>NC_142877.1:53070000-53431666 GCF_051225735.1 Oryctolagus cuniculus
AAGAGGTCTTCCATCTACTGTTTCACTCCTGAATTGGCCACAATAGCCAAGGCTGGGCCAGGCCAAAGCAAGGAGCCAGGAGCTTCATCTGGGTCTCCTACACGGGTGCGGGGGCCCAAGGACTTGGATTATCTTCTGTTGCCTTTCCAGGCACATTATCAGGGAGCAGGCCCAGAAGTGGAGCTACCAGGACTCCAACTGGTGCCTGTATGGGATGCTGGCGTTGCAGACGACAGCTTAACCTATTGTGCTGCAACACAGGGCCCTCAAGTGGTGTCTTTTTTTAAAAAAAGATTTTATTTATTATTTATTTGAGAGGTAGAGTTACAGACAGTGAGAGGGAGAGACAGAGAGAGAGAGATCTTTTATCTGCTGATTCACTCCCCAAATGGCTGCAGCTGAGCTGATCCAAAGCCAAGAGCTTCTTCTGGGTTCCACGTGGGTACAGGGGCCCAAGCACTTGGGCCATCTTCTACTGCTTTCTCAGGCCGTAGCAGAGAGCTGGACTGGAAGAGGAGCAGCCAGGACTAGACCTGGTGCCCATATGGTATGCCGGTACTACAAGCAGGGGATTAATCCACTGCACAACATTACCGGCCCCTCAAGTGCACAAAACTCATGACTCTATACAAACATTCTTTTAAAAAAAGTTTTTTTGTTTTATTTATTTGAAAGAGTTACAGAGAAACGCAGAGAGAGAGAGAGAGAGAGAGGTCTCCCCAAATGGTCACAACAACCAGGGCTGGGCTTATCTGAAGCCAGGAGCCACCTAACACCTCTACATTGGGACCAAGCTCCCAGTGGGTGAACCTTCAGGAGCAAACCATAGCACCAGGGAGAGTCAGTGATATGCACAGATGAAGAAGCAATGGGGGAAAAAGACAAGGTCCAATTTCAGAATCTTGGGAGTTTAAATTGTACAAAAGTTTGAAGGCGCCTGGGATACACAGCCTGTTAGTGGGCAGTCTGATGGCAGAGGCACTTGAGTGCCCTGTGAGGCGCTGCCAGCCATTCCCTGTTCCTCTCCTTTCTGTTTTCCCTCATCAGGCCAGCAGGTGGCCTTACGCTCATCGTCTCAAGAGAAAACAAGGAAAGGAAGGCAGGATTGGTGAGCAAATGACGCCCGCCAAGCATTCTCTGTGCTGGCAAGGTATTCAAGGGCTGGGCACGGTGTCTCAGACAGCAATAAAGGGAGATTTCAATAAACTAAGAGTTTCTGACCTTAGGAGAGGAGAAAGAGGGGAAGACATGTAGGATTCTGAGAGCAGACAGTTTCTGCTCCAGCAAAAATCAGATACCTTCAGGCCCAGAGGATAATGAGAATGGGGGAAGTAGGGAGGAGTTATTTGGTGTTTGCCTGCTTCACTTCTTCCTGGGCTACTTTCCTAAATCATCAACACAGATTCACTCAAAACAGATGCACTTAACACATACAGAAAACAAACTTTCTATATTCAGAATTTGATGTTTCTCTTTAAAAGTTTTGGGGGAAAACCAGATAAGCACAGGGAATAACAGTGAATGTTCCTGAGCCAATTACTCAGAATTAACAAATGCTAAGATTTCATAGCTTTTGTTTCAGATGATTTCTCAACAGATAGGACATCACAGAAATGTTGAAATAGCCTTTCACTAACTCTCATGCATCTCCTGTCCTCCCCAGAGGCACCTATTATCAGGGATCCAGCACTCTGCTATGGCCTGGGAAAGCAATAGAAGATGGCCCAAGTCCTTGGGCCCCTGCACCCTCGTGGGAGACCTGGAAGAAGCTCTGACCATTGCGCCCAATTGGGGAGTGAACCCGCAGATGGAAGACCTCTCTCTCTCTCTCTTTCTCCCCCTCTGTAACTCTTTCAAATAAATAAATAAATCTTTTTAAAAATTTATTTGTTTATTTGTTTATTTATTTATTTGAAAGGTAAAGTTAGAGAGAATCTTCCATCTGCTGATTGACTCCTCAAATGGCTGCAACTACTGGGGCTTGGCCAGGCCAAATCCAGGAGCTTGGAACTCCATCCGGATCTCCCACATGGGTGGCAGGAACCGAAGTACTTGGGCCACCTGCCACTGCTTTCCCAGACACATTAGCAAGGAGCAGGATAGGAAGTGGAGCAGCTGGGACTTGAAACTTCACTTACGTGATGCGGGCATCATAAGCAGAGGCTTAACTTATGTACCTAATGGTGGCCTCCAAAGATAGACCCTCAACAAATGTGCTAGAACAACTGGACACCCACATGCAAGGAAAAAGAAGAATCTAGACACAGATTTCATACTTTTCAGAAAAAAAGTAACTAAAAATACATCACAGACACAAACGTAAATCTACAAAATTCCTAGAAAATAACATAGGAGAAAATCTAGGTGATCTTGGGTTTGGTGACTTTTTTTTTTTTTTTTTTTTTTTTGAAGAGTAAGAACCCTCTTGTTTATTCATTTACTTGAGAGACAGAGAACTCCCGTTTGTTGGTTCAATCCCTAAAAGCCTGCAACAGCAAGGCCTGGGCCAGGCCAAAGCTAGGAGCCAGGAATTCAATTCAAGTCTTTCATGTGTGGGTATCAGGGACCCAAGCACTTGAACCAGCTCTACCGCCTCCCAGAGTGTGCATTAGCAGGAAGCTGGAGTCTTGAGCGGGGCCAGGCTTCAAGCTCAGGCTCCCTAATGTGGGCCGCAGACATCATAACCAGCACATGTTAACCACTAGGCCAAATGCCTGCCCTGGTTTTATATATATATATATATATATATATATATATATATATATATGTTTTTTAGATATAATACCAAAGGCACAATCCATGAAAGAGAATTTACAAGGGTGACTTTATTATTATTACTATTATTATTAAAAATTCTCGGTCTGGCATTGTGGCACAGCAGGTTAATGCCCTGGCCCGAAGTGCCGACATCCCATATGGGCGTCAGTTCGAGTCCCAGCTTCTCCACTTCTTATCCAGCTCTCTGCTATGGCCTGGGAAAGCAGCAGATGATGGCCCAAGTCCTTGGGGCCCTGCATCCATATGGGATACCCAGAAAAAGCTGGTTCCTGGCTTTGGATTGACACAGCTCTAGCCGCTGCAGCTATTTGGGGAGTGAACCAGCAGATGGAGGATCTCACTCTCTGTCTGTCTCTCTCCCTCTCTATGTATGGCTATCTGCCTTTCAAATAAATAAATAAATCCTTAAAAAAAAAAAAAAGAGGAGGCAGCAAATGATGGCTCAAGTGATTGGGTATCTGTTACCCATGTGGGAAATCTGAATTGAGTTCCAGGCTCCTGGCTTTGGCCTGGCCCAGCCCCAGCTGTTGCAGATATTTGGGAAGCAAACCAGTAAATAGAAGTTCTCTCTTTCTCTCTTCCTCTCCTCCCACTCTTCACTCCTCTCCCTCTCCCTTTCGCTCTCTGTCTCTCAAATAGATCAGTAATAAAAATGTTTTAAGGGGGGCAGTGCTGTGGCGCAGCAGGTTAAAAGCCCTGGCCTGAAGTGCTGGCATCCCATATGAGCGCCATTTCTAGTCCCAGCTGCTCCTCTTCCGATCTAGCTCTCTGCTATGGCTTGGGAACGCAGTGAAAGATGGCCCAAGTCCTTGGGCCTCTGTACCCACGTGGGAGACCCAGAAGACGTTCCTGGCACCTGGCTTCAGACTGGCGCAGCGCCGGCCGTTGCAGCCATCTAGGGAATGAACCAGCTGATGGAAGACCTCCCTCTCAGTCTCTACCTCTCTCTGTAACTCTGTCTTTCAAATAAATCTTTAAAAAATGTTTTAAAATGTATGCTCTGGGGCAGACATTGCAGCAGAGCAGGTTAAAGCTGCTACTTGGAATTCCTACATCCCATAGCAGAGTGTTGGTTTGAGTCTCAGCTTCTGCTTCCAATCCAGCTCCCTGCTAATGCAAGGCAGCCTCCTGATAATGACTCAAGTGCTTGGGTCCCTGCCACCCACGTGGGATACCTAGCTGGAGTTCTGGACTCCTGGCTTTGGCCTAGCCCAGCCTCAGTTGCTGTTGAAAAGGGATCCAGGGGCTGGCCCGTGGCACAGTAGGTTAATCCTCTGCCTGCGGCACCAGCATCCCATATGGGTGCCAGTTCTAGTCCCAGCTGCTCCTCTTCCAATCCAGCTCTCTGATGTGGCCTGGGAAAGCAGTAGAAGATGGCCCAAGTGTTTGGGCCCCTGCACCCACGTGGGAGACCCAGAAGAAGCTCTGGCTCCTGGCTTTGGATCGGTGCAGCTCCAGCCATTTCGGCCATTTTGGGAGTGAACCAATGGAAGGAAGACCTTTCTCTCTGTTCTCCCACTCACTGTCTGTAACTCTACCTGTCAAATAAATAAAAATTAAAAAAAAAAAGAGTAATCCATCAGATGGAAGGTATCTCTTTGTCTCTCCCTCTCTCTGTCTCCATCTGTTACTCTGCTTTTCACATAAATAAATTTAAATTTTGCAATTTCTTGTTTTTTAGGGTTTATTTATTTGAAGGGCAGAATTACAAAGAAGAGACACAGACACACACACACACACAGAGAGAGAGAGAGAGAGAGAGAGGAGAGAGAGATCTTCCATTCTCTTGGTTCACTCTCCAAATGGCCACAGTTGCCAGAGCTGGCCCAGTCCAAACAGGATCCTGGAACTCCATCCATGTCTCTAACATGGGTGACAAGAGCCTAAGGGCTTGGATAATTTTTCACTTCTTTCCCAAGCACATTAGCAGGGAGTTGGATTAGAAGTGGAGCAGCCAGGACTCAAACTGGCACCCATATGGGATGCCAGCATCACAGGTGGCAGCTTAACCTCCTGTGCCACAATAACAGCCCCTAATTTTGCAACTTCTATATAATGAAAGACAAGAAAAAAATAAGATAAAATATTTGCAATAATTGTAATAAAGACTTTTTTAAAAATGTATGCTCTGTAAAAGATACTATCAAGAGAATGAAAAGACAAATCACAATGGTAGAAAAATGTTTTCAAAAGATGTATTTGATAAAGGAGTGTTATCCAAAATAAAGAACTTAAAATTCAACAATAATAAAACAACCCGATTAAAAATGGTACAAGTTGCTTAATATACTTCTCACCAAATATGTGGGTGACGAGTGAACATATGAAAAGATGCTCCATAGGAGTGAGCATTGGGCCTACCAGTTGAGACACTGGTTGGGACACTTGTGTACCCTGTCAGAGTACCTGAGTTCAATACCTGGCTCTGGTTCCTGACTCCAGCTTCCTGCTAACGCAGACGGGGGCAGGCAGTAGTGATGGCTCCCATATGGGAGACCTGGACTGTGTTCCCTAGTCTTGGCTTCTGTTTCACCCACTCCTGACTGTTGGCGGCATTTGGGGAATGAATTGGTTGATGGGAGCTCGCGCTCTCTCTCTCTCTCTCCCTCTCAAATTTAAAAAGAGGGACTGGCGATGTGGTATAGAAGGTTAAGCTTCTGCCTGCAGTGTCAACATTCCATATGGGCGCTGTTTTGAGACCCGGCTGCTGTACTTCTGATCTAGCTCCCTGCTGATGTGCCTAAGAAAGCAGCACAGGATGGCCCAAGTGCTTGGGCCCCTGCACCCATGTGGGAGATCCAGAGGAAGCTCCTGGCTCTTGGCTTCAGCCTGGCCCAGCTCCAGCCATTGCCACCATATGGGGAATGAACCAACAGATGGAAGATATCTCTCTCTCACTCTCTCCTCCTCCCTCTCTCTCTAAATAAAAAAAAATTTAAAGAAACATGCACATTTAAAAGTACAAAAAATACCACAGCACACCTCTTAGACTGGCCCCAAATCTGTAATACTGACAACACCAAATTCTGAAGAGGATTGGAACAATGAGAACTCTCATTCATCAAGGGCAGGAATGCAAAATGGACAGTTATATTGGAATAGAGTTTGACAATTAGGAAACTAAGCATATTCTTACCATACAATCCAGCAATCACACTTAGTATTTATGCAAAAGAGCTGAAAACTGATGTCTGTACAAACAGCTGGATGTGAACATTTATAGCAGTTTTATTCACAATTGCCAAAACTTGGAAGGAATCAAGATTGCTCTTGGTTGCAGAACTTCCAGACAGTAGACTGTTACTCAGTTCTAAAAAGAAACAAACAGTCAAGCAATGGGAAGACACAGAGGAAATGCAAATGCATTAACTAAGTGAAGAAGCCAACCTGAAAGCCTACACACTGAACGATTCCAACCATGTGAAGGAGAAGTGGAGCAGCTGGGACTCGAACCAGTGCTCCAGTAAGGGATGCTGGTGCAGCAAGTGGCGGCTTTAAAGCACTGCACCACAACCCTAGCCCCAGTGAATAAAACCTTAGGGGCCAGTGCTGTGGCTCAGTGGGTCGATCAACTGTCTGCAGCACTGGCACCCCATATGGGTCCTGGTTAGAGTCCCAGCCACCTGGTTCCAGCCCCAGCCATTCTATTTCCAATCGCAGCAGAAGATGGCCCAAGTTTTTGGGCCCCTGCCCCTACTTGGGAGGCCTGGATAAAGCTCCTGGCCCTCACAAATGGATTCGTGTTTTTCTCATGTGAGTGAGTTCTCATTCTTAGGGGACTGAATTAGTTATCACACAAGTGGGTTGTTATAAAGCAAGACTGTACCTTGTGTGTGTTTTAATTTATGTATTTTAGTTATTTGAAATGGAGAGAGAGAGAGAGAGAGAGAGAGAGAGAGAGAGAGAGAATATCTCACATTTTCTAGTTCACTCTCCCAAATACCTACAATAGTTGGAGCTAGGCCATGCTGAGGCTGGGAACTGGGAACTCAGTCCAGGTCTTGCACATGGGGGGCAGAGACCCGGCTACCTGAGCCACCACCCACTGCCTCCCAGGGTGCACATTAGCAGGAAGCTGGAATTAGGAGTGGACAGGAGACTTGAACTCAGGCTTTCCAATATGAAATTAGGGCATCCCAAGTGGCATCTTGACCTCTGTGCCAAATGCTCGCCTCATTTTTGTTTTGTCTCTTTCACATGCACCTGCTTGCCCTTCTGTCCATCCCCCCACCCCATGAGTTGACACCACACCTTATCAGAAGCCCAGGAGATGCCGGTGCATCTAGTCTCCGACAGAGCAACAGAAGACAGACTGAAACACAGAATATAAACAGACTGCGCTTCCAATTTTCATTATTTCAAAAAATGTTGCAACGAACAGCCTAAGGTAAGAATCTTTACACACATGCACTAAAATATGTACCCAGAAGTTACGAGGTGTGTTCACCTTCAGCTTTGCCGATCTCGTTAAATTGCTCTCCAAGTCATTATACTAACTTTCCATTACACCAGTAGTGTATGATTTCCTGTTTTTCCACTTCCTTGCTGAGGCTGCAGTAGTCAGACTTCTTGATTTTGCTCGTCTGGTATGAAATAGTATATCATTGTTTCAATTTTCATTTTTCCAACCACAAGGAGTCTTCACAAGTTGTGGAAAATGTGTATTAAGAAAAAAACTATGCATGGATTTCAAAATTTTTTGCACCAAAGTAAACTTATCCCTTTTAAAAAATGTATTCATTTTTTAAACTTTATTTATTTATTTATTTATTTTTTGACAGGCAGAGTAGACAGTGAGAGAGAGAGACAGAGAGAAAGGTCTTCCTTTACCATTGGTTCACCCTCCAATGGCCGCTGCGGCCGGTGCGCTGTGGCCAGCGCACCACACTGATCCGAAGCCAGGAGCCAGGTACTTTTCCTGGTCTCCCATGGGGTGCAGGGCCCAAGCACTTGGGCCATCCTCCACTGCACTCCCGGGCTACAGCAAAGAGCTGGCCTGGAAGAGGGGCAACCAGGACAGAATCTGGTGCCCTGACTGGGACTAGAACCCGGTGTGCCAGCGCTGCAAGGCGGATGATTAGCCTATTGAGCGGCGGTGCCGGCCTATTCATTTATTTTTAATAGGCAGTCAGAAAGAAAGCTCTCATCCACTGGTTCACATCCCCCCATGGCCAGGCAGGGCAGGGGCAGGCAAAAGCCAGGAGCCTGGAACTCAATTCAGGTCTCCCACATGGGTGGCAGGGACCCAAGTACCTGAGCCATCATCTATTTTTTATTTATTTATTTTTTATTTTTTTGACAGGCAGAGTGGACAGTGAGAGAGACAGAGAGAAAGGTCTTCCTTTTCCGTTGGTTCACCGTCCAATGGCCGATGCACCGTGCTGATCCAAAGCCAGGAGCCAGGTGCTTCTTCTGGTTTCCCATGCAGGTACAGGGCCCAAGTACTTGGGCCATCCTCCGCTGCACTCCCGGGCCATAGCAGAGAGCTGGCCTGGAAGAGGGGCAACCAGGACAGAATCTGGTGCCCCGACCAGGACTAGAACCCAGTGTGCTGGCGCCGCAAGGCAGAGAATTAACCTAGTGAGCTACGGTACCAGCCCTGAGCCATCATCTATCTGCTGCCTCCCAGGGTGTGCAATAAGCTGGATCAGCAGTGGAGGAACCGGGACTTGGTCCAGGCACTCTGACATAGGATGTAGGCATCCCAAGTTGCAACCCAACCTCTGTAAGCATGGCTTTTTTTTTTTTTTTTTTTTAAGATCTATATATTTGGCCGGCAGCACGGCTCACGAGGCTAATCCTCCGCCTTGCGGCGCCGGCACACCGGGTTCTAGTCCCGGTCGGGGCGCCGGATTCTGTCCTGGTTGCCCCTCTTTCAGGCCAGCTCTCTGCTGTGGCCTGGGAAGTGCAGTGGAGGATGGCCGAAGTACTTGGGCCCTGCACCCCATGGGGAGACCAGGAGAAGTACCTGGTTCCTGCCTTCGGATCAGCGCGGTGCGCCAGCCACAGCACACCGGCCGTGGCGGCCATTGGAGGGTGAACCAATGGCAAAAGGAAGACCTTTCTCTCTGTCTCTCTCTCTCTCACTGTCCACTCTGCCTGTCAAAAAAAAAATCTATATATTTATTTTAAAGGCAGAGGCAAAGAGAGAGAGAGAGGTCTTCCATCCACTGATTTACTTCCCAAATGGCTGCAACAGCCGGAGCTGGGCCAATCCGAAGCCAGGAGCCAGGAGCTTCTTCTGGGGCGCCCACATGGGTGCAGGGGCCTAAGCAGATGGGCCATCTTCTACTGCTTTCCCAGGCCACAGCAGAGAGCTGGATCGGAAGTGGAGCAGCTGGGACTCGAACCAGCGCCCACATGGGATGCTGATGCTGCAGGCTGGGGCTTTAACCTGCTCCACCACAGCACCAGCCCCCAGACTCACTTTTATACAACCCTCTCAGGAGAACCAGCCAGGATCGCAGGAGCACTGCACCAGTTCCTTCTGAGGGCAGTGCCTCTCAGTGACCTCCCACTAAGCCTCTCAGCGACCATCAGGCTTCCAATTGAACCCTTGGGGGGATACACTGAAACCATATCTAAACCAAAGCATGACCTCATTCATGATCAGTGCCAAAGCTGTGATTTTTTTAAAGATTTATTTATTTATTTGAAAGCAGAGTTACAGAGTAAGAAAAGGAGAGACAGAGAGATTTTTCCATCTGCTGGTTTGTCGCTCCCCGTCTTCGTGGGGGAACGACACAGGACCCTGCGCTGTTCTTTTGTCTGCTCGGCCCTCCCCGGGTTTGCTGCTGGTTCTTCCCGGGTTGGCTACCGACCCTTCCACCTCCGTGGAAGGGCGGTTCCCCCTAGCCACTTTCCCCACTTCCGCGGGGGAGCAGCACACCGCCGGCCGGCTCTCTCGGGGGCTGCACAGGTGTTCCTTCAGATAGATGTTCCCCTTAGATGTTCCTGGTGCATGTTGTCTCTCTCCTCCTTTATAGTCCTCTTCCACCAATCCCAACTCTGCTACCCACACGCCGAGTACGCTGCTCTCCTCCAATCAGGAGCAGGTCCTACAGTTTATTGGTTGAACTGGAGGCAGCTGTGTAGAAGCTGTTTCTCCCTTCTCAGCGCCATATTGTGGGAGAGCAGATGCATAGAATAAGTCTTAATTCCAGTAACAGTCTAGTCCGAGTTGCTCCCCACACTGGTTCACTCCCCAGATGGTTGCAATGAGCGGGGTGGGGCCTGGGTGAAGCCAGGAGCCAGAAGCTTCTTTCGGGTCTCTCACATGAGTGCAGGGACCTAAGGACTTGGGCCATCTTCCGCTGCTTTCCCAGGGAACATTAGTGGGGAGCTTGACTGTAAGTGAAACAGCCAGGACACAAACCAGCACCGGACAGGGGACGCCTGCCCCATAGGCGGCAGCTTTTCCTGCTATGCTGCAACGCTTGTGGTTTCCAAATGTGGTGGAATGAGAAGGCCACACCAAGATGGTCGCTGGCAAGTGAGCGTCACTTACTCAGGAATGCCTTTGAAACCCACCTGCCAGCGGAGCCTGCCTGGCAACAGGCTGTGATTGGATGGCTTTGGAAACCACATGGCAATGGAGCCTGCCTCGCAACAGGCTGTGATTGGATGGCTTCGGATAACGCCTGGCAACAGGCTGTGATTGGTTAGGGCATAAACCGCCCCTTGACCGGATTGGCCGCCTTGGCTATTTAAGCCGCTGTATCAACTGAAATAAATGAGCCTGCCAGCTGCTCTGCTCTGGCCTGCTTTCACCCGGCTCCTGTGGTCTGTGTGGTGACTCTGCGCCTCTTGCCCCCACCACACTCCTCCTCTCAGAACAAAATCAACCAGAACAAATGTGGTGCCCAGGCCGGCGCCGCGGCTCACTAGGCTAATCCTCCGCCTAGTGGCACCGGCACACCGGGTTCTAGTCCCGGTCGGGGCGCCGGATTCTGTCCCGGTTGCCCCTCTTCCAGGCCAGCCCTCTGCTGTGGCCAGGGAGTGCAGTGGAGGATGGCCCAGGTGCTTGGGCCCTGCACCCCATGGGAGACCAGGAGAAGCACCTGGCTCCTGGCTCCTGTCATCGGATCAGCGCGGTGCGCCGGCCGCAGCGCGCTGGCGGCCATTGGAGGGTGAACCAACGGCAAAGGAAGACCTTTCTCTCTGTCTCTCTCTCTCACTGTCCACTCTGCCTGTCAAAAAAAAAAAAAAAAAATCTGGTGCCCAACATGACTGAGAGAGAGACAGCATGTGGGACTCGACGAGGTCCCCCCTTGATTTCGGCAAGTAGGCCCCTCGGTGTTTTGTGTGCTGTTCAGTTCTGTGAGGTGAGCACAGAACCCCCTCCTACGCCCCTTTCCTTGTCCTTGTCCTCGGTCTAAGTGACCCCAGGTTAGGCACACACCGCCCAGAAACATAACGCCGCTTCTCGGCTCCTCCTTTTACTTTCGGTTCGCCTGGCAAATTCACATAAGGGACTCATCATCCCAGAATTCGGAACCAAGTCATCTTCCCTCACTCGAGAGAGGTGATGCTCCGGAGACACCGTGTGGGCATACAGCCTTGACCTAGCAAATCAAGGAAGTCCCCCACTAAGCACAGACCATATGTACAATCACACCACTGTCTATTCGTCTAACGTAGGGAACCCCTGCAGAATGCCATCAGCCGCTGAGGTGCTAGGAATTTGCTTTGATATGGCAGCAGTGCTGTGGGTGTCTTTCCTTTGGCTAGAGTTGGCATGGCGCGCCGCTGTTAAACACTCAAACATGGGAAAGATACCCCCTCTCAGAAGCGCACACAGATTACCAAACATAGTGAATCTGTGAGTGATAAGAGCCGCCTGTCACTCCAGGCCTCTGCCTCACAGGCAACAGTTGATGACTTAGGGAGAAAGGGCTCTGACGGTGAAAATGATAATGTAGCAGACAATGTAGCAAACAAGGTAGCAATGCCTAGTCAGCCACCCCCCAAATACTCATGGGCTAAACACAGACGACATGGAGGCAATAACCCATGCGAGGTCATCCCATCCATACCCAGTGAGGATCCCCACATTTGTGACTGTCCTCAGGCACCCAGGCTCTCAGGGAAGCCACTAGATTCCATCCCACCCGCATATCCCACCCGCATGTTTGCCATAAATGTAGGAGTGATGCAAAATTCAGGCCCTGGATTTTAACGCCTGTAAAGGCTTCTGCTAACCAAGGGCCAAGGCTGTGCTTGTGTGTTTCCAGAGAATGCAGGACAGCCTATTTGGGTACCAGCCAGAAACATCAAGCCTGCAACTGACAGTCAACCAGAACCAGCTGAACAAGACTGAGAGTCCGCCTTGTTAGCCGATGTACCTGCCCTATCATCCTACCCAGAGAAACTGCCCATAGCCACACTCGCTACTGGTTTATACCCCAATTAGCTCCAGTCAGCCACTCAAATGGCCCACAGCCTGTGTGTGGTCATGCCATTCCTGATTACCATTGTTCCTCATTCCTACCCCTATCTGAGCAAGCACTTCTGTGGTCTCTTGTTTTGAGCTCTGGTTAGTCAACGACAGGTAAGATCCCCTGGGGGACAACCTAAGACAGGCACAGCTGCACATGGAGACCACATGGAAACGGGGTCAACAATGGTATGGCTGGCCAGTGCCGCAGCTCAATAGGCTAATCCTCCACCTGTGGTGCCGGCACACCAGGTTCTAGTCCCAGTCGGGCGCCGGATTCTGTCCCGCTTGCTCCTCTTCCAGTCCAGCTCTCTGCTGTGGCCCGGGAGTGCAGTGGAAGATGGCCCAAGTCTTTGGGCCCTGCACCTGCATGGGAGACCAGGAGAGGCACCTGGCTCCTGGCTTCCGATCAGTGTGGTGCACCTGTTGCAGTGGCCATTGGGGGGTGAACCAATGGAAAAGGAAGACTTTTCTCTCTCTCTCTCACTGTCCACTCTGCCTGTCAAACAAAACAAAACAAAACAAAAAACCAAACCAAAACAAAAACACAATGGTATGGCTAAAAATCATGCCTCCCGTTGCTCAAAAATAAACAAAAAAGGGGAAATGTGGTAGAATGAGAAGGTCATGCCAAGATGGCTGCTGGCAACAGAAACTGCCTGGCAACAGGCTGTGATTGGATGGCTTTGGAAACCACATGGCAATGGAGCCTGCCTCGCAACAGGCTGTGATTGTTAGGGCATGGACAGCCCCTTGACTGGATTGGCTGCCTTGGCTATTTAAGCCGCTGTATCAACTGAAATAAATGAGTCTACAGGCTGCTTGCCTCTGGCCTGCTTTCACCCGGCTCCTGGACTCTGTGTGGTGACTGTGCTTCTTCCCCCCACCACGCTCCTCCTCTCAGGACAAATCAACTGCAACAAACGCTCGCCCCCCAAAATATTCTGAATTAAAAAATATTTTTAGAAAACTTTTATTTAATAAATATAAATTTTGAAAGTATACAGCGTTTGGATTATACCAGTTTTTCCCCCCATAACCACCCTCCCACCCGCAAACCATCCCATCTCCTACTATCTCTTCCATCCCATTCTTCATTAAGATGCATTTCAATTATCTTTATATACAGATCAACTTAGTATATACTAAGTAAAGATTTCAGCAGTTTGCATCCACACAGACACCCAAAGTATAAAGTACTGTTTGAACACTAATTTTACCATTAATTCTCATAGTACAACACATTAAGGACAGAGATCCTGCATGAGGAGTAAATGCAGTGACTCCTGTTGTTGATTTACAATTGACACTCTTATTTATGATGTTAGCGATCACCGAGGCTCTTGTCATGACCCGCCAAGACTATGGAAGCCTCTTGAGTTCACAAACTCCAGCCTTATTTAGACAAGGCCGCTGTAATCAAAGTGGAAGTTCTCTCCTCCCTTCATAGAAAGGTACCTCCTTCTTTGATGGCCCGTTCTTTCCACTGGGATCTCACTCACAGAGATCTTTCATTTAGGTCATTTTTTGCCACAGTGTCTTGGCTTTCCATGCCTAAGAAACTCTCCTGGGCTTTTTAGCCAGATCCGAAATGTCTTAAGGGCTAATTCTGAGGCCAGATTGCTATTTAGAGCATTTGCCATTCTATGAGTCTGCTGTGTATCCCACTTCCCATGTTGGATCGTTCTCTCCTTTTTAATTCTATCTATTATTATTAGCAGACACTGGTCTTATTTATGTGATCCCTTTGAAATGTAATCCTATCTTTATGATCAATTATGAACTTAAACTGTTCACTTTTATCTAGTAAGATGGCATTGGTACCTGCCAACTTAATGAGATTTGGAGTCCCATGGCACGTTTCTAGCTTTACCATTAGGGGTAAGTCCGAGTGAGCATGTGCTGAACTGTACATCTCCTCCATCTCTTATTCCCACTCTTATTTTTAACAGATACCAATTTTCAGTTGAATTTAAATACCTAAGAATAATTGTGTGTTAATTAAAGAGTTCAACCAATGGTATTAAGTAGAAAAAGAAAATACTAAAAAGAATAAAATAGTAAGCTGTTCCTTGACAGTCAGGACAAGGGCTGATCAAGTCATTGTTTCTCATAGTGTCAGTTTAACTTGTACAGATTTCCTTTTAGGTGCTCAGTTAGTTGTCACAGATCAAGGAGAACATATGATATTTGTCCCTTTGGGACTGGCTTACTTCACTCAGCAGATTCCTCCATTTTGTTGCAAATGATCAGATTTCTTTTTTCTTTTTTTTTTTTTTTACTGCTGTGTAGTATTCTATAGAGTACATATCCCACAATTTCTTTATCCAGTCTTCTGTTGATGGGCATTTAGGTTGATTCCATGTCTTAGCTATTGTGAATTGAGCTGCAATAAACATTGAGGTGCAGATAGCTCTTTTATATGCCAATTTAATCTCCCTTGGGAAAATTCCGAAGCGTGGGATGGCTGGGTCATGTAGTAGAGATATATTCTGAATGAAAATTTAAGATGACCAGAAAACAAGTTACTATTCACATTTTCCTAGTCACCCTGGGTAAAACTTGCATCTGTAGTCATTATCAACAAAATAAACTGATAATTTTAAAAATTCTTATTCACTCATTTGAGAGGTAGAGAGACAGACAGAGGTTCTACCTACTGGTTCACTTCCCAAATGCCTACAAGGCCTGGGGCTAGGCTAGGTCCAAAGCCAGGAGCCAATAGTTTAATCTGGGTCTCCCACATGGGTGACAGGAACCCAAAGACTTGAACCATCATCATTTCATTCCAGGGTTTGCATTAGCAGGAAGCTAAAGTCCACAAGACATCTGAAACAGTGGTTTAACCACTGCACAATGCCCGTCCCTCATCCAGAATCTTCTATCACACACAGAACATCTGTTGTCCTCTGTAACCCAACATGACAGCACTCCTAGACCATATATTTCTTTCCATGTTGGTCACACCCCTCTTTCAAAGGAAAGTTAGGAGACTGGCCCATGGGTGCAGCAAGAGGCGTGATCTTACTTCTGCGTATCTCCTTTGGCATGATTTAAGACCGACAAGGGACAGAGTACTGCATCACCACCTCAGTCGGAAACAAGAGGACCTGCACTGAGAGGGCCCCTGGTACTGTGAAGCAGCAGTCTCCAAGGCACCTGGAAATGACTTTGGAGGAGAGAGGTGGGACTGCCTTAAAGGGCTGACTCCCTGACACAGGTCATGGGGTCTTCAGAGGGAGCAGGGTGACTGCCAAGGGGGCCTGTGTAGGGGGGTGGTGGTGGGAGTATTGATCAAAGGTGCCTGCTGGGCCAGTATTGTGGTGTAGTGGGTAAAGCCGCCACTGGCAGTGTCGACATCCCATATGAGCACCAGTTCTAGTCCCAGCTGGTCCACTTCCAATCCAGCTCTCTGTTATGGCCTGGGAAAGCAGTAGAAGATGGCCCAAGTCCTTGGGTCCCTGCACCCTCGTAGGAGACCCAGAAAAAGCTCCTGGCTTTGGATCAGCCTAGCTCTGGCTGTGGAAGCCAAATGGTGAGTGAACCAGCAGATGGAAGACCTCTCTCTCTCTGCCTCTCCTTCTCTCTGTGTGTAACTCTGACTTATAAATAAATAAATATTTTGAAAAAAAAAAAAAAAGGTGCCCACTGCCACCTTATTGTCCTCAGTGCTAGGGACCACAGGTGGCTCCCTTGTCAGAACCTGGACAGAGGAAGGCTGACCTGGGGACCCAAACATGTGGCTTGGGCCCAAGGGTTGGGGGAGGACTGTTGGTAGCTTGCGGTCCTGACCTCATCTTGGGTTTGACCCTCCATCAGGATGTCAGCCAGCAGCGTTCTGGAGACCCAGCCTTACGCTGTGCTGCAAAAGAAGTGCTTGTGGGTCTGGCTGGCGTGGTGGACCAGCAGCCTAAGCTGCTGCCTGCCACATTGGCATCCTGTATTGGAGCCCAGTCTGAGTGCTGGCTGCTCCTCTTCCCATGCAGCTTCCTACTCACAGGCCCGGGAAAGCAGCAGCAGGTGGACCCCTGTCACCTGTGTGGAAGCTCCAATTGAAGTTCCAAGCTCCCGACTCGTTGTGGCCATTTGGGAAATCAAGCCAGCAGATGGAAGATCTCTCTTTGTCTCATCCTGCCTGTTATTCTGCTTTCAAATAAATCTTGGGAAAAAAAAAAAAGAAAGAAAAGAAACTTGTTGGCCAGTTGGAATTGAGGCTTGCTCACACAGCCGGAAGACCCTACAGGCATGAGTTCCAGAGTTCCTCTGGTGTCCTGGGATCAGAGGATGTTGTGAAGGAGAGAAAATGGGACGAGGGCTCCTGCAGAGCCTGGTCTGACCTCAGCTTTGAGGCACCCAATGGCCCCAGCTGCTCTCAGGTAACTACAGAGAGAATTGAGAAATTTCCGGAACACTTCCCATGGCCTGAGGCCTCTGAGGCACAGCACTCAGGCAGGGATCTGGATGCAAATCAGGTGTCTTAAGAAAAAAAAAAAAAGAGCTCCTCCATGTGTCACTAGGATTGCTTGCTCTCGGCCAAGCTGGCCCTCCTGCTGTGAGGACATTGGAACAGCCAAGGGGGAGGGTCTAAGGCTTCCTACTAACACCCAGCTTGGAAGTAGTCCCCTCAGTCCTAGTCAAGCCTGGGGTGACTGCAGCCCCTGGGGACTGAAATGCCCAGCTCACAAATTCCTAACCCACAATCAATGACTCCTGGTTCAGGCCACAAAGTTTGGGAGCAATAGATAAATAATCCCTGAGGCCAAAACCCAGCAATCCCACATCCAATCTGGCAGGAAATCCCACTGGGTTTATCTCGACAATAGAGTAAATTCTTCCTATCCCCCAGTGCCTGCACCACTTCCACTTTGCTTCCAGACTGGTAACGGCTCTGCTTCTACCTGTGAACCCTTGTGAAGTAGGCAGGCATATAGGTTAAAATTGATTAGGTTTGTGAGCTGGAAGACCATGCCTTCGCCATGCCCCTGTGTGACCTCATGCCCTACCTGGCCACACCTGGGTGCCCATCAGCCAATCAGGTTAATTAACCACTCCCCTTTGGAAGCCGGTCAAAAGCCTGGGACACAGTGTGTCCCCGCCCTTCTCTTCTTCCCTGGCCTCTTGCCAGGAGGGGGCTTGCTGTAGCCCTGCGCCTCCAGGGCACATGGCCTTCGGGCCACCCGTGCCCTAGGCTTCCTGGTCTAGATGCTCCTCCACGTGGCTGGTTCCTGGTGCTCGGTATGAACCCAGATTTACCTCTCTCTCTCAATAAAGCCCTCACTCTCCTATGCACCTTTCACACTAAATAAAAGCCTAAAATGTACCATGCTACCTCGTTTATCTGCGCTGGTATTTAGAATTCTTCTCTAAATATTAGGCAAGAACCCTCTTGGGCTTATTAATATTGGGGATTTATTAGTAAGCATATGGTGAAATCGTATGGCACCCTGAATTCCGGTAGCATATGTGGCACCCCAGATAGCGCTTCTGGGGAACTTTAAAGGGCCACATTTTGTGTAGATTTTAAGGAGTCATCTCTGATTTCACTCGCAGCTTGTTTTCCAGTGGTAGCCGGTATCCCTGTAATAAAGCAAGCTAGATAATCTCCTTTGCTCAAATCCTGCAGGGTTGCACAGGTCCCCAAAACAAAAAAAGTGAAAGTCATCCCAAATCTTTTTTTTATATATATATTTATTTATTTGAAAGGCAGAGTTACAGAGAGGCAGAGAGAGGTCTTCCATCTGCTGGTCCACTCACCAGATGGTTGCAATGGCCAGAGAGCTGCGCCAATCCAAAGCCAGGAGCCAGGAGCTTCTTCCGGGTCTCCCATGCAGGTGCAGGGGCCCAAGGACTTGAGCCATCTTCCATTGCTTTCCCAGGCCATAGCAGAGAGTTAGATCAGAAATAGAGCAGCAGGGGTTTGAACCGGCGCCCATATGGGATGCCAGCGCTGCAGGTGGCGGCTTTACCCAATATACCAGAGTGCTGGCCCCATCCCAAATCTTTCAAGGCCCTACACCATCTACTCCTCCCACACTAGCTCCCTGCATGTCCATCTGTTTTCTCTTGCTAACAACAAAATGCTACGTAAATGACAAAGAAAAGAGGTTTACTTTGGCTCACAATGCCGGTCCAAGGTTTAGGGCCCACACTTGGCAGTGGCATTCTCACTGGCAGAGTCCCAAGGTGGCACAGGGCACCACATGGCAAGAGGCGGGGTCAACACATGTCCCGGTCACTCTCCGTCTTCCCACAGAGTTCCTGGTACTCAATCACAGGCCTTCAACCCAGTGACCTCATCTAATCCTATGCACAACCCAAGGGCCCCACCCCTACGCCCAAGCATCAGATGAAATTTCCACCCTCTTAACACCTCACAATGGGGATTACATTTCTTTTTCTTTTTTTCTTAAAGATTAATTTGTTTATTTGAAAGTCAGAGTTACATAGAGAGAGAAGGAAAGGGAGAGAGAGAGGTCTTCTATCTGCTGGTTCACTCCCCAATTGGCTGCAAAAGCCAGAGCTGTGCTGACCCAAAGCCAGGAGCCAGGAGCTTCTTCCAGGTCTCCCAGGCAGGTGCAGGGGCTCAAGGACTTGGGCCATCTTCTACTGCTTTCCCAGGCCATAGCAGAGAGCTGGATCAGAAATGGAGCGGCTGGTGTCCATATGGGATGTTGGCACTGCAGGCAGCGGTTATACCTACTACACCACAGCGCCGGGCCCCGGGATTACATTTCAACCTGAGTTTTCAGCAGGGGTTGGGGGGAGGGACACAAATCCTGGCCTGCTATTCTGTCCCATCCCCCAGCACACCAGGCCCACTACCCTCCTTACCATCTGGCTGTGCCAGGCAGACCCCTGCCAAAGTCTCTACACTTGCTGTTCCTCCACCTGGAATACTTTTCCCTTTAGCTCCTGCATTGTTTAATCCTTCCTTGCTTTCCAGTTGGACTGCCTCGTAATTTCTCAGAACGTCTGATCCCAATTACTCTATCCCTTTGCACTTCTACACTAACACCCTATATAATTCATTCATTTGTGATGTTTCCTGTTCAGTTTGTCTCCTCTGGCAAGAATGAATGTAATGTCTATGAGGCCAGAGATCTTTGTATTTTTATGGTGATGTGTCCACAAGTACCTAAAACATGTGCATCATCAGTGTCCAGTGAATGAGTAAGCCTGTCCACCGACACAGGCTAAATTCAGTAACCTATTGTTCTAGGTAGGAGATTCGGTATTAGCCTAATGGAAGGTTAACAACCCAGAAACACGGCAGAAGTTAGGGTTGGGCAGAGAAACCCCATGACAGTCTGATAATATATGTTCTTCTGTTCTGTGGAATGAAGTTAAGAGTTAATATTAGGGGGCTGGCACTGTGGTGCAGTAGGTTAATCCTCTGCCTGCGACACCGGCATCACATATGGGTGCCAGTTCTAGTCCCAGCTGCTCCACTTCTGATCCAGCTCTCTGCTATGGCCTGGGAAAGCAGTGGAAGATGGTCCAAGTCCATGGGCTCCTGCACCCACGTGGGAGACCCAGAAGAAGCTCCTGGTTCCTGGCTTCGGATTGGCCCAGCTCTAGCCATTGCAGTCATTTGGGGAGTGAACTAGTGGATGGAACTCCTCTCTCTCTCTCTGTAACTCTGTCATTCAAATAAATAAGTCTTTCTTTAAAAAGAGTAAATATTAGAAAAATTAATAACCTTTCTAAAAAGAAACATGAAAACAATAAATATTAACTTGCAACATAGGAAATAAACTTACATTTATCGCATTTGTAGGTTTGTGTTCCAAGAATCACACATCTGCATTCTCCAGTGAAACCACTCTATCCCAGAAGGTGACATCCTGCACCTTGGATTCTGATCGAATCTCCATCGATCAAGTGCCTAGTCTGAATTTCTTCAATTTTTTTTTTAAACCAGAAACTTTTCTGTCTGTGGTCCTGTTCTGTCATCTGGAAAATGAGGAGCTGAACTGGCCTGAAGCAAACGAGTGTGGGACTCTACAATTATGTAATGAAGTCAATATTTATTTAGAGTAAATAAAATTATGTAACAAAGACAAAATTATGTAATAAAGTCAATATTGATTTAGAATAAGAAATCATCACAGGTTTTAAAATGCCGGAAAACACCAGACTTCGCAAAAATAACATTAACTGCCTAATAACCGCCACGAATCTTTCTTCCTCTGCCTCTTCGTATGACTTTTTAATCTATTTCTATAGAGACGGTAGACAAATAAAATAAAAATTATTAAAATAAAAATGTATCGATAGCTTTAGGAACTTCTTATCACCTTTGCAACTCCTTACTCTAAGTCCTTGCACAGTGGTTGGGATTAAGCCCTAGAGGGAGCTCCAGCCCTTCGAGCTCCACCCGCCGCACCCCACGCCCAGCGTGCAGGGTACAAGTGGCTTTGAAGAGCCCACCTCCCCCAGGCAGGCGGCTGGGGAGGCGGTCCCCGCAGAACCCAGGGCCCCCATTATTAGGTCTTCCCGGATGACCCCCGGGGTGGGGTCCTCGCCGTCTGAAGCTGGACTGGGGCTGCCGTTTCCTCCTCGCTTTTTTGGGGAGAATTTGTTGAGTCTAAGCGTTCTCTGAGGCTTAAAGTCCCCTAGCTTCTCAGTAAAGCGGCCCCCGTGAGAGCGATTTTCTGTGTGTGGTCTGAATCGCGTCCTCCCTGTAATCTGAGAAACACGAGCATGTAGCATGTAACATGGGAAGCTACATGCATGTAGCGCTACCCCATAGCGCGTCACGGGCGTCCATGACTCCCCAGGTGTTCCAGGCAAGGCCCGCCCTGCTTCACTTTCTCCACTAGAGGCAGTGGCGGACACCAGTCCTTCTTTACTACCGCGGAAGAAGGCGGACACCTTGCGCTACGACACCGGTTCGTGGTCAGAGCCTTGATCGACAAGGGAGCTAGCTAATGACTCTGAGGTAAGCGGCCGTTGTTTATGCACGTACAGCCAATGGAAAGACAAAAATGTAGCCAACGGCCAATGAGAACCGGCCTCGAGGGGGGGCGCGGGGCGGGGCTTCTGTCGAGGGGCGGATGCTGCGTAAAGAGTCTGGAGCCAACGCTGGGAGGGTCAGAGCACATCCGGTGTTAGAAGAGCTCGTAGGCTCCTGCGAGGCGGGTGGAGAAGGTACGGCCGAACCTAGCAGTGGGCAAGCCGGGAGCGAGAAACGGAAAAGGAGCTAGGAACGTCCGAGCGAAAGTGGGCGTAGGCTCTGTTTTGAGACTACACGCTAAGGGAACGGGGGCGACGAGACTCGGGAGACCCGGGCGGGTAGGGGAGCTGGGGGGGGGGGTAACGCCGCGCATGCGCACCGGCGCGGGGGAGGGGCGCGCGCGAGGCCCCCGTTCTGCGCCGGGGCGGCGGCGGGGGCCCCTGGTCAGCCCGGCTGCTCTCCGCGCTCTCCGGGTGCTGGCTCCTCCCCCGCCGGCCGAGCGTAGACGCCGGGGCGCCTCGGCCCGGGCTCCCCCGCCTCTTCCTTCCGAAGGTGGGTGGAAGGGAAACGGCCCGTGGGCGCCCCGCCCCGCTGATGGCGGCTGGGGCCGAGGCCCGGGCTCGGGCCTGGTCGGACAGGCTGCCTCGTCACGCTGGGCGGGTGATGTAACACTCGAGGCTGCGTGGTGACCGGCGGGGAGGGGACACTGGGGCTCGGCCTGGCTTCGCGGGCGCTCGGGGGCGGCCCTGCTCCGGTCCGGCTGCTCACCTGTGGACAGGTGAGGTCTCGGGCGGAGGCGGGGGTTGCCTCTTCCCCACTCCGGTCTGGCTGCTCGCCTGTGGACAGGTGAGGTCCCGAGCCTCTCGGGCGGGGGTGGGGGTTCTGTGTGTTGCTGGGTTATAGACCTGTGGTCAGCCGCTGCCGGCCCGGGTTTGCCTCTCACCCAACGGCGGCGGAATCCACTTTCAACCTGCGACTGGGCTCTAGCAGAAGTTAGCTTGTGAATGAGTAACCCGTGGAAGTGCTGACTCTGCCCGGAGCGGGGGCCAGGGTTTTAAGGGTAAAGGCTAATTGGCTTTTCTAGTTAGCGATTGACATTTATTTATAGTTTTTTCTTTCGGCCTCACTGTGTAGTTTTAAGAATTCAGTTCCAGAATGATTATCCACCTTTCATAACCGCGTTTCTTGCAGTCTCTGTAATTTTTAGATTTATTCTATTCCTCTTTGCCTAGCCTTTCGCTGTGGCTTCGAGAGTACATTAATATTTAGATTTTCTCCTATTTCCTTGCAGTAAGAACGGCATGGCTAAGTCCTTGAGAAATGCAGTCTGAGCTGGATCTAGAGTTTCCCTGCTCCCTTATTTGTCTTGTGGGAACGTGGCTCTGCCCTTTCTTCTTTTCTCTCCCTTCCCCACTAGTAATCCCAATGAAGTCTTACTGTTTGAAGAGTAGGAAAGGCCAGATTAACCCACGAACTTCGCATACCCAGATGCCCCACCCACCCACCCCATTTGTGCTTATTGTCGAAATGAATGCTGAAAAATACTGCAGAGTGTAACAAGAATCATGTGTTTCGGGTTTTTTGTTCGCTTGCTTTTAAGACAGTTGGGACTGTTTTAATGAGAGCTTCCTTTCCTGTTGAGTGGAGCAGTGGGAAAAAAGCACAGACGTGGATGTTAGCATATCTGAAATCGCGTTCTGGTTCTGCATTTTGAACTTGCTGGTGTTGTTCCCAGATTTTCGCTCAGGCATTCTGTAGAGCAGGTATTAATCATCGTGCTTATCTACCGAGGAGGAAGCGAATGACCTTAGATAAAGTGATTTTTCTCAAGGTTGTGTGGTAGGAGACGGCTGGACTTGTAGCACAGCTGGTGTTCTCGCCACTGTTACACTGCCTTTTTTAACTTAAAAAATAAATAAATAAATCAGCACTCTAAAGTTTCCCTTTCCTGGCGGATAGATTTGAAGATTAAAGGGGATAAAGTATGTAACAGCACATTGAAAGTTGTAAAACTTTATGTAGGTGCAGGCCGTGAGGTTATTGTAGGAGGGACCTCCGCTGCTGGTCGGAAGGGTTTCGTTTTGTTTCATAAACTTCCCAAGGGTATTGCCGTCCCCTGGGGAGACCGCCAAAGAGTCTCACGATGCTCTGGCTCCTGAATTTTCCTTTGCTGATTGGACTTGGCTGCAGAAGCTGGTAGAAGTGCCTTCCACTTCACCCTGTTTTGTTCTGCCAGAGTTTCGTAACCAAATTTCAGAGCCCTTTATAGTTTTTATATTATATTATACATTTTGTTGTTTCCCAAAGACTGTTCAAGATCAAGGGAACAGAGTGGCTTTTAGGGTAGGTTCCACCCTGAGCCTGTATGCAAATGTTGATTGGTGGCTGCTGCACTGACAGTAGAGACTCTCCATGTGCCTAAGTCTGGGGGCGGCCAAGGGGAGTCAGATGTAAGCTCCGCTCCCAAGGTGAGAAGTTCCTACAGGATTAACTGAACTCAACACACTTGAAGGGTGAGAGTGAGTGTGCTTCCTTATCCTCATCTGGGCTTGCTAATATTGGGCTCAGCAATTGGGGAGGGATTACTGATGTACTGGAAGATGATTATGTATTTAGGGTATTGGAGCCACCTTGTGAGTCAGTCTCTGTCAAGCAGTTGTGAGTGTAGGGAGGGAGATTCAACGTGTTAAATTTGGTACAAAGGGTAATTTATGGAAGGCAGTAGACATTCCATGTCGGTTTACTGGTTTGGTTTTGAGGAATGGATCCAGTGTCAGCTGATGGGGAGAATTTGGTCAGAGTTAAGGGCCAGGCAGGGACGACTTAGGGTCCTGATATGGGATGATCAGAGCCCAGCCCCAGTAGACAAGGAATTCCGGGGATTATTCTGAAAGGCAGCTGACTGGGGGCGGCAGGGAAAGCGTGGAGCTAGTGACCACTTAGCTCATCAGATTCTCTGCTGAATCGGATCACCACTGAGGGGTTATTAGGCTCTCAACACAGGAGACACCATGCAGGTGTGTCAGAGAGAGACGTCATTTAAACAGAAGTACCTTTGGCTAGTAATAAGATGCTTAAAATTCCTTTAAATTTCAATTTATACTTTTCTTTGTTAACACCCCCCATTTAATTTTACTCTTTGATTTGGATGAATAATGAGTTTTTATGATGTGGTTAGCTGTGAGTTATTAATATTTTCTAAGAAATTTACAAGGCTCGTGTAAATGAGACCTGGGATAAACATTTTCTAAAACTAGGCTTTTAAAATGAAAAGAATACTGCTCTGAGACGAGAGAGTAATGAGTACTGACATCAGGAATGCTGGTTCATGGTACTGAGTGCATCCTATTGTGAAGCGCTGCTCTGAGCACTTTATTATCTCTTACAAATGTATGTCACCCAGCTAAGGAAGTAACAGCCATCTATTACAATGTAATAGATAATGTAAAAGGTACAGATGTCTCCTGGTAATGACTCCCCTGCCAGCCTCTGCTGTATCTTCCTCTCTAAGCAAAAACAGACCACAGAAATACCTAACTTACAACATGGTTGCTTTTTTTCTTAGTAAAGCTATGCAGAAAGCTCTTAGCTCTGTTTTGTTTGGGGTGGCTCTGGCAGAGAAGGCTGACCTGGGGAACACAGAATGACAAACAGAACTAAGCAGTATGTGTGTGAGACATTCTGATAGATTCTGACAAGTGTTGGAGTTACTGCTCTTCTGACGGTTATGGTGTAAACTGAGGCTGTGAACCAAGTTGAAGGAGTCGGGTTGTAATGAACACCTAAACATTGATTTCTTAGGCAGATGCAGCATAATCCCATTTCTCACATCCCTCCTCCATCTTTAGTATTTAAGAAATGGGGAGTGGCAGAGGGTCCAGTTTGTAGATTTCTGTGTGAATTGGGGTCCACAGGAAGCCAGATTAGTGCTATAATCATTTTGTAATAGGCTTAGGTATATATTAGGACTGCTATATTGTATTTTTAAGCAATGCATAAAATATAATAGCATTTTAATGTACTTTTTCTTAAACAGATTTTCCCTTAGCTGTGGCTCAGAATGTTAGCTGAGTTACTTAGTGGTTTTGAGTACATTCAGGCTCTAAGTGCCGTCAGTTTCTGGGCCTGAAAATACTTTTGGTATGAGAGCTGCTATTTTTGAGTTGAGTGCAATTTAATCTTGTTAAGCTGAGTGTGCATATTAGCCATTGAAAATGTAGGTATCTTTGCCATGTGACATCTGAGCACAACTAGTTGAGGTTAAGATAGAAACCTAGTAAGTTTATGTGATAAAACTTGAGGGAACATTTGTAATTATATACTAGTTATCTGTACCTTAGTTTTGTCTGTTTGGAACAGACCTAAAGCAAACTATCATATTCCTTGATTCTAGGACTTATTTATTCTGATGGATCAAGGACATAAACCTCAGCTATTTTAGGTGCCTATTCCCCTGCCTTTTTTTTTTTTTTTTTTTTTTTTTTTTTTTTTTTTTTTGACAAGCAGAGTGGACAGTGAGAGAGAGACAGAGAAAGATCTTCCTTTTTCTGTTGGTTCACCCTCCAATGGCCGCTGCAGCCGGCGCGCTACACTGATCCGAAGCCAAGAGCCAGGTGCTTCTCCTGGTCTCCCATGCGGGTGGCAGGGGCCCAAGCACTTGGGCCATCCTCCACTGCTTCCCCAGGCCACAGAAGAGAGCTGGCCTGGAAGAGGGGCAACCGGGACAGAATCCAGCTCCCCGACCGGGACTAGAACCCAGTGTGCCGGCGCCGCAGGCGGAGGATTAGCCTATTGAGCTGCAGCGCCGGCCTCCCCTGCCTTCTTTCAAGAGATCAGTAACATCCCCATACCCTGTATTGTTCCCTACCCAACCCCCTGCATTCTTCCCCAGGTTTGGAGCCAGTGGGCCAAACTTGAAGAACCAGTATGGAGAAGTTCACTTCTGCCTACTGCCCTCCCCCCACCCCCAAGATATAAAAGGGCCCTGCCTGCTGAGGTCTGGGTCTGCCACTTGTTCCCTGTGAGCATGTATTCCGTCTCCTCTCTGTTCTGTGCCTCTTTTCCTTATATTTTGGTGCCCCGTGTAAGGAGGCACCAATCTACACTCTTTTCCTAACATTTTCCCTTCAAATTTTAATTTTTCTGTAATAGATTGTCATATCTATTAAGTCTGTTTTATTATTTTTCCCCAAAGCTGTTATTAAAACGACTATCTCTTTGGCAGCTGTAAAACCTGGTAATTAACTGCTTCAGTTAAATGTGTGCTCTAGTTTTGTTTTTGTGTGTATAATTTTCAGCTGCTAGTGAGTCAGGGTGAAGTTAGAGTTGTACATCTGCCTCTCCACCCTGGCAGCCTTTGGAGGACTTGACTTGCTCATGAACAGTTGTTAGAGCCCCGGAAAGAGGCAGGCAGTGCTGCCGGGAAGTGCCAGCAAGCACACAAGCCTGCAGTTGCACCCCGTGGGGTCTGTTGAGTAGGTGCTGCCCCTTTCTGACTAACGAGCCTCTGGGCATTTGAGGATGTCCTGCCACCTCCCTGGTCTGATTCTTGAAATGGGAAGCAAGAAGTACTTCACGCTGCTGCCCTGAGTACTGAGAAACGTGGCTGTGAAGGTTGCTTCAGCGCTGTTGCGTGTTCTGTCTGGGGAGGTCATTAAAGCCTTAATGGAAGCCTTAGCAAGGTACTTTGCAGGTGCTGGATTCTGCCCTCTTGTCAGTGTGCTCTCTGGAGGGCATGTGCATCATGGTGTGGTAGGCAGCAGTTGCCCTTGCAACAGCCTGCAATAGTTGCGCCATCTAGATCAAGAGGGCTCACAACCCGTGACTGGGGAGGGAGCGGCTTTGGTGGCTTCCTCAGCGCCTCACTGCTTTCTCCCTAAGAACAGAACTAAGGGAAGAAGTGAGGTGAGTGAGCCTGTTGGTGAGGGAAGGGAACGGGAAGTCATCTGTCATGCTTGTTCCCTGTGTGGAGAAAGCCCCAGCACAGCAGTGGGGGAGAGGCCTAGGGACTCAAGGGCAGCGTCTTGGGAGGGTGTAACTAATGTTTGAGAGAGAGAGCGATCTCGTGGACTGGCTCTCCCCTCCATGTATTCTCGACCAAAAGTTAGGAGCCAGGAACTCTATCCGCAGGAAGCCGGAGTCAGGTGTTGAACCCAGGCTCTGTGATGAGGAACTTGAGAATGAAAACCACCAGGCCAGATGCTGGCTCCTGGGGGTGGTGCCTTCTTTGCCCAGAGTGGGTATGCTGACTGTTGGCTGGGTGCCAGCAGTGCGTCTTTCAAACAGCTCATCCTTGGTGTTTGAATCCCTCGCCTCTTTTGGTAGATTCGAATGGGTGGGCATTATGGGTCTAGTAAGGGTTTACATTTAGAAAAGATGAAAACTTTTGATTAAATGTTTAGTTCTATAGAAGGGATGTGTTTATTTCAGAATGTGTGTGACATAGGGGAGGGAGCAGAACTCATGGTATTGACATAATGCAGCCTGGGTGTAGCCGGTTAAAATGACATTTCTCACGTAGTGGACAGTTAGCAAAATCTGAATCAGGCTTATAGATTGTGTCAGTGTGAATTTCCTGCTTTTGATCATTGTTTTCAGGATATAAAACTCAAATATTTAGGGGCATACTGTCTACGTAGAAAAGTATTTTCAGAGGATAAAGCAAATATAGTGAAATACTAACGTTCAGTAAGCCTGAGTGAAGAGTATACGGGGCTTCTTTGTGCTGGTCCACTTTCCTACAGAAGGGCTCTGAAAGTGTCAGACGTGCAGAACAGGCGTTCCTGTCTGCCTCAGTTTTCAACGAGGACTTTCCCCTCCCAACTCTAAATTGTGAATCCCTCTCAGTTCCTTTGTAACATGTATTAAGTAAGCAGTTTTCTACTTGTATTTTAATTCAGATCGTAGTGCCAGACTCTATAGATTTTCTTTCTTTTCTTTTTAAAAAATTCTTGAGGAACCATTACTAAGAGAATTCTCTAATACTCTGAAACAATGGTATAGAATTGCTTCATACTCCAGTAACTTATCCCTTTAATTAGATGGCTGATTGAGAATTTCTCTGACAAACTATTTAAGAGGCACATTTTCTTCTGAAAGAATAGAAAGCAACGGCAGTCACAAAATAGGGAGAGAAGAAAATGGGTTTGTATCCTCTGTTCCCTTTAAAATGGTTGGTTGACCAGGAATCTGGGCATGTTCTAGAAGGCCATGCGCAGGCCCTTCAAAAAGTTTCTGGAAAGTGCAATTAAGAGATAATTTTTTCAACCTTGTGTGTTGCTGTTGCTTGGAAGGACATTGTGTCACTTTACATGTTTAAGCTGGTCTCTCATTGATTCTGCAGAGCCGAGGCTGTGTCCCACAGACTCTGGAACCATGAACGTGTTTGATCGGAAGATAAACTTTGACGCGCTCTTAAAATTTTCCCACATGTAAGTGTTTTCACCTTGACTGCAGTTTCACCTTTCTTATCTGGTTTCTTCCCTTTTCTTAGCGTATTAAGGTTTTTTTTTTTATTTTTTATTTTTTTTATTTTTTTTTTTTAAGATTTATTTATTTATTTGAAAGTCAGAGTTAGAGAGGTCTTCCATCCAGTGGTTCACTCCCCGTTTGGCTGCAACTGCTGGAGCTGTGCCTATCCAAAGCCAGGAGCTTCTTCCGGGTCTCCCACAGTGATGCAGGGGCCCAAGGACTTGGGCCATCTTCTACTGTTTCCCAGACCATATCAGAGAGCTGGATCGGAAGTGGAGCAGCCGGGACTAGAACTGGTGCCCATATGGGATGCTGGTGCTTCAGGCCAGGGTGTTAACCCTCTGCACCATAGCGCTGACCCCGTTAGCAAATTAATTTGGCTAAAACCCAGAGGAGCTGATAAAAGTACCCAGATTCTAAGGATTGCTATGTGGTATTGGGTACTAGTTGTTGATAATTTGGGGCTTTTGGCTCTTTCCCAGCTGCTCTTTTTTTTTTTTTTTTTTTAAGATTTATTTTATTTGAAAGAGTAAGAGAGGTAGAGACAGAAGGAGAGAGAGAGCGTCTTCCATCTGCTGGTTCATTCCCCAAATGCCTGCAGCAGCCAGTGCTGAGCCAGCCCAGAGCCAATAGCTTCTTCTGGGTCTCCTGTGTGGTTTCAGGGGCTAAGTACTTGGGTCATCCTCTGTTGCTTCCCCAGGCACGTTAGCAGGGTGCTGGATTGGAAGTAGAACAGCCAGGACAACCAGTGCCCTCTCTCTTCTCCAATTTTTAAGATTCTGTTAGGGGCAGGTGTGTAGCCTAGCAGTTTCAAGGTGCTTGTCTCCCTTAGCAGAGTGCCTGGGTTTAATACTTGGCTCCAGCTCCTGCTCATGCAGACACTGAGAGGCAGTGGTAGAGGCTAGTGTTTGGGCCCCTGCACCCATGTGGGAAACCTGGATTGAATTCTTGGCTCCCAGCTTTGGCCCAACTTGTTCTCAACCATTGCAGGCCTTTAAGGAGTGAACCAGAGGGTGACAGCTTGTGCTCTCTCTGCCTCTCAAAGAAATTAATTAGTTTTTAAAAGGGGGCGCCAGTATTGTGGTGTAGTAGGTAAAACTGCCAATTATGCCGGCATTCCATATGGACACTGGTTTATGTCCTTGGCTGCTTGACTTTTTTTTTTTTTTTTTTTATATTTATTTATTTGAGAGACCTAGTTACAGAGAGAGAAGTCTTCTGTCCTCTGGGTCACTCCCCAAATGGCTGCAGCAGCTGGAACGGGGTCAATCCAAAGCCAGGAACCAGAAGCTTCTTTTGGGTCTCCCACATGGGTTCAGGGGCCCAAGCACCTCAACCATTTTCCGCTGCTTTTCCCAGGATCATTAGCAGGGAGCTGGATTGAAAGTAGAGCAGCCAGAACTCGAACCATCACCGATACGAGATGCCAGTGCCACAGGTAGAGGCTTAACCTATCATGCCACAGCGTTGGCCTCTGTTCCACTTCTGATCCAGCTCCCTGCTAATGGCCTGGGAAAAGCAGCGGAAGATGGCCTAAGTGTTTGGGTCTCTGCCACCTATGTAGGACACCCAGATGAAGAAGCTCCTGGCTTTGGCCTGGCCCAGCCCTAGCTATTGTGGCCATCTCGGGGAGTGAACCAGTGGATGGAAAATTCCTCTCTGTAGCTCTTTCAAATAAATAAATATTAAAAAAAATTCGGAGGCCGGTGCTATGGCTCAGTGGGTTAAAGCCCTAACCTGCAGCACCGGCATCCCTGCTAATGTGCCTGGGAAAGCAGCGGAGGATGGCCCAAGTCCTTGGGCCCCTGCACCCATGTGGGAGACCTGGAAGAAGCTCTTGGCTTCAGATCGGCTCAGCTCCAGCCGTTGCGGCCATTTGGGGAGTGAACCAGTGGATGGAAGACCTGTGTCTTTGTCTCTACCTCTCTCTGTGTTTATTTCAAATAAGTAAATCTTTTTTTTTTTTTAAATCCCATTAACCTATTTGAGACCATTTTTTATGTTACTATATAGTCTCCTCAGGCTATTTCAGACTGTCTGAATACAGCTTTCACACATTCTCTGGGAAGGGAAGGAGCACTGAGGTCGGTGCGGAGGTGCTGACCGTTACCCTTCGTTGCCTCCTAGAACCCCCTCGACGCAGCAGCACCTGAAGAAGGTCTATGCCAGCTTTGCCCTCTGTATGTTTGTGGCGGCTGCAGGGGCCTACGTGCATGTGGTCACGCATTTCATCCAGGTAAGAACGGGGTCCTGTGCTGGTTGCTGTGGCACAGACCGCGTGAGGAAGAAACCAGCTCAGCAGTGTGTGTTGTGAGCCTGTGCCCCTCCTTCATCTGGATCAGTAGTTTGGGCCCTGTAGAGCCATTTTCATTTTTAGATACTGAAAACACTGCGTGTGAACCTTTGCACTGAGTGCTGTGTTTCTGACCACACTATAAGAAAGCTGCCCGCTGAGGAGAGCCATGAGCGGGTGCTAGGGTCCTTTCTTTCCTAAGTGACTTAAGTGAGTCATTTCTCAGGAGATGCAGAGTTGGGACCTCCTAGCCACTGTTACCTACATGGTGGGGTGAAAACCTTCAACCACTCGTTTTCCTGTGTTTTGGAAGAGTTCGGGGTTGGCCAGTAGGATCAGGAATAATAACGTTTGAAGTTCGCACTGATGAAGCACCATCCATTTTCAGTGTCTTTCTTTTTTTTAGCATCTGCTTAGAGCGTGCCTGTGTTGGTGTTTACCATTGTGAAAGAAAAACTATCCTTGTTGTTGTTCTGAGTGATGAGAAAAGAGTCATTTCTGCTTGCCTTGCAGACGGATTGTGCTTCAAGCACATGGTGCGTTGGTTCTTCTGTTTCCGTCTAGACGGGACTGACTCATGGTTTGACTTGGGTGTTTGTGCTATAGTTGACAGACTTCTCAAACCAGAAGAGCCTCCAGCGTCCACTGTGCTCCTGACCCTGGCCTTCAAGGCTCTGGTTTCTCTTCTTAGTCCCAGCCTGAGAAAACACTGCCTTTTCCCCCATGACTGTATTAGGAAGATCAAATGACTACACGAAACTCAGTAAGGTCTCTTGCAAAATAAATTGGGAACTTTGAGCTACATATTCCTTGAAGTAGTGATATTACATAAAAATCCGAATAAATTCAGTTTTAGTTGAAAGTATTGTAAATCAAAGAGCATTTAGTACACCTCACTTTCTGAACATCCTGACTTAGCACACTGTAGAGGATCCGTTGTTCACTCTCGCGAGAGTGTCAGAATGAATAGCGCTAGCCTGGAATCCCTCTCGCCCTGTTGTGAAGTCAGGGGATCGTCTGTGTGTAATTACTGACTCTGGCTCTGACAGGCTGGCCTGCTGTCTGCTCTGGGCTCCCTGGGGTTGATGATGTGGCTGATGGCAACACCTCATAGTCATGAAACTGAGCAGAAGAGACTGGGGCTTCTCGCCGGATTCGCTTTCCTTACAGGTACAACAAGGGATTGGTCTGATTTTGAGGGAGGGAGGCTGTGGAAGCTGTGTTTTTAGTATCGCTAGACAAATGCCCAATATTTATTTATTTATTTTAAAGACTTATCTTTGAAATAGGGGCAGAAAGAGATCATCTCTCTGCTGGTGCACTCCCCAGATGGCTACAACAGCCTGGGCCTGGACCAAGCCAAAGCCAGGAGCTGGGAACTCCATCTGGGTCTGCTGCATGAGTGGCAGGAACCCAGGCACTGTGATGGGATCCAGATGTCCCAGGTGGTGGCTTCCACTGCAGTCCAGTGCCTGCCCTGGGATCTCTTTATTCTGATTTCTGATTTACTCCAACTGGCGGACTTTGTTGTCTGCATGCACAGTTCCCTCAGAAGATTTTTCTTTGTGGGGGCTTCTCTGAAGCGTCTCCCTCTATCCTAATGTCTCCCTCCTAGCATCATACTGGCCAGTCTCGAGTGTTTTGTGCCTTGCGCGGCTCTTCTGTCTGGTATGTGCTCATCCTGCTTCCCCATCCGTAGGGGGACTGACAGCTGTAGCTTCTGCTGTAATGTACTAAGCAGGCAGTGAGTGCCGGGCTGAAGCAAGCCCGGGAGCCGACATGGTGTAACTTGTCGGTGGCAGTCACGGTTCTAAACTGATTCTCAGTTCTGAGAGTGAGTGACCCGCACTGGCAGCCATCACATGAGCGTCCGTCCTCAGCCTTGCAAACCATGAAAGCTGTATGTTGAGGTCCATTGTGCAGGACACTTTGCTGATTCTGGAGAAAAATAAAAGTGGAGCTCTTCTAGAATTACCATGAAAGGAAGTAGGACTTAAGCTGCATAATAAAAATACTTGCAAAGCAGCATTTGAATTAGTACAGCTTGCTCCGAGGGACGGTAATCTGTACAGTGTTGAAGAACTTTTAGCAAGGAAGAGATTTAGGGATTAAGGTTTTTGATTAGGGAAAGCTTATTTTTGAAGGCATCGAGCGGTGGGATTACCAGCAGGAGAGAGGAGAGTAGCCAGAGTAGGAGAACAGCCAGGGCCAGAACAGGTTGTCTTCCTGCTGGCAGCGTCCACCTGCAGAACCTGTCTCACCTTCTTCCCTGCGAGAGTCAGTCCTGCACGACTGCCGAGGTCGCTGTCCGTCTTGCTCTTCTGATTCTGGGCCTGGCCGCATCCTTCTAAATAAAAGTACTTGACCTGCCTGCTTCATTTTTCCCCTAATTTCTGTTTCTCCTGAGATCAGGCATGATTGTCAGCTAAAAGGAGAGTTTTGCAGCTCTATTACATGCTCTCGAAAAACGGGTGAGGAGAGGGAGAAAGAGCCTTCCCTGCTCTGGTCCACATGTTTTGTTTGTTTTGGGGGAGCACGATCATGTCTGTGCTCTTAGTGGTCAGCTTTTGGGCCATGTACCTCTTGAAGAGTTGATGTTGGGGGTGGGGGGAGTCTCGGTGGTGGTGCAGTGTGTTAAGCTGCTTGTTGGGACACCCAAATTCCGGATCAGAGTGCTGGTTCGAGGTGCTGCTCCACTTTCAGTTCCACCTTCCTGCTGTTGCACACCTTAGGAGGCAGCAGGTGATGGCTCCGGTACTTAGGTCCCTACCACCCACTTGGCAAGACTCAGATGGAATTCTGGTTCCTGGCTGCAGTCTGGCCCAGCCCCGACTGTGTAGCATTTGAAGAATAAACAGAAGATGTCTCTTCGCTCTATGTCTCTATATTTCAAAAAAAAAGTACTTTCTAATTAAAAAAAAAAAATTGATGGTAATACTGTTTTCTGGGATTATTTTTTTATTTCCTAGGAGTTGGCCTGGGCCCTGCTCTGGAATTGTGCATTGCCATCAACCCCAGGTAATTATTTTCACAGTGTCATGTCTTCTGAGTGTGGGCTGTGTGTGTGTTGCCTGAATCCAGTGGGCTTTGTCTTGACAGCATCCTTCCCACGGCCTTCCTGGGCACAGCCATGATCTTCACCTGCTTCACCCTGAGCGCACTCTACGCCAGGCGCCGTACCTACCTCTTCCTGGGAGGTGAGTCTGGGTGGGGAGTGGGTTCTGCTCCGGCCAGAATTCCTGTTAGGACTCCTTCCCTACCCTGGCTCCCCTCATTTTGGGGAAAGTGAAAAATGGCTTTACTGAGAGTGCTTTGCTTTGCTGCGGCTTCTCTGAAGGTGGTTTTTGCCCTGTCTCCTAGGTATCTTGATGTCGGCCATGAGCCTGATGCTCTTGTCTTCCTTGGGTAACCTTTTTTTTGGATCCATTTGGCTTTTCCAGGTGAGATTTGGCAGAGAATTTCCCAGCAGCCATTTCTTTTCCTTGCTGCTTTTCTTGCTTAACCCTAGAGTAAGATGAGATTGACTGTCAGGGGTGCCCACTGTTTTGGGCACTTGCCACCTGGTTTAGGTACCTTTTAGTTACGACAGCTAGAGTACCCGAGGCGCTCCTTCAGCATAAAGAAGGTTTAGCCCAGCTTCCAGTGTTGCCGATTCACAGTCCCGTGTTGGGGCCCCCCATCGGCTTGGGCGTCTGGTGAGGCCAGAGGATGGTGCCTTTGTGAGCGGGGCAGCAGGGACGGAAGCAGGGAGCCCGCTCTTGTTAGGTCTGGTCTCCTTACAAAGCCACCAAGTGAATCAGTCCAGCCAGTCCAGACACTTCCCGAAGGTCCTGCCTTCGAACACCATAACTGGACCAAGCCCCACTGCAACCCATGAACATAAGACTGGGCATTAGGCCTCTAGCACATGGACACGTGGGAGACTCCCAAGCTGTTCTCCAAAGCGTAACATCAGCTCCCCCTCAGGTGAAGGTACAGGCTGTGCGTGATTGGCCCTTGCTAAGGAGAAGGTGTTTTGCTTAGAGATCATTTGCCTAAGGCAGGTCCAGCAGTGGTTCTTTGTTAAAATGGTTGAAGCTCTTCAGTGACCTAAAAAAATTGAAAGCAGAACGGGTAACGTCTGCATCACAGGCCCGCTGCCGTGAGTGTTCTGTCTGTAGGATTAGCTTTTGGTGGACTTCGCCGTGACCAAGAGCCAGAGAGTATGACTGTCTCTTCCTTCTCTGCCACATCTGCTGTACGGTAACTTCATTTCAATCTTCTGTTAGGCAAACCTGTACATGGGGCTGGTGGTCATGTGCGGCTTTGTCCTTTTTGATACTCAACTCATCATTGAGAAGGCTGAGAATGGAGATAAGGATTATATCTGGTAAGTGTGAGAACTGGTCTTTATTTTTCAGGATTATATATTTATTGGAAAGGCGGGGGTCACAGAGAGGGGTGGGGTAGAGAGAAAGAGAGAGAGGTACCCACCAACCACTAGTTCACTCCCCAGATGGCCTCAAAAGCCAGAGCTGGTCTGGGCCAAAGCTGGGAGTCAGGAGCTCCATGCGAGTCTCCCACAGGGTGGCAGAGGCTCCAGGACCTGGGCAGTCGTCTTCTCCCTTCCCAGGTGCATTATCAGGGAGCTGGATCAGAAGGGGAACTCTCTGGTGTTGGGTGCCAGTGTCCCCAAGTGGCTGCTTAGCCTGCTGTACCACAGCACCAGTCCCTCATGCAACCTTTAACAGAAAAATACATTTTTAAAAGTTTTGTTTTGTTTTTAATTCAAATGCATTGTCTTGTCTTTTGGATTATTTTAACCCGTAGAATTGTATGTATTCATGAGGCACTGTGTGCAGTTTCATTGTCTGTTTCTGTAATGTAGTCATCCTCTCCAAGTCTCCTGAATAACGAGTGGTGGCTCAGGGTTCAGACGTGGGCCTGTGCAGGCCCAGGCCGTTTTCCAGCCCTTGTGGCTTCAGTGAGTTGAAGACCCCAGAGCTTTCTCTCTTATAGGGGTGTGGTGTTGGAGAAGCTGACTGGCGGGTGAGGGTGGGTTTGTTCTGCACCCTCAGGGGTCTGTGGGGAGTGCGGTTGGTTCACCTGCTGCTGCTCTCGCAGGCACTGCGTGGACCTCTTCCTGGATTTCATCACTCTCTTCAGGAAACTCATGATGATCCTGGCTATGAATGAGAAGGTGAGTGAACCATCGCCTCACAGGCTCTGCCCTGTGATGCCTCGGGTTGGAAACCTGAGAAGGGAACAAGTTGAAACAGGTCTTTTTGAAAAAACAGGCCTCTGAGGTAGTAATGAAGGGAGGTGAGAAAGGGCCTGCAGCCGACAGCGTGAAGACCGCAGAGAGGCCTGGCGAGGCGGGATCCTGGCAGCCAGCTTTGGTCTGTCTTGGAAGCATTTGCTTGTTTTCAGAAGGGCATCTTGGGGAGGGTTAGTGAGTGACGCGCGGTCCAGTCCGACAGCGAGGAGGCGAGTGAACGTCACAGATGCTGTTCTGGAAGAGCAGGTGACTGCCCGGGACTGGGGCAGGAGTCCCCATTTCAGTCGGGGCCCCTCACTTTGGTTCCTGAAACACGTCAGGCTTCTGCCTGAGGTGGTAGGAAGAGGCCGGCGTCCAGATTCCCTCTGTGGGTCGGCCGAGCAGTGGCGCACTCTGCCCTCCAGGCGGGCAGTTCCCTGGCCGATGCAAAGCTGCCGGTCGCGGCCGCTGGCTCCCTTCTTTCTCTCTCTGAGCTGTGGTGGCCGTGAGCGGCCAGCTGGCCTCCGTTCGGGTGGGAACAGGTCAGGCAGAATGGTCAGGATTCAGTTTTGCTGAGCCAGAGGGCCAGTTTCTTGTTTTTATTGTCTGGCCCGCTGGGTTCCAACCAGAAGCCGCCTCAGGAGTTGCAGCGTGCATGTCTCATGCCAAAAACTAACGGGCGGTGTCTGCGTTCCCAGGACAAGAAGAAAGAGAAGAAGTGAGTGACCACGCGGCCTCCCGGCTCGGCTCCCTCCGCCCGCCTTCCCTCCTTGCACACATTACAGGTGGCGTGCTCTGTGATAATGAAAAGCATCAGAAAAGCTTTTGTACTTGTGGTTTTCTCTATTTTGAATTTTTTGATCAACAAACTGATTAGCAGAATATAGTTTGGAGTTTGGCTTCGTATTCCTGGGGTTATTCTTCACTCCCTTCCATCAGCCCCGCCCTTAGCCTCTTTCTCACTCAGCGGCCGGGCCACCCGTGAGAAGAGAGGGAGCCAGCTCCAGGAGCCCGCCTGCCACCCGCTGCGCCTCACCACGTGCACCTGAACTCCTGGGCGGAGCCAGCTCCTCTGCTCCGCTGGCTGGTGGATTGTTTGATTTGCTAACTGTTCCCAGGGACTGGGCGATGTGTTTTTCATTGGAAAGAAGTTTGCCCCATTGTTAACTGAGGCTCATAACATCTGAGGCGTCAGCCCCTACAAAGAGAATCAAGACCACCTCCGGGTGGGTGTTGGCTGCTTCTGGGCTGCCCAGGCTGGTCTGGCAAGCACTTCCTGCCTTGCAGTCCCTGCAGGAGCCTGCCTTTCTGTGGCCCTCACTGGACCTGCAGGGCACGTGCCGGGTCTGCACCCCTGGGGCAGGTGGATTTCAGCACGAAGTGGAGACATTCACGGAGAGGCAGAGGATAGCTTCGGTTTGATTGATTAAGCATTGGTCGTTGCTTCTGTCGGATGGCTGTGATTAGCTGTGGCAAGAGAGGGAGGCTAGGGAGGGGGCGGGGTGCGGGTGACCTCTGGCGGGAATTGTAATTAAGCGCGCCGGACGTGTAGATAAGGACTTCTGGGGCAGGGCGGACAGAATCCGTGAACAGCGTTCCTGACAGTTTGTCCCCAGCTGGATGCTAGAAGACAGAGTGATGTCCATTTTCCAGATGCACTTTAGGTCTTGACCTGGTCGCCTGTTTCCAGAAGTGGCCAGCCCTCTAGGCAGGAACCAGGTGGCCAGGCCTGGGAGAGCCCGGTCCCGCGGGTGGCCCTGGTGGGGATCACCCACCTGTCTCCTGTGTGCCGCGGCTGCTCACAGAGCCTCAGTGTCGGGACCACACTGCGTGCTGAGGCCATGGCAGTAAACGCCATTCAGGGCTCTCCCATGCACTGCATGGATGCCGCAGCTGCTGGCTCCCTGTGTCCCACGCGAGTGCTGTCCCATGAAACTATATTCCTGGGCTGTCTGTTCCTGGAGGGCCGTGTTCCCCAGAAGGTTCACTCCCACCGAGGTGCTGCCCTCCCATCCAGCTGCCGCCTTAGCTCTGGCTCTAGACCTTCCTGAAGGGACTTCCTTCCTACCAGGCCCCATTAGCAACTCAGAAAATCTGGGGTTCTCGGCCAGGCTGAGAATCCGAGTTCTATCTCCTGAAGCCAAACTCCACCTCTTGTGCTTTTTTGCTTGGGATAAAGAAATTTTCTTTAGAAACAGTGCCAAGAATGATGAGATATTAAAAAAAAAAAACTACTTTTAAAGAAAATGCCTAACAGGTTTTTAATACAGTTACCACTGTAATTACCACTTTCTTTTCTAGTTCTTGGTTTTCAGCTCAGGCTGCATTCTCTTAACTCATACTGTGAAGACAGAGGTGTTTTGATTCAGAAGTATATGAAATCGACATAGTCTTAATTTGTAAAAAATAAAGGAAATTCCCTAACCTTTGCGGGTGTTGTGTGTGTGTGTGTGTGTGTGTGTGTGGATTCCAGGGCACAATGGGCGTGGGGCTGGCTTGCTGGGGAGGGCCAGGCCAGGCCAAGGCCACATCTATGTCAGACCCCTGCCTGGGCTCCCACTCCAGCCACAGACACTGGGGTCTTACGTCAGGTGCGCAGCCCAGAGCCTTCCCCGTGCTCTCTCCCTGCCCTCGCCTGTCACGTGGAGTCGGTTCAGATGTGTGACCAAGCTTTGGAATTCAGGGATGCAGATGGAGAAGTCATAATGTACCCACTCTGCGAGTATTTGGTTCATGAACAGCGGCCAGACCCAGTTGTAGGTGCGCCAGTGAGTACAATATAAAATTTCCTGTCCTCATGATTAAACCGGCCCCTGGCGGTCAGGTTACTCAGCTCTGGCGTTTGTCTTGGTGGTGGTCCTTGAAGACCCAACTTTCCCCATGAAGTTCTCACAGGTTGGCCTGTTTGGGTTCCAGGGCCCCATGCGGCTGGCATAGCCACCTTACCCCTTAGCAGGAACCCCATAGGCATTTTGTCTCGTGACTTCGAGGTAAGGGTGCGTAAGTCCAACCTTGACCTTGGACTGGTGGGAGGCACAGGACACAGAGTGCTTCGATGGGTTGTTCCGTGTTCCCACATTCTGAGAGTCAGTTTTGTCCCAGGTCTCCCTGGCAGATCTCTGCAGAAGGCCCTGATGTCTGAAGCCCCTGCTCTTTGGTTTTGGTTTTTAATTATTTGGAAGAGTTAGGGAAGGAGAGAGCAAGCTTCCATCCACAGGTTCACTCCCAAGGTGGCCACAACGGACGGCAGGCTGAAGCCAGGAGCTTCATCTGGGTCTCCCATGTGGGTGGCAGGGACCCCAAAGCGTGGACCATCTTCTACCCCTACTCAGGCCATTAGCAGGGAACTGGATCAGAAGTGGAGCAGTTGGGGCTTGAACCAGCGCCCATACTGGATGCCAGCATTGCAGGCAGCACTTTACCCACCACAAAACCTGGCCCAGCCCCTACTCTGATCTTAGCTTGTGAAGATAACACCAAGGTTAGACCACCTGGTCTGAGGTCATCTTGGCAGTGACCCCAAGTCTTTGCAACCAACATAGAAGAGGGAGCCCCCTGCCAGCCAATTGGTCCCCAATTACAAATTGGGTAGCAAACCAAATGAGTCTAGAGAACCACTGATCCTGTGGCCTTGTGGTGAGACAAGACACATCTTGCCTGAGGGTGATCAGGTGTGGAGTCTGGCATCCAAGGAGGTGAGCATAAGTAAGCTGGTCCCTGCTTTACAGTCACCTCCAAGCACCTCGGGGAGACACTACAGTGGGAGACAACAGAGAAACTGCTCAAGGGAGTGGCCACCCTGGTGCCTGAGGCGAGCCCAGGAGTGGGGGAACAGTGGAAACCACCCTAATGTCAAGTGTACGCTCTCATTGCCCTCCCCAGGTACCAGAGTGTCCTTGGGAGGTGTGCACTGAAAGGTGCAGGCTGAGCCTGGATGGAACCGTCTGCCAGAAGGTGAGGCTTGTGGGAGGTCTCTGTCTCTGCTGCTGATGTTTTCAAATAAAATGAATTCAAAAATTTTTAAAAGTTAAAGTTTATTTAATGGAAAGAGTTAACAGAGAGGGACAGACCTTCCTTCCATTTGCTGGAGCTTCTTCCAGGTCTCCCACAGGGTACAGGGATCCAAGCACTCAGGCCATCCTCTGCTGCTTTCCCAGGCTCATTAGCAGGGAGCTGGATTGGAAATGGAGCAGGACTCTAACCAGAGCCCATACAGGATGCTGGAGCCACAGGTGGCAGCTTTACCCACCATGCCACCACGCCAGCCCCTCCATGAATTTTTTGAAGTCACCCCAAGTCTTGCTGCTGGTGAGGTACAATGGCACAGCCTCCCTGGAAAGCAGTTTGTCAGTTTCTTATAAAATTAAAAAGTTAACCCTGTAACCCAGCCATCACACTGGTAGATACTTATCCTAGAGAAAATTTTTGTTCATGCAAAAGCCTACTGATGAATATTCAGAGGAACCTCATTTGTAATAGCCTAAAGTGGAAAACAACTCAAATATCCTTCAACAGGTGAATGAATAAAACGGGGGTCTGTCCACACACCAGCATATCGCCCTGCAATAAGAACAAACTGTAGACAGAACAACTCAGCACTGTTACGGTTTTCATGAAACTGGGGGACCCCAAGAGCTGCTTCATTTTAGAAGAGAATGGAACCGTACACACAGACACACACACACACGTTATTTGAGAGGCAGTGCACCTGCTGGGGCTGGGAACTTCATCCAGGACTCCAAGTGGTTGTCAGGAACGCAAGCACTTGAGCCGGCCGTGCCGCTTCCCCGGGTGTGCTTTAGCAGGAAGCCGGAGTTGGGAGTCAGAGTTGCAGCTTGAACCCTGGTGTGGGATGCAGGAGTCTTCACCCCAGCCACCACCGTCCAGCTGTAGGCCCTCCTGAACCTCACCTGGAGAATTGTTGGGCCTCTCCAGTCCGCTCTCCATACTATCTCTAATGGAGAACTTTCCAGGGGCTCACCCTTGCCGTCAGGATAAAACCTAAACCTTCGAGCCTTCAGCTTACCAACTGTCCTCTCCATTCAGTGCCCCAGCCATAAGCTCATGTTTGTGCTAGAAGGTCCCCCTTGCTCTCTCGCCGCTGTGCATTGGCAGGATTTTTTTTTCTTTCTATCCAGAACTTTCACCCAACGTGCTATGCCTGACTCAGTTGCACCCACACAGCAGCTCTTAGATTTGTTCTCACCATGAGCCCCGGAGCCTGGACTAGAAGAGCTCCCTTCAAGGTGCTGGTCACAGCATCACCTTTCCTGGATCCCTCTGTGTGGCTGGGTGCCCGGTGAACCACAATGAGGTGGTTGCCTGAGAAAATGAAGGGAAAAGAGAGGAAGGTCGCCCACAGTACCCCGCCTTCAGAAGGGTCGGGAAGAGAGAGGCAAGCAGCACCCAGAGTCCCTTCTGCAGCCCTGCCAATGCCATCCAAGACCTTGGGGCTGGCGGCAGGAGTAGTGACCCCACCATTCCAGGCTGGGGTGTGTGGGGCTGCTTCCAGGGGAAAACCATACAGACAGGGAAGAGCGTATGTCCGTCAAGTCTATATACGCATATTCTCCAGACTTGGTCCCAAGCTTGTAGTGGGTGTGGGGGGATAAGTGAGAAGGAAGAGTGGAGGTCAGCATTTGGTGCCTGGGTCACAAGAAGGTGGAACGAGGGTGCCCTGTACTACTACTTCTTACCACAGGGTGGCAGTGCAGACTGTAAACCTCTCCCATGGAAGCCGTCTCCATGGTACCACCTAGTGGCCACATAGTTTCCCAACTGCTCTATAAAAACTTTTTTCCTACATTTAAAGAAATGTACATGTAAGTTGTATGACAAACTTAGATCTGCTATTTTTTAATTAGAAATTTATTTTTGGAATTTTGAACTTCTTTAAAAGTTTACTTTTTATTTGAAAGTGATACAGAGATGGCTCTTCCATCCATGGGTTAACTCCCCAACTGCCACAACAGCCCCTCACACTCTCATATTAACAATGTCAGCGGGGAGGGCTGGATCATATCTACCTAAAGGGTGTGATGGTTGTTATGAATAAACGCCTCAAGGGCTTAGATCGCTGAGCAGCGCACTGCACCTGTTACATACTTCAAAAAGCTCATGTATGAAAAAGAATCACACATGGACTTCAATTTCCTTTGCACCAAAACAAACTGACCTTTTAATTCCATTTTTCTACTCCCCTGGTTCACTCCCCCAAATGCCTGCAATTGCCAAGGCTGGGCCAGGCCAAAGTTAGGAGCCAAGAAGTCCATCTGGGTCTCCCACATGGGTGGCCGAGCCCCAAGCGCTTGAGCCACCCAGAGTGCACTTGAATGGGAAGAGGAGCCAGCACCCAAACCCACACACAGGGGTCCCAGATGGCAGCTCACCTGCTGTGCTGCTGTGCCAAATGCCTGCCCCTCCCCACCCCTTGGGCCACCGTGAGTTGTGGCGGGTGCCCCCCTTGGTCCCCTGGGGCGGCTCTTGGCCCCTTCTGCCATCTGCTTGCAGCTCTGAATCTCACGCAGAGTAGCTGCGTTGCCCTGGGTGCCCCCTTGCCGTGGCTACTCCCCCCACCTCAGTGTCGCCGTCTCTGATGCTGAGTCTGTCCCAGTTTGCAGGTGCATCCCAGGTCTCTCTGCCTGGGCTTCTCCTGTGTGTGTGTGTGTTTCCATCCAATGTCGCCCTTTTAGAGGGACACCCGTGGGATTGGATTAGGGCCCAGCCAGATGACCTCATGTTAACTCGATTCTTTCTGTACAGATACAGATCCCATCTCCAGTAGAGGCCACATTCTGATAGTTGGGGGGTTGGGGGATCCCGACACATTTTGCCCGTAGCATCTGCATGCCCTGCATCAGCCATCATTTCTTCCTAACCCATTCCTGGCTGCGCTCTGTTGCCCAAGTTTTAATGAAGATTTTATTTGAGAGAGTTACAGAGGGAGAAATAGAGAAAAGTTTTCCATCCACTGGTTCACTCCCCAAATGTCCACAACAGGTGGAGCTGGGCTGATCTGAAGCTGGGAGCTTCTTCCAGGTCTCCCATGTGGGCCAGCACCGTGGCTCACTTGGTTAATCCTCCGCCTGTGGCACTGGCATCCCAGTTGCTCCTCTTCCAGTCCAGCTCTCTTCTGTGGCCTGGGAGGGCAGTGGAGGATGGCCCAAGTGCTTGGGCCCTGCACCCGCATGGGAGACCAGGAGGAAGCACCTGGCTCCTGGCTTCAGATCGGTGCAGTGCGCCGGCCGTGCTGGCCATTTGGGGGGTGAACCAATGGAAGGAAGACCTTTCCCTCTGTCTCTCTCTCTCACTAACTGTCAAAAAAAAGAATGTAAAATTCTGAAGTCCAGGCATAGTTTCTCATAATACTCATTTTGTCATGAGCTTTTTATAAATGCCTCATACTTTATCATTTGTATGTCTTTTTATATTTTAACAGTTAAAAAAGTTTCTTGGCCACTCCAGGATCACAGAAATGCTCACCTGCATTTACCTGGAATTCCTGTGGCTTGGAGGCTTGGATGCACTCACCCGGGCCACAGGCAGGGGGCGCTGCATGCACAGCGCGGTGGTTTCTTTTTTGAGACTTTTTTTTCGATAAAGAAAACAAAACATACTATTTGTAGAAAGTCTTTAAAAAAAAAAAAAAGAGTAAAGAAGGAAATAAAACAACACCGGCAACCAAGAGAAAACCTCAGTTTACATTTTTGGGACAACCCTTGGGGTTGGAGGGGGTTGGGTGTTCTGGACACGGCGGCCTCCTGTGCTTGGGAGGCAGTAGACAGGGTCTTGCACAAGCGGGAGGCAAGCCCACTCACCCACTGTCCACGGACACAGGCGCGAGGTCACTTGAATGCTGCCCGCAGATACTGCAAGCCCAAATACGAAGGGTCACGTGGGTTTTAGCCAAGCCCTTCCTTGAGTCCTAGAAGAAACTGGTTTCCCAGGACTCCTGCGGCTTGCCTGAGTGTCCCCCCAGCACCCCAGCCCAGCCCCTGAATTATTGCGGATGGGACATCCGGCCTGCGTGTTGGGTGCACACTTGTGTGGTTGTGGGATGGTGGTCTGGGTCCCCAAAGGGCTTTGGCTGCACGCTGGGGAATCAGCACGTGTGTGTGTGTGTGTGTGTGTGTGTGTGTGTGTGTACACGTGCTACATTAGGCCACTGTGCTGGAAGCCCAGGGGGCACTTCACATGTGCCACCACCAGAGGGCAGCACAGGGCAGCAGGTTGCTGGGAAGAGGGCAGCTGGGCCCTTGGGTCTCAGCCGGGATGAAGCGGAGTGAGAGTCAGACCCAGGCCCAACTCCTTCCCGGAAAGGCCACAGAACTCTCCTTCGGGCGAACAATGCCCAGTAGGAAATGAGGTAATCTTGCAGGCCCGAGCAGAGCAAAGCGCTTGAGAAACTCCAAGTCAGGAGGAGGACGCAGACTTCCCGGCAGCTTTTGGGAAACCAGTTTATTCTTGGCCCAGAAATCCAAAGGGCTAGAGAGAGAGAGAGAGAGAGAGAGAGAAAGAGCGAGAGCGACCTGGGAATAGAATGACCCGAGGAAATGGGATTGGGACTTCTCAACGAAACCAGGCTGCGAGGCTGACTCCTGACTTCAGGTCAGGCGAAGTCAAGCCCTGGCTCTCAGGAAAGCTCCCAGGGAGGGAGTTCAAGTCCAGGCAGAAGACAAGCCGGCACTGTGGTGCCACCCGCAGTGCTGGCGTCTTAGAGCCCTGAGCGAGCACTGGTTCAAGCCCCAAGCTGCTCCACTTCTGATCCAGCTCCCTGCTAATGCACCTGGGAAAGCAGCAGACGGCCCGAGTGCTTGAGCCCTGCACCCATGTGGGAGACCCGGATGACCGGAGTTCCTGACTCCAGGGTGCCCCAGACTGCGTTGTAACAACTATTTGGGAAGTGAACCAGCAAACGGAAGCTCTGTCTCTCCTTCTCTCTCAGTGTCACTCTGCCTTTGAAGTCAACCAATCCATCTTTTTAAATAAATAAACAAATACCAGTGCAAAGCTCACAGGCAAACAGTACCCCTGTCGGGTTCCACCACATCTCAGCCACAGGTAGGCACTCACTGAGCACCCCGGGCTGCACTGATCTACTTTGCATGTACTGGTGCTTTGGGAACTGTGGGGGTGTTTGAGGAGCAGTGTGTGCTGTCTTGCTCTCAGGGTGCACTGGGGGTTGGAGAGGCACTGCTGGAACGAGCTGGTGTGAAAGGAAGACCCACGAGCTCTCTGGTTGGCCACAGCACAGGCTGGGCCAGAGTTCTGAGTGGGCCCAGCCATCCTCCCTGCCCAGGGACTCCCCAAGCCGGGTCATAGACCTTTGGTACCAACATAAAGTAGGACGTGTTCCTACAGGAACCCCCCACATCACACACAAACTGTCCAGAGCCCTAGCCACACATCCAGGGCCTCCCAGCTCTGTCCCAGTGGCCTCCAAGTCAGCAGGAGGTGATGTGCAACAGGCTTTGTCACATTGCCACACCTTGCACCCCGGCCAGGAAGGAGGTCTTCCCAGTCCAACCCGCTGGCCATTGTGAGATGGGTGGGTTGTCACCTGGCCACCAGTAAATCATCACCAGCCAGAGGACCGGAAACCCACAGTTCCCTATGCCATGACAAGGAAGCTTGGGCCCTTCCCAACAGCCCAGTTTCCGATCCTTCCTTCCCAAACTGAATTCCCATGCCAGGGAACTTCTGGCTGAGATCTGAGCTAGGCATGTGGGGAGTGAGCACCTGGGAGACTGAGCAGAGGCTTGGAGGAAGCAGCGGATGACCCCCCCCCCCCCCCCCCCGCCAGGGAGGCCCACAGCTGACCTGGCCTGAGGCAGCTTGGCCCCACCCCCGCCCAGAGCCCTGGGGTTGGGGTCGCTTAGTAGGCCTAAGCCACCCCGCGTCCCCAGCCTCTGCCCCTTTGAGGGTAACTCCAGCCAGCTCCACTTGCTGGCCGAGCAGTACACAGGGAGCCCAGGTCCCTGGCCAGTCACAGACTGGCGATGCCAGCTGGAAGGGAGACGCCCACCCCTGACACCCCCCGCCAAGTCCTCCCACATGACAGCCCAGCCAGAGTGCGAGGGGCTCCAGGTTTTATTAGGGATCCGGCAGAAGCAGAGGCTGGGAGCAGAGCAGCCACGTTGTGTAACGACACATAAATTAACCGCAGTGCGGGGCTGGGGGGAGGGGACCGGGCCGGGCACTTATATATATATATAAAAACCAGACAGACAAATCGACCCCAAGGACATGGGGCAGTGTGTGTGTGGGGGTGGGGTGGGGGCAGCACCATCCAGACAGCAGGGAGGGCCAGGGCAAGGCAGAAGGCAACTTGTCCCCCGCACCCCACACCCCACCAGTGCGGGATCCTGGGACGACCCCACGGGGCCTTCGGGGCAGGGAGCAGCCAGGTTGGGCAGAGATGGCACAGCTGGTGGGCCGGAAGCCCAGCACCACAAGATGGCTCAGCCCGACGTGGGGGCTGGGGGCTGGGCCACGGCGGCCGTGGGAGCCCCCGGCCCCTGCAGGAAGAGCCTTACTCTGGGTGAGAAGGGGCCGGGGCTGGGGGGGTCTCTCCCTGAGCTGAGCATGGGCGGTGGGCTATGCCGGGGACCCCCGTCACCTTCTTCTGATGCACCTGCCGCCTTGCGGCGTCTCAGGGCAGCACGGAGAGCGCAGGGGGCCGGCCCTCAGCCCTGACTCCCGCAGGAGGACAGCGAATCATACAGTGAGTCGCTGAGAGACTCCGAGGTCTCCAAGCCCGGAGGGCCTCCGCTGGCCGCCCTGCCTTCCTCGCCCACATCCGACGTGCTAGGGGTGCGGCTGCCCCCGAAGGCAGGGCCTTGCGGCGGAGGGGACGGGCGGCTGGGCTCCAGGTTCTGCTTCCGGTCCACGGGCAGGGCCTGCGAAGGAGACGTAGCTGGAGGACGGCCCACCCCTTGTGCACCTGGTCACCTGGCCGCGTGGCCCCAGCAGCTGCCAGCAGAAGCTCCCTCATCCTCACCCCCTGGAGACACTGGCCTCCCCGTCATCCCCTGCTCCCCACCCTGCCTCTCACCAGGGGGTTCCTGGGCAGCCCCTCCAGCTGTCGGGGCGAGCACAGGAAAGGGTCCGCAGAGCTGCCCGCTGCCCTCGTGTTGGGGAAGGTCCAGTTCTTGGCCAGCTGCACGGGGGGTGTTGGGCCTGGGTCTTCACAGGGATCTGTCCAGGACAACGGGAAGGAGGATGCGGCCAGCCGGCTCCCAGAGCACTCCAGGACCCCCGGCCAGCCCGCTGACACTCACCCTCGGGACACTTCTGATGGCCACGGTGGCTCGGGGCGGCCGGAAGCAGTGCCGGGAAGGCTGGCAAGCTGGGGTGCCGTCCACTCACCAGGAGCTCCTCTAGGCCCGGCACCTCCCGCTCCAGGGTGTGGGCACGGCGCGGGACTTTGGTGAGGGCGGGGGGCCGGGCTGGGGGCACCCCAGGAGGGGGCTCCAGCCGTGGAGGCTTGGTCTTGGGAAGATTCTTGCTGGGCGTCCCGCAGCTGCCGTGGTCTGGGGGTGGGAAGGTGCCAATGCCACTGTCCAAGGTTCGGGTCAAGGAACCACAGGCTGGGAGGAGAGAGAGAGCACGTCCAGGGGTGAGCTGCCCGTCCCTGGGCTTGGGGAGGACAGGGAAGGCACTGTGCCCACCGGCTGCTTCATACTCAGGGCCTGGGACCTGCTACAGTGATGGGAGGGAGTGAGGGGGGTGGGGGGTAGATCCCATCCGCAGGCCCCTCCCCTGCTGACCTGTGAAGTGTGAGGCGGGCACTGCCTCTGCCAGGCTGTCCTCCGAGGGGGTCTCTTCCCGCCGCCCCGTCTCGCTGCTTGGCTGCATGGGTCCAAGGAGGTCGGAGTCTGTTCCTAATCCACCTGAGCCCCTCCCCATGCCTCCGAGGGTCCCCGCAGCCTGTCAGCCCTCAGAAAGCACCCTCCACTCCCCAGCGCTTCCCCCAGGGCCCAGGAATGCACCCAGCCCTCCCAGGCCCCAGCCAAAGCGGAACCCAACAAAGGGTGGACCTGGCAGCCCAGAGAGCCACGCCCTCGGCCACGCCCCCAAAGTACATACCTTCCCAGGAGGTTTCCCGCAGCCCTGGAGTGGGCCCACAAGGCCATTGCGGGGCCCGCAGGCCGGCCAGGGGTTCTTGGGGTCGGAGGCCACCGGCTGGAAATCGTACTCAGGCCTGGGGTCCCGCCAGCTCTTCGGCGGCAGCTCCTTGCCATCCACCCTAGGGGCAATGGTGCACATGCAGCCAGGGTGGCCCTTGCTGCTACCCACGCAGGGAAGGGGGTGTGGCTGGCAGTTGCCCCTCCCCCCAGCCCCTCGTGACACTGGCCATGGGCAGAGATCCCTCCCAGTTCCCCTCTCCCCGCTTAGAGACCTGCAAAGGCAGGGGGCAACGTGGGAGAACTCCCCCAGAGCTCCCCGGGGCAAGTGCAGAGGGTGCTCACAGCGTGCTGGTTGTTACAGGTGGATCTGCAGGCCCCGCGTCATCCCCGTCCAGGCTTTCACACCGCTGCCTGCTCCAGCTGAGCCTCAGACACACCTGCTGTCCCGGTCCCACACCCCACCTGGAGCCGCACTCCCATGCACTTCCCACCCCACTGGCCCAGACCAGGAGATGGACAGCCCTGTAAGGCCTTTGTCTGCCCACAACAGGGACTTGTGCTAACAGCCATTTGCTCCTGGACAGGCTGCCTCATCTTCCTGCTGACCCCTCTCAAGTGAGAACGGGGTCCCGGTGACCCGGACATCAGCCAGCCAACAGAGGCAGGTGGGTCGGGGTGCAAATCCAAGGCTTCCGCTCGAAGACCCTATCTGTCCACGGCCGCTCTGGGGAGCCCCAGCTCCAGGGCAAGGGGCCCCAGGCCCTCACCTGTTGAGCAACTGTTGCATGAAGGTGTCTGCGCCCTGGTACATGCCAGCCAGCTGGCCCTGCACCTGCCCGAGCCCTGCGCCGGGCCCCGGGCTGGGGCACCCAGGCCGTGGGCGGGCCCTGCTGCTCAGGTAGGCTTTCTCCTCCTCCAGTGCCCGCCGCAGGTCTTCGGCCTTGGCCATCAGCTTGGAGATGTTGAGACTCTCGGCTTCCAGCTTCCGCGCTTCCATCTTGACCTCCTTGCGGAGCGGGGAGCCCCCGCCGGCCCCCTCCTTGCCCTTGGGGGCCTCCGTGCGGCGGTTCAGGGCCGGCAGTTTGCTCTTCTTCAGGCCGAACCAGCTGGCGATGCTACTGGTGTTGCGATGCTTGACCTCGGGGCCCGGGGCCCGGTCCTGGCCTTGGAGCCGTAACACGTTCTCCTCGATACCTTTCATCACCTTCTCCTCGATGGCCGAGTGTGGGGCTGGTGCCTCGGGGCCCTGGCCTGGGTCAGCGGGGCCGGATGCCGGGGCTGTGCCGCTGCCGCCGCCACAGTCCGCCCAAGGCGGGCCCTTGCCCTTGTCAGGCTTGGGGGGCTCCTTGGCGACCGGGGAGGCCCCAGGCCGGGGCACCGCCTTGGTGGGGGTCTTGGAAGGCAGCTTCGTAGGGCTGCTGTGAGGGCTCTTATTGGGCTTGCCCAGGCTGGGGGCTGAGGCTGGCACTTTGGCAGGGGTACGGGGTACCTGGGGGCAGAGGGCCCCTGCCAGCCGGCTCTTGGCCAGCTCCACTTTGGTGAGGCAGCTCCTAGGCGAGACAGGCTCCAGGTCTACCCGGGCCCCCATGGAGTGCGAGGAGTAGACGCGGGCTCCGGGATCTGCCACGAGTCCAGGCTCCTGCTGTCTCAGGCTGCTAGTGCCTAAGGCCACTGCCCCCCGAAGGACCCCCTTAGCTTCTGGCTGCTCTGCAGGCCTGGGTGTCACCATGTCTCCAATGCTCTCCCCTGTCCTTGCCGGCCCCCGGGCCTTCTCAGTGCCAGGCCGGGCCCCGTTCTTCTCTGCGCCCAGGGGTCCCTCGGGCCCCGTCTTCAGCTTCCCCAGGGCGGCCAGTCTGTCCCGCAGAGGTGGGTAGCCAGGATCCCCGGGCCGACGCCCTGACCCCTGGCCAGTCTTCTTGGCTGAGCCGCCTGGGGTCCTGCGGCCAGGATGCGGAGACTCTGAGCCTGCCTTGTCCAGATTTTTCTCCTGGGTGCTCCCATAGGGACAGGATTCTGGGAGGCAAGGGCTGGGCGGGCCTCCGGGGCTTCTGAGGCCCTCGGGGGCCTGGGGTACCTCCAGAGTGAGTTGCGAGTAGGTGGGTACCTGCAGGGGGGTTGGAGGCAGCTCTGGGGAAGACCCCCTGAAGGTGCCCCGAGAGAGGTCCAGAATGTTCTCATAGCAGGGAGACCCTGCTGCTCCCGGGGACAGTGTGGCGGACAAGGCTGGCGGGGGCGGTCTGAGCTGTGCAGAGTCCGGGGCTGTGGAGCAGGCCGAGGGGCTGGTGGGCAGGCCCTGCGCTCCCTCCGGGGACAGCTCTCCCGCGCCCAGGCCCCTGCGTGCCAGCAGCGGGGAGGGGCTGCCATCCGAGCCACTGTTCCGGCAGGGGATGCGGGAGTTGCGGGGGAGCTGGGGGCTGAGCTGGGGGCCGGCCGGGCTGGGGACCTTCTCCGAGGCGGGAGGCAGCTTTAGAAACTTGAGACCTCTGGCCGGAGAGGGAAGGAGGGGTCCCTGGGCCTCCCCAGGGGAAGCGGGCCCAATTTGGAGCTTGCTTTTGACCTGAGATGAGGAGTGGGGGTGGCCAGACTGCGAGCCCAGTGGGGCATCCCCTGGGCCCGTGAACATGCTGAAGAAAGGGAGTGGCCCCCGGCTCTCTGAGGTAGCACCAAAGCCCGGCCTGTGGGCCTCTGGGCTACCCCCACCCCAGGCTGACCTGGGGGTGCCTTTGGACTTGGACACCTGCGGGGGGCCCTGGTCTGGGGAGGGTGGCTGCCCAGGCCCGGGGTGGTCCCCGTTGAGCGGGCCCGTGGCCCCGGCCAGGAAGGCCTGTAGGTAAGACTCCGTGTCCTCTAGCAACCGGCCCAGGTTCAGCTGCTTGCGAGCCAGCGCCCCGAGCAGGGTGTCGGGGCTGGGTGCCTCGTTGGGCTCGCCCGTCTCATCAGATGAAGATGAGGAGCTGCTGCCCGGGACACAGTGTGGGCCAGCACCGGGGCCCTGGGCTTGGGGGGCACTCCCGCTAGGACCCCAGGGCCGCCCAGCGCCCTCTTCCTCCCCGGGGGCCCCCAGGAGGCGCTCCCAGTGCAGCAGGTTTCCCAGGCTGCCGGGGCCTGGCAGCAAGTAGGGAGCCCAGTGCGAGGGCTCCGGCTGAGGGGGGCCGCAGAGTTCACCGTTGATGGGCTCTGGGGAGCCGGACCCCTGGCCTGGAGGCCGCCAGGGGCTGGCAGGCGAGCAAAGAAGCAAGGGGTCCGTTTCTTCCAGGGCTCTCAGCACCTCCAGTATCTGGGCTTTCTTCCGAAGGAATGGGGACAGGGCATCCAGGGCTGGGGGCGGGGGCGGTGCGGCGGGGGGACCCGGGCCTCCTGGCCGCAGCTGCTGCTCCCAGCACACCTGGAGGGGAGGAATGGCGTAAGGGGACAGTACAGCTGGGATCTTGTTCCAGGCCCTTAGCTGAGGAATGCCAGGAACACGACCAGTCTGGACTTGGCTGTCCCCACGCAATTCAAAGCTCCTGGGACCGGAAGGCCCAGCGTCCTCCAAGGTTGCTGAGGTGTGGTTAGCCCAGTTCGTCTGTCTGGTGCCCTTGGGATGGGGTGGGCAGTCTCTATCCCCTTCCCCTTCTCGGCTAGTCCACTGTTTGGAGTAGCAGGACCGACCACTGACAACTGACCCCTGTGCTCGTCCCAGGGGAGGGTGGGAAGGGCCATCCACTTTTCAGGCTCCAGAAAGAACACGGAAATCCAAGAAGGGGCCGTGCTCCGTCACTGCCAGCCAGCCAGGGGCTCCCCAGGGCAGACAGCTGAGCAGGAGCAGGGGACTGCGATGACCACGCACGCAGCCCTCCCCTGCTGTGATCCAGAACCTTCTCAAGGACAGGATAGTCTTGCAGACTGGCTACCTCTGCAGTCAGCCCATATAAGTTTAGCTCCCAGGCCTCCGAGGTCTCCTGCACCTGCGTCCAGCGTGGTCGCTGTGCTGGGAACAATCCCCCCCTGCCCCAGCACTTGGGACAGAGCAGCTCCCCACCATACCCGGCCCTCCTACCTCTCTCTGGCCAGTGCAGTGTCCCAGGGGCAGCGAGGTGGTTGGTCCCTCGGCGGAGCTCAGGGCTGGGGAGGCTGGGGGCTCGGCTGGCGGCCGGAGTGGAGTGAGAGGTATCTGTGGGGTGGGAGAGGCAGAGTTTAGCACAGCAGCGCCTGGGAGCGGCACCCGGCTCCCAAGAGGCTTCTCCTGCCGGAGTGGGAGTGGCCAAGCCGCTGTGTCCCCACACACTGGCAAGAGGAGCCTCAAACCCGTGGCACAGCTGGAATGCAGTGCAAACTAGGGGCAGAGAGGGCTTTGGGGAAAGAGAAGTGCCTTGTTGAGGGGCCGGCGGCAGCCTTAACCTGGGTACCCCTTTCAGCTCTCGGCCTGCTTTATTTTCCTGTGGGGCTTTCTCCCCTTCTACAAAGAGGCTACTGCGAAGGTCTCTTCCTGTTCCGGCCCCACCCACATGGGATCTGAGGATGGTGGGCATGGCTGAGTCTTAGAGAAGGGACCAGCAGGAGTCATCACTCGTCTCTGCTCCCCAGTCTCAGGGGAAACACCCACTCTGGGGACTGCACAAGTGCGATCTAAACCTGGGCCACTTCTCTCTCAGTCCCTGAGAACGCCAAGTTCCTTCTCCCCGGCATCTCCACCAGCTATGAGTTGGCCTTCCCTGGGCCTCGCCCTGGGTCTCGACCCTGCAGCCCGAGGCTCCCCTCTGGGCACCGGCAGCAGCTCCTTTGGGCCAGATCTCCCTGCCTCGGGCTCAGCATTTTGGTCTCCTAGACCCGGCTGGGAGGCCTTTTGCTCGCATGCACCGGGCAGCCTGTGTGACCCTGTCTCTTTGCTCTTCCTAGGGTAGCTTTGAGCTCAAGTGCCTCCTTGGCCCGCCCACCGAACATGGAAACAAGGCCAGACTCCTCTGTGGGTGCGGGCAGCTCCTCCCCTGGCACTGTCCCCGGCTCCATCTCACCCGCACATCCTCTGCTCCAGCCAAGCCTCTCTGCACCGGTGCCTTTCCTATGCGGTTCTGTCCACAGGGGATCCACTCTTCTTAAATCTCCCACCCATCAAGGCCCAGGTCCAAGCCATCTCTCTCAAGGGATCTTCCCCAGCCTTTCTCTGCCAGCTTCTCCCCACCCTGGAGCAGCAGAGTTGCCTCAGCTCCAGCAGTCCCAGGCTTCTTTCTGGGTCAGGGGCACCCTGCACCGGCCCCAGCTCTCAAATAGGGCCTTGTGATTCACTCCAACTGCATATGCATACACGTTGGCAAAGACACTGCTCCAGGGAGCTGTCACCCAGGGAAGCACAGCATGGCAGGGACCACATTAACAATGGGACACGTGGGCCAAGCTCTGCCCACATCCACCTGTAACATCAGCGGTTTTTATCCCCATTTATATAAAGAAGAAGCTGTAGTTTGCAAAGCTGAACAATTTCCCCAAGGTCCCACAACTAGATAGATCCATCCCCTCGCACCCCAAGAGGCCCTGAAATTCATTTAGTTAACAGAACAAGTGAATTAGCAGGCTCAGCTCCTCCGTGACCAGCGGTCACCAGCAAGGGTGTGGCGGTGAGGTTAGGCCTCTGAGAGTCCAAGGTGAAGAAGCCCTGGGCAGCGGGCACAGACGTGGCGCAAGGGGCTGCTGTCACCACCGCCAACTCAGACCAGCACCGCACCAGCTCGGTGAGACGTGGGCTCCGGAAGCCATACGCCAAGGGGCATCCTGGGGGCCTGGCTCCATCAGACACAAACTCACAGGCATACACGGAAAGCGCCTCTCGTCTCTCCCAAGGAAGGGAAGGAGCTGGCTGCCCTCAGAAGCAGCCCTAGGCTCAGTGCAGGCACCTGCTCCTCTTGCTCCTTCCAGCAGCCACATCTTATCTCCTCCTTGGGGGGTTCCCGATAGTGACCTCAAGTGACATCTTAGCCGAGGCCAGGATTCGGCCTCTGGGCCGAGGCAGGAATCAGAACTGGCTGGAGGCATGAGGGTCTGCGAACACGTGTGCGCTGGTGGCGGGTGCGCGCGCAGCGCACTGCCCACACATACACAGCAACAGGAAGTGAAGGGCCTGACCTCTCGGTGACACTCAGCCCTGGGCTGCCTTCTTCCCGGCCGCACCCCTGGCCCTGGCCAAGAAGAGGCCATGTCAGTGGCCCAAGGGTCTCTTGGGAACTTGAAATAACTGCGCTCGCGGCTCCACCCATCTCCCGACACGAGCAGGAGCGGCGAGAAGGGAGGCCAGCTGGGTGAGGGGCGCTGCAGGGCAGGGACAGGCCTTGCCGGGGCGGTCAGTCCCCATCGTGGAGCGGAGGCGCGGTGCCCACCTGCGGGAGGGAGCCTGTGGTGAGCTGCAGTCTCTGCTGGAACAGGCTGCTCAGCAGCTGGTTCTGCCGTTCCAGGTCAAACACCCTCTTCTTCAGCTTGATGCATTCTTCCCGCAGGTCCTAGGGGCAGGACAGAGAATGAAATGAGCAGCCCCCCGCCCCCCCAGGAGCAGCCAGGGGATGCCCATCTCCTGCGCCCTCCTCTGGCGAGGCACGGGACTGCCCGTGCGTGCATCTCTGGGGTTGGCAGGATTCCAGAGCTCCCCAGCCCTGCCGGGAGCAGTGCCTTCTCTCCTGCCACCCTTCCTTCTGACCCTGGGTCAGAGTGGCCCCTGCAGGTGGGAGCGGACAGTGGGATGCCACTAAGGCTTCAGGGGGGCATCACAACCCTGGGGAACCGGCTGGGGCCAAAGCAAAGAGAACATCCGAGCACAAGTCCTGGTTCCCACTGCTCCAGGACCTGGTCCTCCCTAAGCCCCTCCCTGCCCCGCCTCCAGGTAGAACCGCAGGAATCTGCCCCAGGCCCATAGGGGCATCAGGCCCCTCTTCCACCTCTCGCCCGAGGGAAAGCTTAGCTGAGCAGGTGCAGGCGCCCCAGGAGGGCTCTCCCGAGGCATCTGGGCTTGGAGTGAGAACCCGTCTCCTCTGGCCGCTCACCTTCTGGTTCAACAGGGCCTGCACCACGTGGTTTGCAACCTGCGAACAGAAAGCCCCCACTGTCAGACCACCCAGCTTCTGCTGGCAGCAGCCGCGACCCCCACCCTACCCCCTTGCTCTCAGCCCAGCCCCCCGCTGAGGATCCTGCAAACCTCATCCAGACAGCGCTCGTAGGTCTCCCGCTGGTTCTCGTTGGCCTGGGCAAGTGCCGAGTTCTCTGCCTACAAGAGTAAAGGAGGAAGAAGGCAAGAGCTTGCCCCCCTCCCCCAGGCACATTTCATTCTGGGCTTGGGCGGCAAGGAATCTTCTAGAACATCAGGAAGGCAGGGCTGAGACGGGCAGGGTGTCTGACCCACATCCTTTACACCGCTCAACTCCTGGGCCCCAGGTCATCAGACCGGCGAGGAAAGAAGGCCTTCTCAGAATTCTGCTGAATTCTCCTCTGGGTTGGCCAAGCAGGCAGAGAGGATGGGCTGCCCGCCCCCACCAGGCCCCCACTGAGCTCAGAGGGAGGGGACACTGCCCCCCCGTCCTGCCCCCCACCGGGCCGCACCTCCAGCTCTCGCAGGCGGTGCAGCAGCTCCTGGCAGGTGCCCGACTCCATGCTGCCATCACCACTCTCTTCTGGCCTTGGGTTTCCAGGGCCTGCGGCCAGCTCGTCCATGGCCTCCAATGTCAGGCCCTGGGAAAAAGCAAGAGAGGCCCTGGAAGACTATTCCGGGGCAGGGGAGAAGGACAAAGATGAAACTCTTCAGGGTCCTGGGACTTTAGATCTGCTGACATAGGGGCCACCGACATTGTAACAAGTCAGGGACAGGCTGGGAAGCTCCGGGCACAGAATATGCGCGCGCGCGCACACACACACACACACACACACAGAGAGAGAGAGAGAGAGAGAGAGAGAGAGAGAGAGAGAAACTGCCCTGACTTCTCTGCTGGGTTGGCCTCCAAGGCCTGCAGGTGGATGTGGGCCTCCCCCAAGCATCACCCAATCTCACTCAACGTTTTGCAAACAGACTCTGTATGCAAAAGTGATTTGGAAAAATTTGAAAAAAATTACTTAAGGGGCCAGAGCTATGGCACAGTGAGTTAAAGCCTTGGCCTGCAGCTTTGGCACCCCATATGGGCACCGGTTCGAGTCCTGGCTGCTCCACTTCCGATCCAGTTCACTGCTAATGTGCCTGGGAAAGCAGCAGAAAATGGCCCAAGTGCTTGGGCCCTCGCACCCGCATGGGAGACCCGGCAGAAGCTCCTGACTTCGGATCAGCCCAGCTCCAGCAGTTGTGGCCATTCGGGAAATGAATCAGTGGATGAAGATCTCTCCCACTCTCTCTGTGCGTGTGTCTACCTCTCTTTCAAATAAATAAAATGCACCTTGAAAAAAATAAAAATTACTTAAGACACAAACTATCACTGTTCAAGCAGTAGGAATAGCTGAAACCCACTGGGATTCTGTGCTGATGACCTGTGGTCCCCGCCTTGGCCAGGGCACACTTTAAGTGGTGGAGGCAAACAAAGCCCTGGCTCTGCACCGAGCCTTGGCCCGGCTGTCTGCAGGGAGCTCAGCGGACAGAGGGAAGGCTGCCTGGCTAGTTCATTCACTCACTCAGTCAACCAACCGGTCCTCAGTTTCCCAATTCTGAGAAGTGGACAGAAGGAGTCTTCCTACCCAGGGAGGCATGGCCACCCACAGGAGAGCACCCTGGAAATGGGCCACTCAAGTGCTATCGCTGTGACTCGCGCATGTGCAGAGCTGTGGCTGAGGCCCGCTTCCCATGCTCCCTTGCTGCTGGCAGCTCGGGACACAGCTCCTCCCCCGCCTCCTGGGCCTCATCTCGCCCTGGATATACTGGACCCCTCTCTGTGCATGGGGTCCCTGTGCTGGAGTCTCAGGACACCACCCTTCCCCCTCGGCTAGCTGGCCCCTGTGTATCTCTCAAGTCTCCAGGTCATGGGCAGGTCAGGGGCAGCTCCCTGCCACCTGCCCCCACTAGACAGAGCTTCCTGGACCATGGGAAAGGTGGGCCCCAAGCAGCTGATGGCTCAGATCTGAACACGCACCGCTCAGACTCCACAGAGGGGTGCAGGGGATGCCTCCCCAACCCCCACCCTCTCTCCAGCCCCTGCCACCAGCACGCATGGGCCAGAAGCCCCTCACCTGTCTCTGCCCCCTGCCCCAGGCTGACGTGCTCACTCCCACAGCCGGAACAGTCACCTGGCCTGTGGAGACACAGAGGGGGATGACATCAGGCAGGCATTGCACAGGCACGGACCTGGCTTCTGCCGTGCCAAGCGCTGGGACATGGAGTCAACAAGACAGAGAGAGAGAGAGAGAGAGAGCAAGCCTTGCCTTTACGAGGCTTCTACTCCATTGTGCAAGGCAGACCAACAGAACCCTCAGCTGTGAAGTGACAGTTAGGCAGAGGCCTGAATGATGTCCTGGAGAAATCCCGGAATAAGAAAAGCAGGCAGAGCTGGCGCTGTGGCATAGCGGGTAAAGCTGCCGCCTGCAGTGCCGGCATCCCACATGGACACCGGTTCAAGTCCTGGCTGCTCCACTTCCCATCCAGCTCTCTGCTGTGGCCTGGGAAAGCAGCAGAAGATGGCCCAAGTCCTTGAACCCCTGCACCCATGTGGGAGACCGGGAAAAAGCTCCTGGCTCCTGATCAGCCCAGCTCCGGCCATTGTGGCCATCTGGGGAGTGAACCAGTGGATGGAAGACTTCTCTGTCTCTGCCTCTGCCTCTCTGTAACTCTTTCAGATAAATAAATAAATTCTTCCTCTCCATCGCATCCGACTCTCCTCTAACACCCTGGAAGGGGGAGCTCTGGCCTGGGTGAAGAGCAGACCCGAGAGGCAAAAGGCACTGCTCCAGTCCCAGGGTGGGATCACTCAGCCCACTGGACAGGCCCGGCTGTCCCCCTCCCCCATGTGCGGCGAGCTCTGTGTGCTCCAGAGCCCGGGCGCAGGCTACCGGAGCTTTGCAGGTGGACCGGTCAGGGTTAGAATCCCGCTTCTCTTTCCTTGACTCTGAAGTTAGGGATTAGGATACGTAGTGCAGAGCGCTGCGGAAGGATGAAGCGAGATGATCAGAGCCCTGTCACACGAGCACAAGCGGCCACAGACCCAGAGCCCGCGGAGTGATTGCGGCGAGCCTGCCATTGCTTTCTCTGCTCATGCGCAGGTGGACTAGGCATTGGGCCCTCTCACCTGCAGGGGTCTCACGCCTTCAGCTGCAAGGGGTCTCGTTGCCGGGGCGGCTGAGGATCTCAGCGTGCGCCCCACCTGCCCTGTCCTGGCAGCACCCCCCAACTCCCCAGCTCCCAGGGCCAACCCCAGCCTTCTCTGCCCTCTGCCTCCTACCCTATGGGGTGTGTGTGTGGGGGGGGTTCAGCAGCTGGAGATCCTGAGACCAGAGGTGACAAGGGGGAGCACTTCTTCCCGGGTGTGAGGAGCACGGCGGCACGGGCTGGGGGTTCTGAAAACAACTGTTGGGGAAAGAGACACTGCGCGAGGCTGACTTTTACCACTCCACAACAATCCAAAGTCCGTTGTTATTTTAACATCATAAAAATGTGTCATGCACAGCTTGGTGTGTGTTCACACCTGATCGTGTTTGACACGTTTAGAGATGCACAGACCTGGAAAATAAACGCACTGAAGAAATATCCTCCTTCCTTGGGGCTGGCGCTGTGGCGCAGCGGGTTAAAGCCCCAGCCTGCAGCGCTAGCGTCCCATAAGGGCACTTATGCGAGTCCTGGCTGCTCTACTTCCCATCCAGCTCTCTGCTATGGCCTGGGAAAGCAGTAGAAGATGGCCCAAGTCTTTGGGCCCCTGTGCCCACATAGGAGACCTGGGAAAAGCTCCTGGCTCCTAGCTTTGGATTGGTTCAGCTCTGACCATTTGGGGAGTGAACCAATGGAATGGAAGACCTCTCTCTCTCTCTCTACCTCTCTCTGTAACTCTCTTTCAAATAAATAAAATAAATCTTTTTAGAAAAATCCTCCTTCCAACACACAAATAGGGGTTAAACCAAAAGTGGCTTTAGGTTACCCCCCGACACTTAGCCAGCTCCCCGCCACCATCAGCACCCTAAACTCTGACCTCTGCGTGCTGCCATCACCCTCACCCCTGCCGGGGCTCCCCCTGCCCCCTGCCCAGGCAGAGGCTGCCCCTGTTGACCACTAGCTTTCCCCTCAATCCCTCAACATTTATTTCCCTAATAGAAACTTCCAGGGAGGGAAGGAGGTGGCTGGGGAGATGGGGGGGGGGGTGCTGTGGAGGAGGGGGAGGAAAAAGTTGGAGGGCAGGATCTGGGATGAGCAGCACAAGGTGCATGGCCCAGAGCAGGACCAAGATAAAGATGGGAGCGGGTGTGAGTGGGTGGGGGAAGCGGTGGTGGCAGGGTCGGGGAGGGGGAAGCAGGACTGGCAGTTAAGGCGCCCTCATCCCACATCCTAGTGCCTGGGTTTGAGTCCCAGCCCTGGCACCGGATTCCAGCCTCCTATTCATCTGCACCCCGGGAGGCAGCAGTGAGGCTCAGGTCACTGCGTTCCTTCTCCTAGGTCCTGGTTCAGTCCAACCCTGACTGCTGGGGGCATGAGGGGAGTGAACCCTCCCTCTCTGTCTGGCTCTTAAATAAATAAACAGAAATTTGGAGAAACATTACATAAACACACACACACATATAAAGGTAGGGGGAGCCCGAGGTTCTGTGTTCTTCACTCAAAACCAGAAAGAAAAAAAAAAGTGTGAGCATGGTTTAAAAAATAATTTTAAGAAATGGCAAGGCATCCAGGTTGGGAGGGAGGCCTGGACCCTGAGGCCTGGCAGGGACCGCGGATGTTGCTCAGAGCGGTTCTGTGTTGAGGATGGAATCCCACGCAGAACCCCACAATTGGGGGAACCCCTCGGGCGGAGCCTGCAAGGCAAGGCTGTGACTCAGGCCCTGGCCCTGCCTGCGTGTGCAGCGCTGCCCCCCGCAGAGGGCACGCGGCCGGCAGCCTGGACTCACAGGAGAGAGGTGGGGCCCGAGGGTGGGCTCCTGGTGGCTCAAAGACAACTTCCTGGGTCCTCCTCCAGGGAGCACCCACAGCCAGGACACCGCCCCTTGGAGCTCCAGACCCGACCCCAGTGGGAATCTGGCCCTTCCCAGGCTGGGAGCCAGCAGCCCCAGGCCAGGTGCCCCGTGGCTGTCCTGTAGGGTGTGGGCGTCTCTCCCAGGCCCAGCACCCTCTTCCTCCCCGGGGACCCCCAACTCCTCTTACTCACAGTCTCCGTGCTCGTGCTCGGCAGACCCTGGGCTTCAGGAGTCCGCCCCGCGCATCCTGCACATTGGGTCTGAAACACAGGACCCCAGACAGGGTGCGCAGGGCTGAGGGGCTACGGGGCTCCCCTTGCCTGGAAGCTTCTCCCAGCCACAGTGCCGCGGGGCCCCTCCCTCGCCAAGGCCTGATTCACAGGGAGGTGACCTCAGTGCTGAGGGGACCTTCGGGCCGCCCTCGGTTCTGCCCGGTCAGGCCCGCTGCCCCTCCCCCTTAAGCCAGGAAGGGACAGAAGCTTCCAGGGTCTCAGGCAGCCAGCCGAGAAGGAGGGGGTCTGCAGCTCCATCCCCCTAGCCAGGGCACAGGCGAGACCCCTCCCTGAAACAAGAGTCCAGGGACACAACAGCCAGCAAGCCCGTCCCCGCCATCGCCCCCTCGCGGCTCCTCCGGCCCCTCAGGAGCCCCTCACTCACCAGCTGTTCCCCCTAGAGTTCCCCAGGGGCAGGGGTGGGGGAGGGGCGGGCAGCTGTGGAAGGCAGAGACACGTTGAAGCCGCCCCAGCCCCTCCACTCCCCTCCCCAGCTGCCTTCTGGAATCTCTGCTCCCGTCCAGGTCCCAGGGTTGTCACACCCAGGAGTGCACTTGTAAACAGCAACTTCTGCGCCCACATCCAACTCTGTAGCCAGGAGCAGCCCTGGGCTTGTGGGGAGGGGTGCAAAGGCTCCCAGGGCCTGGGAGCGGCCCAGCCGCTCAATCCCTGGCCCAGGGCATCCCAGCAGCCCTAAGCATTCCAGCTGTCCCCTCCCCCACAGGGAGGGAGGGCAACGGATAATCTCCTTCCTTCCAACAGGCCCTAGGAGACACAATAGCCCCTCTGAGAGAGGCATGGGTCTTGGGGAAGGGGCCAGCTGCACACTCCTGCAACTTCCTCTTTGCGGGCACTCCAGGAACCTGGGTTACTGTGGTGTAGGTTGGTCCCAACCCACAAAGACCTGTCCCCTGCCCTTCTGGGCTGTGGCTGTGCCCCCAGAGCCTTCCAGGTTTCCAGGTCCCCTCCCTGAGCCCTCCCATTCCCTGTCCCCAACGTGATCCAACCACAAACACAGCAGCTGCTGGGGTGGGGAGGGGAAGGGCTCTGATACAATGGGTTTATTTATAGGGCCCACACCAGGGGCTCTGCAGCCCGGCAGCCCAGCCAGCCCATCTTAGCCCAGCCTAGGGGACTGAGAAGGCAGAGCCCCAGCATGTAAGTCCTAACTCTGCCATCTGCCGCGACTGGTGTGACTTCCGGCCCATGGCTCAGTCCCTTCTGGCTCTGACCAAGGGGGAGGCTGGTCTGGAACCGCGTTTCCCAAAGTGGGGCCCAAGCCATTGGCCTTGTGCACCAATGCGCAGAGGCTGTGTTTTGTGACAACACAAGTAACAACACAGAAGCAAATGCCAGAATCCAGCCGGCCACCTTCTGCTAAGTCAGACAGGAAAGATTTGCAAGAATGAAAAGCAGTGGGGTCTATGCTGTGGCACGGTGGGCTAGAGCCCCAGCCTGCGGTGCCAGCATCCCATGTGGGCACCAGTTCTCCACTTTGAATCCAGCTCCCTGCTAATGCACCTGGGAAAGCAGAAGATGGCCTAAGTCCTTGGGCCCCTGCACCCACGTGGAAGACCCAGAGGAAGCTCCTGGCTACTGGCTTGGGATCGGGTTGGCTCAGATCCAGCTGTTGTGGCCGTCTGGGGAGTGAACAAGAAGATGGAAGACCTCTCTCTCTCTCTCCCTATAACTCTTTCAAATAAATAAAATAAAAACTAAAAACAACAACAAAATGAAGATTAGTGATGGTCTTCTCACTTTTTCATTTTGGTTTTGGAAAACACATGTATATATTTACTTCTATAAAATCTATATTATAGGTATCTATTTGAAAGGCAGAGAAACAGAAAGCAAAGATCTCCTATCTACTGGTTCAGTCCCCAAAGGGCCACAACAGCCAAGGCTGGGCCAGGCTGAAGCCAGGAGCCAGGAACTCCAGCCAGGTCTCCCACATGGGTGGGACTTGAATCTGTTGCCTTGTCCAGGGTGTGCATTAGCAGGAAGCTGGAATTGGGAGTGGAGCCGGGACTCAAACCCAAGCACTCTGATTTGGGATGCAGGTATTCCAAGTAGTGCCTTCCTTGCTATGCCAAACACCTATCCCGGAAAATAAATACGCTTTTCATAAAATGTATTACAGTATAAGGGGCCTTTTGATTGTTACTTTTAAACAAATTTACTAGATGTTGAAAACTCTTCAGCTCCAGCTTAGGTCTGTAAGTCTGAGACACGGACACAAGTTTAAGAATTGCTTTTCTAGAACAGGGCTGTCCACGGAACTTCCTGTGCTGATGAAGCCTGTGGTCTCTGGCCAATATGGTGGCCAGGAGCTACACGTGGTTACGGAGCACCTGGAATGTGGCTAGTCTAAGGGGGGGACTGAGTGCCAAGTTTAGCTCTGGAAAGCCACATGCAGCTATCTGCAAAGAACTGAACTGAACACTGCTTCTCACTCTCTTCTGCACCAGAGGAAAGGCCCCACCCCCACCCCGGCCCCACCTGGCTCCCGTGGCTTTCTGTGACAGCGGCTCTCTTGCACCCTTCTCCACTGTCCTCAAACTTCCCAGAGCCCTCCTGCTTCCCCCAGAGGTACGTGGCCAGTTGAGGGGAACCCCTCCAGCCTCCTGCCACCATCCCCAACTCCCCACGGGCCCTCTCCCTGACACTCATCTCTCATGACTGCAGGGAGCTGCCCTTGCCGCAGCCGGGCCGGCTCCTCTGCCCCAGACCTCCCCTCTCCACGGGGGTCTCCACCCCGAGAAGGGGTCTCTGCCATTCGCCATAACTTCTCAGGCATCTCTCACCTTGAAAACAATCATCCTGGGGCCAGTGCTGTGGCGTAGCAGGTAAAGCCGCCGCCTGCAGTGCCGGCATCCCACATGGGTGCTGGTTCAAGTCCCAGCTGTTCCACTTCCAATCCAATTATCTGCTATGGCCTGGGAAAGCAGTGGAGGATGGCCCAAGTCCTTGGGCCCCTGCATCCACATGGGAGACCAGGAGAAGCTCCTGGCTCCTGGCTTCGGATCAGCTCAGCTCTAGCCATTGTGGCCAATTGGGGAGTGAACCAGCGGATGCAAGACCTCTCTCTCTCTCTCTCTCTCTGCGTTTAACTCTGAGTTTCAAATAAATAAATCTTTTAAAAAAAATCATCCTGTGACATTTCTCTAGATACTGTCTTCTTCTGTCCTCCAAAGACAAACTCCTCTGGATCTTTTTAAAATCATTTTTTAAAAAGATTTACGGCTGGCGCTGTGGCTCACTAGGCTAATCCTCCGCCTTACAGCGCCAGCACACCGGGTTCTAGTGCCGGTCGGGGCGCCAGATTCTGTCCCGGTTGCCCCTCTTCCAGGCCAGCTCTCTGCTGTGGCCTGGGAGTGCAGTGGAGATGGCCCAAGTACTTGGGCCCTGCACCCCATGGGAGACCAGGATAAGCACCTGGCTCCTGCCTTTGGATAGGCGCGGTGCGCCGGCCGCAGCGCGCCAGCCGTGGCGGCCATTGGAGGGTGAACCAACGGCAAAAGGAAGACCTTTCTCTCTGTCTCTCTCTCTCACTGTCCACTCTGCCTGTCAAAAAAATTTAAAAAAAAAAAGATTTATTTTATTTATTTGAAAGACAGAGTTACAGAGAGAGGTAGAGCCAGAAAGAGAGGTCTTCCATCTGCTGGTTCACTCCCTAGATGGCCGCAATCCATTGGCTGTGCCAATCCGAAGCCAGGAGCCAGGAGCCTTCTCTAGGTCTCCCATGTGGGTGCAGGGGCCCAAGGACTTGGGCCATCTTCTGCCTTCCTAGGCCACAGCAGAGAGCTGGATCAGAAAATGAGCAGCTGGGACTAGAACCGGCGCCCATATGAGATGCTGGCGCTTCAGGCCAGGGCTTTAACCCACTGCACCACAGCATGGCCCCTTAAAACCATTTTTAAATCAATTAATTTATTTGAGAGGCAGAGCTAGGGGACAGGCAGAGAGCTTCCTTCCACTGGCTCACTTCCCAAATGCCCCCCAACAATTAATTGGCGCTGGGCTGGGCTGAAGCTGAGAGCCACGAACTCAGTCCAGACTCCCACACAGGTGGTAAATCCAAGCAATAGCTTTCGGTTCTCAGGTGTTAAGTGGCCACTGTATCCTGAACTTTGCAGAAAGCCTTGCAATATAGTTAACAACGCAGACAATTCACCCGTCTAAAGTCAACAGTTCAGTTCAGGGGGTCTTAGTATCAGTGGAAATACTTACACATGCACAACAACATCACCATAGTCAGCTTAAGGAGCAAAGTACCCCCTTGGGTCTCCCATGTGGGTGCAGGGGCCCAAGCACTCGGGCCCATGTTCTGCTGTCTTCCCATGTGCAGGGAGCTGGATCAGAAGCAGAGCAGCCAGGTCTCAAACCAGTGCTCTGATATGAAGTACTGGTGTCGCAAGTGGCGGCTTAACCCACTGCGCCATGACACAACCCCTATTTGCCTGGTTTTCTGATTCCAGGCGCCCCGTAAGTGCCAAGTGGCATTTCACTGCAGGGTTACTGGCTCTGATGACACAGGACGCTGAGCAGATAATGGATCTTCCATCTATCTCCCTTGGAGGTGTCTACACAAACATCACCCTTCCGTGTGCACACACAAACACACGCACACGCTTGAAGGAACACAGTAGCATGTTCTCCTCCCTGTTCTACATCTTTCTTTAGCAGAACCATTTTTAGAAAATGAAGCCATAGACTTTATTTGTATCTTAGCAGCTTTTTCCACTGAGGTTCTGTTCCAAGATCCAGGATGTGGTCTCCTAACATGAATTCATGACAGTCCCCCAACTCTCTCCACATCCATCAGCTTGATGCTGCTGGAAGGGGCTTGTTGGCATTCTGGAGAACGTGGTCCAGTTTGAGTTTGAGGTTACGGATTCCAGGGGCAGGAAGGGGGGACTAGCATGGAGGTGAAGCAGTGCCCCTCCCCCCTCCTTCTCCGGGGACACCCATGATGTCAAGACAGCGGATTACCGGTGATCCTTGTTGGGAGGTGTCTCCCATGGGGTTGGCCATTGTCAAGTTTACTGTTTTTCCTTCTGTAACTAACACATATTTTGAGGGGCAATACTTTGAGAACGTGCAAGTATCTTGCTTCTCCAAATTCTACCCGCTAATTTTAGGATTCATCCATGGATCTTGTTGGCGGCAACTACCGTCAGTGTGCTAATGATAATTTTCCATTTCCCCCATTCCTTTTACATTTGCAAACTGGAAGTTTTCTGTAAGGAGGAATTGTGCCTCGACCTCTATCCATTTGATTAGACATTTATATTAGCATGGACTCACTGGATATGGATTCTGTTAATTGAGTTATAACCCAATGTTGTCATCACTTATTTCATGGCCTGAATTCCAGGTTTGGCCACTGGGAATTCGTTCAGATCGGTTCTGTGCGCTTCTCAGGCATCTCCACTGTCGCCTTGCTTTCTTTTCTTTAAAATTTATTTTATTTATTTGAAAGACAGAGTTACAGAGAGAGGTGGGGGGGGGGCTTCCATCTGCTGGTTCACTCCCCAAATGGCCACAATGGCCAGAGCTGGGCTGATCAGAAGCCAGGAGCTAGGAGCTTCTTCCGGGTCTCCCATGTAGATGCAAGCACTTGGGCCATCTTCCACTGCTTTCCCAGGTACATTAGCAGGGAGCTGGATTGGAAGTGGAGCAGCCGGGACTTGAACCGGCGCCCTTATGAGATGCCGGTGCTGCAGGCTGGGGCTTTAACGCGCTGACCCCTTGTCCTTGCTTTCTGACACCATAAGATATTCCGTGCTTAGCTTGTGTTTTCTCTGCCATAACCGCTCTTCCAAGGAGTGTTACCAGAGCACGATTCTAAAACTACCGATCTGACTGTGTCCCTCCGACTTCAATCATCCGAGACCTCCTACTGTTTGGAGTGAGACCAAGAAGTCTCACTGTGGTCTGGCCCCAGAACAATTCTTTCACAAAAGCTTTCCTGGGCTCAGGCAATGCACACAGATCTCTCCACTTCAAGCGCCTGTAGGACCTGCGTTTCAAAGCTGAAGGCATGCCCTCCTGTGGGGGGATGGGAGCTCCACTGAAAACGCCATCTGTATTTTTGGATGCACTGCGCCAGCCAGTGCACCACTCCTGACAAGGAATGAGGCTGAGGCCCAGAGACCCCTGACCCGCGTCCCTCTTCCCCTGTCCCGCCCAGAGATGGGTGATCTGCTTTCATTCAAACCAGAAAAAAAACAAAAACAAAAACAGGAAGACAGGACAGCTAAGAGGACACAGTGGGCTCACGGGGTCCTCCTAGAGATCCCCAGTCATCCACCCATGACGAACCATGCTGAGGGACGGGCATGGGACATTTTCAGATCTGTCCTTGACATTGAGATGGCCTTCTTGAAGCTGTTCGCCCACTCCCACACCTTGCTGACCGTCCTGTGGTGTCTCCTAGATAGGCAAAGAGGACTAATTTACCCATTCTACAAATATTCCTGGACAAACAGCCCATATGAGCTACAATGCTGGGTGTTAGTGCAGGGAGCAATTCAGAGAAAGGGCAGCTCTTTTTTGGTTTCTTGGAGCTTTCAGTCTAGTAAGGGACTAAGACAGGCAGGTACAAAAAAATCAGTAGTACTTCAGTGCAGGCACCTGAGCCAGTGAGGAGACATTGTTTGGGACACCCATATCCATTCCTGGAGTGTCTGAGTTACAGTAGTGGCTCCCACTGAGGATTCCAGCTTCTTGTTAATGCAGACTCTGGAAGGCAGCTGTGATGGCTCAAGTAATTGGGTTGCTGAGTTCCTGGCTCCTGGCCCTGGCCCAACCCCCCCAACCCCAACCACTGTGGGCCTTTGGAGAGTGAACCAGTAGATGAGAGTGAAGCAGTAGATGAGAGCTTTGTCTTCCCCCACCCCCGAGTGAACCAGTGGATGAGAGCTTTCTCTCTCTCTAATTTTTTTTTTAATTTGGAAAGAGAAAAGAATCAGTAGCATTCCCTATACATTAGCAATGAACTATTCAAAAAGCAATTAAGAAAATTCCATATACAATAGCTACAAAATAATAGTATACTCAGAAATAAATTTAACCCAGGAGGTGAAAAATCTCTACATTGAAAACTATAATAGAATGATGAAAGAAATTGGACAGGACACAAAGAAAGAAAGATATCCCATCTTCATGGATTAGAAAACTTACTATTGTTAAAATACTCATGCTATCCAAAGCAATCTACAGATTCAATTCAATTTGTATCAAAAGTCCCATGACATTTTGCACAGAAATGGAAAAAACAATTCCTAAAAATTTAAACGGAGTGGGGCTGGTGTTGGGACATAGTGGGTTAAGCCTGTGAGGCCAGCATCCCATATGGGTGCTGGATCGTGTCCTGGCCACTCCACTTCCAATTCAGCTCTCTGCTTACACACTTGGGAAAGCAGCAGAAGGTAGCCCAAGTCCTTGGGCTCCTGCACCCACGTGGGAGACCCAGAAGAAGTTCCTGGCTCTTGGCTTTGGCCTGGCCTACACCTAATCCTTGGGCCACTTGGTGCAAACCAGCAGATGGAAGATCTCTCTCTCTCTCTCTCTCCCCCTCTCTGTAATTCTGCCTTTCAAATAAATAAATAAATTTTTTAAAAAAATTCATAAGAACCATAAAAGACCCCAACCAGCCAAAGTAATCTTGAGCAAAAACAACAAAGTTGGAGGCATCATACTATTTGATTTGAGGTCTCGTACAAAGCTACAGTATCAAAGCAACATGGTGCCGGCATAAAAACAGACAAGACAAATGAAAAAGAGTACACAAGGCCAGCGCCGTGGCTCAATAGGCTAATCCTCCGCCTGCGGCGCCAGCACACCGGGTTCTAGTCCCAGTCGGTGCGCCGGATTCTGTCCCGGTTGCCCCTCTTCCAGTCCAGCTCTCTGCTGTGGCCCGGGAAGGCAGTGGAGGATGGCCCAAGTGCTTGAGCCCTGCACCCGCATGGGAGACCAGGAGAAGCACCTGGCTCCTGGCTCCAGATCAGCGCGGTGCGCCGGCCGCAGTGGCCATTGGGGGGTGAACCAACGGAAAAAAAGGAAGACCTTTCTCTCTGTCTCTCTCTCTCACTGCCCACTCTGCCTGTCAAAAAAAAAAAAAAAAAAAAAAAGAGTACAGAACACACATCTAGGTTCAACTGGTCTTGAACAGAAATGTCAAGAATATCAAGAATACACAATGGGGGAAAGAACAGTCTCTTCTACAAACAGTGCTGGGGGTGGGAGCATCTGGTGTAGCAGTTAAGACACCACCTGGGATGCCCTTTTCTCATGTGAGGGAGAGCTTGGATTTGAGTCCTGGTTCAGTTCCTGATTCCCGCTTCCTGCTAACTACCACCCTGGGAGGCAGCAAGTGAGGGCTAGGTCCCTGCTACCTACAGGGAAGACCCTGACTGAATTCCTGGCTCCTGGCTTTGGCCTGGCCCAGCCCTGGCTGTTTGGAGAGTGAACCAGCAGATGGGAAATCTCTCTGTATCTCTGTCTGTCTGTCTTCAAATAAATAAAAATAAAGTGTTGGTAAAACTGGATACTCAGATGCAAAAAATGAATTCAAAATGGATTAAAGACTTAAGAATAAGACTTGATACTGTAAAACTACTAGAAGAAAATATAGAAGAAATATTCCATGATACTGGCATGACCCCAAAACGCAGGCACTAAGCAAAAATAGACCAGTGGGATTATCTCAACCCAAACAGCTTTTTGCACAGCAAAGGAAACAATCAACAAGGTGAAGAGACAACCTGTGGAATGGGAGAAAATATTTGCAAGCCACACATCTGATAAACGGTTAACAGTCAACATTATATACGGAACTCAACTCAATAGTAAGAAATCAATGACTCAGTTTAAAAAATGGGCAAAGAACCTGAACTATAGACATTTCTCAAAAGACAACAAATAGGGATTGCATTGTGGTAAAGCTGTCGCTTGCAAGGCTGGCAACCCATACGGATGCTGGTTTGAGTCCCGGCTACTCCACTTCCTATCCAGCTCCCTGCTAATCTACCTGGGAAAGCAGCTGACGATGGCCCAAGTGCTTTTGCCCTTGCACCCACATGGGAGAACTGGTGGAAGTTCCTGGCTCCTGGATTCAGCCTGGTACAGCCCAGGCCATTGCAGCCAACTGGGGAGTGAACCAGTGGATGGAAGATATCTCTCTCTCTCCCTCTCTCTTCCCCTTTCAAATAAATAAAGTAAATTTAAAAAAAGAGAAAAACACAACAAATAGCCAACAGCTGTAAGAAAAAAAAGCTCAACATGCCTAATCACTAGAGAAATCAATTAAAACCACAATGAGACATCACCTCCCACCTGTTTGAAGAGCTATCAACAAAAAGACAAAAGTAATTGTTGGCAAGAATGTGGAGAAAAGGGAACGCTTGCACATGGTTATTGGGAATGTAAATTAAAGCAGCCATTACGGAAAAAAATATGGAAGCTCCTCAGAACATATGACTCAGCAACCCCACTACTGGGTATACATCCAAAGGAACTGGAATCAGTACGTCAAAGAGATATCTACAGTCCCATGTTCACTGCAGCATCATTCACACCACGGGAACCAACCTAAGTGCCTCCTGACAGATGATGGAGAAAGAAAATGTGGTATACATGTCTCAGAGAACACTGGTCAGCTTTTAAAAAGAAGGCAATCCTGTCCTTTGTGACAGCATAGACAAAAAAGAAAATAAGACAAATACTGGTTACACGATCTCACTTCCATATCCACGAAAGCCCAATTCAGCCTCAGAAGAGAGCAGAGTGACAGGCAGTCACCAGAGGCCGGCAGTCAGATGGGGGAGACATTGGTCAAAGGCCACAAACTTTCAATTGGAGCTAAGTTCAAGAGATGCAACGCACAGCAAGGTGAGCACAGTGAATATGGAAGACACTTGAAAATTGCCAACAAACGAATTTTCCCTATTCTCACCACAAAAAAAGTATATGAGAGAATAGATGTTATTATGTGGATTAGCTTGATTTAGCCATTGTACGATACACACATACATTTATATCAAAATATCAACATATATATATAAATATACACAATGTTTGTCAATTTAAGAAAAAAAAAAACACATGTAAGAGCTGTACTGCGAGGGAAGTTCCACAAAGGCAGGCATTGGGAGGATTTTTAAAATCGGGAAGGAAACAGAGCCCTTACAGATAGACAAGGTTTAGATCTTTGTGCGAGAAAGCGGAAGGGGCCACTCCAGACAGAAGGAAAGGCAGACACAGAGAAAGGAGGCAGAAACCACAGGTCGTCATGGAAACACAGTGACTCAGGGCAGCGGGATCTGAGGGCACTTCAAGGTGAGTGCTTCCTGCTCCGGGGCTCAAGCCAGTATTCCTTCCTCTCCTGTCCCCTGGTGGAGTCGGGGCTCCAGCAACTTCTCCACGTTCTGGGCGTAACCAGGGCTAGCTGCCGGGTCCCACGGTAGAGTCTGGGCAGAGGGTCTGCAGAGGGTGGACGGGGGAGGCGTCAGCCGGAGCTTCAGCTACCTGCTCTCAGAGCTGGGATCCAAAAAGGGCCTGTGGCCTGCAGGCTCAGATCTGGGCAGATACTCTCCTAGTCCCCCACGCCTGCTCCCAGTACCCACTCCTCCAAGCTTCACTCCCGCCAGGGTGCAAAGCGCAGCGGAGCCACCAGAGAGGAGCTCCTGGCTTTGATGCTGCCTTTCACACAAGGCCTGCAGGCTTCCCAGGAAGCCAGTGGGGGAGGAGAGAGGAAGGGACAGCAAAGCCAAGAGCCTTAGCCTCCTTCTCTCGCCTGGGAACAGGAAGTGAGGTGCAGTCTACAGGGGAAATGAGAAGCCAACACTCCCCCCCAACTTCCCTTCGGTGGAGTGGAGAGCAAGGCTCCAGCTTCAGGAGGTCCCAGGCCCGGAAGGCAGTACAGTGGGGGTGGGGATGAGGGTGAAGGCATTATTAGCTGCCCCAGGGCAGAGTAAGGTGGGGGTCCTCTTGTTTTAGATGCAATAAAACTCAAGACCCCCCCCCCCCCAGCACATCCCACAAACTGCAGGCAGGTTGGGGGTTGGGGATGGGAGAGAAACCACTGAAATCAGGTTGAGGGGCCGGCGCTGTGGCATAGCCAATAAAGCCGCTGCCTGCAGTGCCAGCACCCCAAATGGGTGCCGGTTCGAGTTCAGGCTGCTTCACTTCCGATCCAGCTCTATGCTACGGCCTGGGAAAGCAGTAGAAGATGGCCCAAGTCTCCGCATGGGAGACCAGGAGGAAGCACCTGGCTCCTGGCTTCGGATCGGCGCAGCTCCAGCCGCTGCGGCCATTTGGGGAGTGAACCAGCTGATGAAGACCTCTCTGTCTCTCTCTCTCTGCCTCTCCTCTCTCTAATTCTGCCTTTCAAATTAAATCAATAAGTCCAAAAAAAAGAGGTCAGGCTGAGAAACGGCAGCGTTCCAGGTCACGTGCACTGTCGACTCCAGCCCCCAGCCTGGGTGCGCTGTGCCACGTGCCTCACATGTGCACATACCCAAGGTGGGGCAGCTTCTCGGAGCACCCCTGCAGCACGTGTTCTTTCCTTACAGCCCTATCACAGCTGCAATTCTGAGCTGTTTAATTACTTGATTAGTGGGCGACCTTTTGGATCACCATTATATCCCTAGAGACTGGCACATAAGAGATTCTTTAAAAAAAAAAAAAAGATTTATTTTATTTACTTGCAACTCAGAGTTACACAGAGAGAGAAGGAGAGGCAGAGAGAGAGGTCTTCCATCCGCTGGTTCACTTCTCAGTTGGCCGCAATGGCTAGAGCTGTGCCGGTCCGAAGCCAGGAGCCAGGAGCTTCTTCCGGGTTTCCCACACGGGTGCAGGGGCCCAAGGACTTGGGCCATCTTCCACTGCTTTCCCAGGCCACAGCAAGAGAGCTGGATGGGAAGCGGAGCAGCCAGGACTCAAACTGGCGCCCAAATGGGATGCTGGCACTGCAGGCGGCTTTACCCACTATGCCACAGAGCCAGCCCCACATAGGAGATTCTTTTTTTAAAAAAAAAAAAAAAGATTTATTTATTTATTGGGATCAGCTTGGGGAGTCTGGGAACAGATGGTGAGTCTGGCATCACGGTCTGAATGCATCTGCCCCCCCCCCAAACTCATATGGGAAGTGACTGGATCGTGGGGACGGCGCCCTGCCCATCCATGAATGAAATCTGTGCCCGAGAGACCCCTCACTCCTTCCCTCAGGGGAGGCCAGTGAACCAGCTCTGGCACCTGTCTGTGAGCCATCACGGACATCCAAGCTGCCTGTCCCTTCATTTTGGGACTTCTCCTTCAAAACTGTGAGAAATCAGTGTCGGCTGTTTAGAAGCCACCGATTTAGGGTATTTTGTTACAGCGGCTTGAAAAGACGACAGCCAGAAACCGGAGACTTGACAGGGGCTGCGGGAAAGATCCGTGCACAGCTGGGTGCTGCCAACAGACAGGCGACAGACTGCGTGGTGCTTTGGATAGACTAGGAGAAAAAGAGTCCATAGCTGTATTTGTTTGGCTTTGTGTAAAGAAGCTGGAGGGACATAGAAGAAAACAATAAGTGGTTAGCTATGGGGGTGGGGAGGATGTTGGTGGGAGTGTGTTTCTCAGTGCATGCCTTTGGATATCATTTTAATTTCTGCACTATGTTAAGGAATCTAAAAAACGATCCAGTGGAAAAAAATATAAAACCTTAAAGGAATGAAACCACCCAACCAGGAGATTTGTAAGGCTCCCAGCTGTGGCTGTCCATCCTCTTCCTACGAGAGGTGGTGGGGACAGGGCCCTCGGACAAGAGAGCAGTTGAGGGCGTGTGGCCAGAGGCAAGTAGTTTGCGACCAGGGGGACACCGCCACCATCTCCACTTCGGTTCTTCCCTGAGACCTCACCCCGGGCTGAGAGCGAAGCCCTGCAACCCCCAGGCTGTGGTGTGGGCCTCGCCACTAGTCAGGAGTGGGTCGGGGTAGCTTCTGCCGGGGTGACAGCTGGGGTCCCTCTACCTCCCTGGGGACGGGGACCAAGTTAAGGGCAGAGGCGGAAGGGGGATGGTAGGGGCAGGTGGGGGTGAGGCGGATGAATGACTCCAGCAAGTGCCTGCGGCTGCTGTGGACAGGTTCTAGGGGTGTCTCAGCAGACGGTTGCACAAAAGGGCAATTACAGGCCCCACATCAAGCTGGATGGGCAGGGGGTGGGGACCAGACCCTGGGAGTTGCAGCTGTTAAACCCCAGGGCCACACTCCAGGGTTCCAGGGGGCCCTCACAGCCCAGTCTAGGAAAATTTCACCCCCTACCCGGAGGGCCCCTGGGGCCACAGAGCTGCAGGAGAGTGAGAGCTGAAGCCCAGCCCCCAGCCCTGCAGGCCACGGTAGGTGCAGCGGCCCAGGGCTTCTGTCCCTTTAAAATCTCTATACATTTCTGTCTAACAGCACGGTGAATGCCGGAGCACTCCAAAGAGCGCAAGGACTGGCGTGAAGGTTCAGGGTGCTGTGGCCGACTGGCTTCTTCCCAGCAGCTGCTGGGTTTTCAGAAATCAGTAATAACAGCAATGATAATTCACCTTAATAACAGCCTGGCCTCCCCAGGCCTCTTTCATCTGCGTAACTCCCAGAGCTGAGAAAACCGTAATTACTAGTGGCTGCCACACCCCAGTGATGTGAGCATTGGCTGGGAAACTGAGGCCCGGGGGGAAGCAGTTCCCCTCACACGGATCTAAGGCTATGGGTGCCAAGGGCTGCCAGGCAGTGGGAACCCCAAGGGACTGGCTCCACACTTGCTGTGTGTTGGGAAGATGTTGATGACAGGGATACATGCTCCAAAGCCATCCAGACCTGGGCTTGGGGAGGAGGTGAGGAGAGGCTCCACTTATGTGTCCCAAGCCTCCGTCCCAGGCTGCGGCAATCCGGCTGGGAGTTCTTGAGCTCACGCACCCAGGTCCCAAGGGGTTGCACAGCAGGCTGCCTGGGCAGGCCTCAGTCTCCACTGTGCTCAGGAGCCCAGGTAAGGGAGGACTCAGCCCTTCAAGCAGCGCCATGCCACAGGCACAGTCCATGAGTGGGGGGACTGTGGGGAGCCCTTGCAGCCAGGTAGGTGGCTCAGATCAAGAAAAAAGTCGGGGTGGGGGGGCAGCAGGGTGGAAGGACTGGTGTCACGGCGCAGCGGTAACATGGCGCAGCTGCTTACAATGCTGGTTGATTCCTGGCTGTTCCGACTCCGATCCAGCTCCTTGCTAATGCGCCTGAGAAGGCAGCAGGCGGCCCAAATGCTTGTGACCCTGATACCTACGTGGGAGACTCAGATGGAGTTCCTGGCTCCTGGCTTCAGCCTGGCCCAGCCCTGGGCCATGTGAGGAATGAGCCAGTGGATAGAAGATCCACCCTCCCCGCCCCATCACTCTGCCTTTCTAATAAATGAATACATCTTAAAAAAAAAAAGAGGGCCGGCGCCGTGGCTCAATAGGCTAATCCTCTGCCTTGTGGCGCCGGCACACCAGGTTCTAGTCCCGGTCGGGGTGCCGGATTCTGTCCCGGTTGCCCCTCTTCCAGGCCAGCTCTCTGCTGTGGCCCGGGAGTGCAGTGGAGGATGGCCCAAGTGCTTGGGCCCTGCACCCCATGGGAGACCAGGATAAGCACCTGGCTCCTGGCTTCGGATCAGCGCGGTGCGCCGGCCGCGGCAGCCATTGGAGGGTGAACCAACGGGAAAAGGAAGACCTTTCTCTCTGTCTCTCTCTCTCACTGTCCACTCTGCCTGTCAAAAAAAAAAAAAAAAAAAAAAGAAAGAAAGAAAAAGTGGGGAAGGGGTAGCCATTTAACCTGTAGTTAGGACACCTGGGTCCCATATCAGATGGCCTGGGTCGATGTCCAGTTCCATTCCAGACTCCAGCTTCTTGCTAATGCAGAATCTGAGAGGTAGTGGTTCCTGCTACCCAAGTGGGAGATCTGGAGTGACCTGGCTCCCAGCTTCAGCCCTGGGCCAGGGGCATTGTGGGTATTTGAGGAAAGAACACTCCTCTTTCTCTCGTAAATTTTTTAATTTAATTAAGAAAAAAAGACCTGGAAGACTGCTTCTTGGAGACCCCAGCCTGTCTTTGCAAACCTCTTCTATCCTTGGCACTGATCCTAGAATCATGAGATCCTTCTGTCTGGTCACTCCTGCAGGAGGCCCGGCTGGCCGATATCCTTAAAGAGGGCTGGCCATGATAGGCACAGAGTCGCAGGAGGCGAGAGATCTTTCACCACTGTGGCCACACAGGGAGCATCGGGTGGAGGCGCTGAAGTGAGGACCCACCCGAGACCTACCACGCGCCTGGTTCTGTGACAGATGGTGGGGACAGACACATGCTCAGCCCTGGGGAACCCTAAGGGCAAAACCAGGCAGCAAAGCAATGACCTTGGCCTTCATACTTGTCTGGGGCAAATATGAAGGGTCTTGTCCTAAGGGATTTGAAGTTGGTTTCCTCGAGCATGTTAAATAGCTGACAGCGCTCCTGGGGGCCCTGGGAAACACTCTGACCCTCCAAGAGCCCAGCTCTCTGCAACTGCAGGCTGTCCATTCGGCCAAACCTCCACCATGAATGAAAACTTAAGGCAGACTGGCACCACGTGAAACTACAGGCCGCAGTCAGCAGTCCTGCCTCTGACGCTCACCGCTGCGTGAATCACTTCCCTCTCTGGCCTACAGTGCCTCCATTCTTAGCACAAGGGCGGTGGAGTCTGTCTCCAGGATCCCTTCCAGCCTGTGGCTCGAGGTTGTTTTGATGTGGTGGCAGATCCCAGACTGATTTACATAAATTTGCATGTTCAATCAGAAATCCCAAGCTCCGAGGATAGAAAATCCAATCAGTCCATTAGTGCAGCCAGACTAAGGGCTGGAGGAGCCTGCTGGGTAGGGGTGACAGCCGGCCGGTGGTACTGGTGGTGGACTGGGGTAGGGGCTGGGAGAAACGAACAAGAAAGGACATCCCATCCGTGCAAGGAGAGGCAGCTCCAATGATCCAGGAGCAACGGGGCCAGGAACCCCTCCGGCTGTCAGGCGAGAGTCCTTTCTCCTCTTGCTTCTAATGGGGCTTCTGGCTGGCTAGCCTCAGAGCCACACCCCAGAAGGGAACAGCAGCTCTGCCTAGCAACAGGTGATACTCCACCATTAACTACTTTCTGGGAGCTTCCATTATCCACTCTGAGAGCTCACAGCTGTGAGGGCCGCTTCCCTGGGTCTAACCTACACACCCCCCATGGGCAGCAGGCCTTCCCCCAAAGAGCCAATAGAGGAAAAGGTAACCAACCCCGGGGGCCTCTCTAACCACCCCCCCCCCCACCTGTGGGACCAAGGATGCAAACAAAGCAGTGAAGGTCTTTGGCTCCTGGGCTGGAGAGCAAGTCCCAGCCTGCAGGAAGCAGGCTGGCACAGGAGGGGCAGGGGCCGCTTCTCCTGGCTGCGGTGGGGCTGCAGCACCTAGCAGGCCGGCCAGCCTGGGTGAGGGCCCCTGGCCTGGGAGTTGGGGCTGTGAGTGCAGAGGTGAGCTGGGTAGGGCCAGGGTGTGGGATGGGCAAGAGCAGTGGGGCCCTCCTTTCCTAAGAGGGTGGATGAGTGTGCTATGTTCCCTGGCCCAGATCCTAAAACAAGTCCCAACAGCTGAGATGCAGACTGTCTCCTGGGAATCTGCTTACCCTGCTGGCCCCTGGCTGCCTCCTCCTCTCTCAACCCCTCCCCAAAGGCCCAATTCAAAGACTGGCTGGGTCAGGATGTCTCTCCAGGGCCTTGATGGGTGGGCTAAACCTCAGCCAGCAGTTCATATCCCAAGGCACCAGGCAAGAGTAGTACAGCAGCTGTTCTCGGGCAGGGGCAGAGTCTCCCCAAGTTCTCATTCCAACTGTGATTTCAGATGCATGCACGTCACCCAACACCCCAATCCCTCTGAGGGGAGCCACCGTTCCAGAAGACTTTTCTCCCCCCTGCATCCAACCATCAGGGCGGCCATTCAACACCACGGTGTGGAAGGGAGGTGCTTTCTAGTCCAGATGCTGTTTTGTTTTGTTTTTTGACAGGCAGAGAGAGAGAGACAGAGAGAAAGGTCCTTTTTCCCGTTGGTTCACCCCCCAAATGGCCGCTACGACCAGTGTGCTGCGCTGATCCGAAGCCAGGAGCCAGGTACTTCCTCCTGGTCTCCCATGTGGGTGCAGGGGCCCAAGCACTTGGGCCATCCTCCACTGCCCTCCTGGGCCACAGCAGAGAGCTAGATTGGAAGAGGAGCTGCCGGGACAGAATCCGGTGCCCCAACCGGGACTAGAACCCGGGCTGCGGGCGCCGCAAGCGGAGGATTAGCCTAGTGAGCCACGGCACTGGCAAGACGCTGGGTTTTAACAATGAACGTAACTGAGCCCCAGAGAGGGAGACCGTGGTGGCTAAGGTCACACAGCAAGCTCAGAAGAGCAGAGCTCCTGACTCAGCCTGAACTGACAGCAGCTTTGTACCCAAACACGTGCGTTTCCGCCTGCCTCTGCAGTGCTGCTGAGAAGCAGAGCCTTAGCGCCTGCAGCCTAGGGCAGGGGCCTCTCAGACCCTCCCTGTCTCCCAGGAAGCACTGAACTGCAGGACATGGGAGGGCTGAAGCCGTCCCAGACACAGACCACAGACTTGGAAAACAAACTTGAACTACACAGGACAGCATCCATCTCCCCAGACAGGAATGCACTTGGTTTTCTTCTGGGGGTTAAGAAACCACTAATCCCAAACTGTGGAGGGGAGGGTGTGAAAGGGGGAGAAGGTATCTTCCTGCGGGAAAAGGGGTCTACAAAAAAAAAAGGAGGGGAGGAGCCAGCAGGCGTTAACATCTACAAGCCACAGTCTGTCTGCAGCCAAATACCGGCGTTAGATTCATTTTCCCCAAAGAACTGGTCACACAATGGTTAGACGCTGACCCCGTCAATGCCTCTCCCGGACCTCTTGCTGCAAACCACTTCCTCTGGCTGGCAGGGTGGACCCACCCCGGGCTGGGGGCTGAGTAGCGAGGCAGGAATACAGGAATCGCCTCTCCAGCCAGGGGACCCTGGCTCCCCAGGCAGGCCGGCCGGGTTCTAGCAAGCAGCAGCGTCCAGGCTTGGGTGGGTTCAGTGATGCAGGCCTGAACACCCTGAAAACCAGGCCCGTGGGAGGTGAGGGCGCTCTGTGCCCTTGGGGCAGTGCCAGGGCTTTGGGGAAGCTGGGGTCGATTTCCTAGCGGGGCTGAGCCAGGGGAGTGCCTGGCAGATAAATTCTCTGCATTCTTCCAGCAAGGCAGCCAGGACCTGAGGGCCTGTTTTCCAGGCGCTGCCCCGTCCCTGCCTCCCTCCTTCCCTCAGCTTCTTTTCGGCGTGCAGCCCCGCAAACCTCGGCAGGGTTGCGCGTGGACACCGGGTCTCTCCGCCTCCCCCACGCCCTACCGCCCCAGGCCACGGGGACTGGAAGGAGTGCTTAGAGGAGCCCCAGGCTCGCTCCCGCGCCTGCGCTTTGGGGACAGCACCTCCCCACCCGCGTACACACACACACACGCACACACATACACGCACAACCCGGCTCCGCTAAGCGGTACCGGACGGTGGGATGCGGGTGGGGCGCGGTGCGCGGCTGGGGCAAGGTCAGTCTTTCAAAGAGGGAGGGCGGCCGGCCCCCGGAACATCCCCCACTCCCGAAAGTTTCCCTTCCGGGGCCACGGAGTGTGCGCGAGGATAGCGCGGGGGGCGGGCGGGGGTGGGGTGGGGGCGGACGAGTCGCAGTGGGACCCCCCCCCCCGACCCGGGCGGGAGGAGAGCAAGGCGGGAGGGAGGGGCTCGCAGCGAGGTGCGAGCAGAAAGCCGCGGCGCCCCCTCGGACCCACGGCTGCCGCCAAAGCCTCACCCTCCACACCCCCAGGCTCCGCCCGGAGCTTACAGACCGCCCCCCTCCCCCCGCCGCCGCCCCATCGTCGCCCTTTAAATCCCAAGTCGGCCTGGAACTCACAGAAATCAGATGTCCAGCGGGGCCAGGGCAGGCCGGATCCGCCGGGTCCATGGCCGCGGCTCGGGGGCGGGGGGCAGAGAAAGGGGGTGCCGGAGCCGCCTCTTGATGTCAAGGCTTTAAAGGGGCCAGGGAGCCCCGCCCCTCGCTCGGGCCCCGCCTCCCTCCTCCAGCGCAGCCAATCCGCGCTCGCCCCGGGTACGCGCCCCTCCCAGCCCGCTCCAGATGTTCCCAGGACGGGAGTGAAGTCTGCCCGGCTGGCGCAAGGCGCTTCCGCCCGGGCGGGAAGGACCTCCCCTTCCCCTGTGGAGAAGCGCTCTCGTCCGGCCTGGCGGGGCCTGGGGCACCTCCTCGGCCCGGGGAGGGAACGCTGAGCGGGGGGCGCAACGGGGGCGTCCAGAGCAAAGCAAACTAAGTCGGGGCGGGTGGGCACGCAGGCGTGCGCGTCTGCCTCTGTGGGGCTAGGCGTGCACGTGTGTCTGTGGTGTTGGTAATTTGCCTTCCTGCATACGTGTTGGGTGTAAATCCTGGGGAAGAGGTTGGAGTGCCTCCTTGGCCTTAAACGCTCCCGCCTCCTTGTTCCGCTGAGAGGATTGGGTCTTCCCGGAGTAATGTGGAAAACGGGGCGCTAGGATCAGGCTCCGCTCTTCCGAGAGCTCTGCTGGCCGTGTCCTCGCTGCTTTAGGCTGGGGACGGCTGGGCAAAAAAAGGATGCAGCCTTGTTTCTATAACAGTGGGGGACCAGTCCCAACCACCTGCAGAAAACCAGCAGCGCACGAAGGCCCCTTTCAGAGGCCCCTTGCATCCCATTCTCATTGGTTCCTAAGCATCTTTGGATACCATAATGTCCCGACCGGCCCGCAAGGTACCAACTGGTTAGGCAGTGCAGGTTCTGAACTGGGTTCCACAGGAAAATACAAAGGATCCCTGGGCACGGTCTGCCCATTGTATTAAACTTGCTTCTGTTGCGGGTGTTCACGGGATGTGACTTAAAGTGTGTTCGTCCGCAGAGGGAACACAGAAACTCAGGGAACATAAGGTGTTCAGATTGGCTAGGGTTGGTTAAGTTTGTCTCTGAAGGAGGCTTCTTATTTAAAATGGGGTTTGAAGGACAGAGAGGATTCAGGCAGAGTGAGGACACAAAGAGACTCAAGCAGGAAAGAGCAGATTGTTGCTATTGGTATGGGACGGTGAACAAATCACCTTTGTGGGCTAGGAAGCAGAAGTTAATGGGAGATTTTGTGTGGAGATGAGGATGAAGGCAGTAGAGGATGCCCCAACTGCTTGGTTCCCTGCCATCCACATGGGAGACCCAGGGTGAAGTTCCTGACTCCTGGCTTCAGCCTGGCCCAGCCCTGGCTGTTGTAGGCACCTGGGGAGTGAACCAGTGGGTAGATCTCTCTCTCTCTCTCTCTCTCTCTCTCTGCCTTTCAAATACATAAAAGTGAGTAAGTAAACACTTTTAAAAATGATGACACCATCAGGAGACAATGTAAGATTGTAAAGACAGGACCATTATTTGAGATAAGAAGAAGAGTCTATTAAGAAAGAAACAAATTGAGAGGTAAAGAGACAAAGAGAGAGCACCCATCACTAGTTTACTCCTGAAATGCCTGGGACAGCTGGGGCTGGGCCAGGCCAAAGCCAGGAGCCAGGAACTCAAACCAGTTTTCCCACGTGGGTGGCAGGAACCCAGTTGCTTGAGCCATCAGCACTGTCTCCTAGAGTGTGCTAATGCAAGAAGGCTTCCATCAGGAGCCAGAGCCGGGCACTGCCTCAGGCACTCTGATAAGTGGTGCAAGCATCTTAACCATTAGGCCAGGTACCCACCCCTGGTGGAAATCATTTACGTTTCCATTTCTCTCCCCTGCCCCCCATGTTTCCTAATGACAGTGGCCTCTCCAAAGGCCTACAGCATTGATTCTTGTTCATTCGATCATTCTGATTCGTGGAGTAGGGATCAGTGGCCCAGTCCTGGGATTACGATTACGACAAAAATTACACAATCTCTCCTCAGAAGGTGTGAAAGACCAATACCACTCCATTGCAGCTGTTGCGTCCCCCAGGCCTTGAGGTGGAAAAGCCTTACAAGTCTGCTAGGCATTTAACTATTTTGGGGTGTTTTCCAATAACAGGTCTTTTGAAGCACACAGAACATTGGGTATTTTTTTTTAACTTTTCATTCATGTTTAGCCTTGGTTAACAAACATAGCCGGAATCTCTGCACTAGGCTCCTGCACACTTGCTGGCTTAGGCATTTAGATTTCTGGCCGATTCTCTATGCTGCACATTCTGCATCCTCACTGGTACGAGGTGAAAGAAGTGTAGTTACTATTGCTCCCCGGCTACTCTTCCGTCTCAGAGGAGGCTTCATTCCCAGTGCTAGTATTCTCTTAAGTCATTAAAACTTCCGCACAAGTCCCCGAGTTGAATTTCCACCCTTTTGCATACCACAAATCATACATTGTTCTTCACTTGAGCTGTCTGTGCTATTACAATACCAGCGAGGCCTCTTAGATGTTTGGTAGCTGCAAGCTATTGGTAGCGAGCCAGTACTGTACATGTAGCGCTGGTGAGTGGCGGGTGGATGAGCTCAGAGAACCACCCCCGCATGGCTCACATCAGTGCGTCCAGACTATGGGGTCATTCATTCAGTTTGAGGCATCTTCATTCCTCAGAGGCTGACCCTGTAGCCACTGTGTTTACACTGGTGGATCGACTGACCAAAGTTGGAACTCCTGAATCAAATATGGTAACTGGGCTCTTAAAACATTTTACTAATCCCCAGGTGGGATTTAAAAAAAAGATTTTAAAAATTCATTTATTTGAAACACAGAGTGACAGAGTGAGAGGGAGACAGAGATCAAGGTCTCCCATCTGCTGGTTCACACCCCAAATGGCCACAACAGCCAGCTCTAGGCCAGGCTGAAGCGAGGAGCCAGGAGCCAGGAATTCCACATGGGTGGCAGAAGCCCAAGTACTTGGGCTATCCTCTGTTGCCTTCGGACCGGAAGTGGACCAGCCAGGACTCAATCCAGCATTCCAAAATGATATCCTGGGGTGGCAAGGAGCAGCTTTACCCACTACGCCACAGCGCCGGCCCCTGGATTGAGTCATGAGTGAAGTCTTGATGCTTTCCATGCTCCATAAGAGGATGCTGGTTAATGTTTTTTTTCTTTTTAGAAATTTATTTTATTTATTTGAAAGACAGAGTTACAGAGAGAGGTAGAGACAGAGACAGAGACAGAGGTCTTCCATCTACTGGTTCACTCCCCAGTTGGCCACAATGGCCAGTGCTGTACTGATCAGAAGCCAGTAGCTAGGAACTTCTTCCGGGTCTCCTACATGGGTGCAGGGGCCCAAGGACTTGGGCCATCTTCTGCTGCTTTCCCAGGCCACAGCAGAGAGCTGGATCAGAAATAGAGCAGCTGGGTCTCGAACTGGCACCCATATGGGATGCTGGCACTGCAGGTGGTGGCTTAACCCGCTACAGCACAGTGCTGGCCCTGGGGTTGGTTAATGTTTGACCTGCTTGCTGAATGAGAACAGATCTTTGCCCCCACTGCTTCAGTCTACACGGGATGGCCATGTTCCTTGGATTCTGACAGCACTGCCAGCACGTGCTCTGAAAACCCCTACGTGGGCACAAACACAATGGATCTGCTCAAATCCTTGAAACTCCCCCCTACCTTTAAATTCCCTTTCCATCATCTACATTTTACTGAGTGTTACCCAGGACACTGCATACAGTGTGGAGCTCACCTGGGGTAGGCTGAGCAGTGACTGGAAGGGTCAGTAGTGGGAAGATCGTATTGCACATGATTGCACGGACTTTGGATGGTTTTAAGCAGGAGGGTGGCATACTCGTATTTTCATTTTACAAAGACTGCTGTGGTTGCAGTATGGAGAAAAGAAAGAGCAGGATTGACGTCAGTTTTTGCAGCAACTAAGGGCAAAAAGGAGAAACTATGTGGTCTGGTAAATGGAGAAGGGATGACTTCATGATATAAATAAGAGTAGAAGGGCTGGCGCTGTGGTGTAGCAGATAAAGCTGCCACCTGCAGTGCCAGCATCCCATATGGGCGCCAGTTCAAGTCCCAGCAGCTCCACTTCCTATCCAGGTCTCTGCTATGGCCTGGGAAAGCAGTGGAAGTTGGCCCAAATCCTTGGGCCTCTTTGCCCACGTTGGAGACATAGAAGAAGTTCCTGGTTCCTGACTTCGGATCAGCCCAGCTCTGGCCATTGCAGCCATCTGGGTTGTGAACCAGCAAATGGAAGACCTCTTTGTTTCTCTTTCTCTCTCTGCCTCTCTGTAACTCTGCCTTTCAAATAAATCTTAAAAAAATAAAAAGTATAGACAACAGATCTTGGGATAAGAAGTGGAGGAAAGCAGAGGCCTGAGACAGTAGGACCACTCACTGAAATAGAAAACCACTGGAGGAAGTGGAGGTCTGGGCGCTGACGCGCTCCCTTCTTAACATGTTCACACTGAGATGCCCAGAGGGCGTCCGGGCAGAAAGAGGTCAGAGCTCCCCAACTGTTGTGCCCAGGGCGGTCACAGCTGTGCCCACTGCTTATCAGCCCTTTCAGTTCTCAGGGCAGTGCGTGCTCCCTAGGAAACACGGCAGCCTTGGTTCTGCTGGACTGCCTCCTGCGGTACAGCACATGCCATCGTTTTCTGTGCACAGGGAGTGGAAACGCATGGTGTAGGTGAAGGCTGGGTTAGAGAGAAGCGTTGGGTGAGTTGTCAGAGCACTGGTGCTCACAGAAGCCGGGCAGTGGTTATCATCATTCATGGAGACAAGGAAAAGGACTGGAACAGTCCAAGGAACACCAACTCTGGAGAAAGAAAACGAAACGCTGTCACCAGAGACCGGGAAAGACCAAGTAGACCAAAACGACTAGCTAGTTCCCAGTGCTGCTGAGGTCAAGCTGGACCAGCACAAGGATGTCCCTGCTGACTGTGGCCACACATCATGGGAGGCTGTGGCAAAACCTGATTCTGAAGGATTGTGAGAAAGAGGTACAAAGCAGATTGGAGAATTCCATCCGGGTCTCCCATGGGGGTGGGACTACGTGAACGATCACCAGCCTCCCAGGGTGTGTCTTAGCAGGAAGCTGGAATCCCAAGTGAAGCTGAGACTTGAACCCAGCCACTCTGATACAGGATGCAGGCATTCCAAGCGGCATCTGAACCGCTGTGCCAAATTCCTGATCCCATTCTAACTTTTTGATTTATCCTTTGATATTGCCAGATATGCTTATACTCTCAATTCTTTGTTTTTTTTTTAAACAGTTTTATTACCATCTATGTATACATTTATTTTTATTTTTTAAAATTAATTTACTTTATTTGAAATGTGTTGGGGGGAGAGAGGGATAGAACAGAGCTCTCCCATTCACTGGTCCACTCCCCAAATGCCTGCCCAGAACACCATCCGGGTCTCCTACATGAGTGGCAGGAGCCCAAGTACTTGGGCCAACTTCTGCCATCTTCCCGGGCCATTAGCAGGAATATTGGATCACAAGTGGAGATGCTGGGGCCCAAACTGACACTCTGATAAAGGATGCCAACATTGCAAATGGCAGCTTAACCCCACACCAGCACTGACACAAGCATCTTAGCTGCTAGGCTAACTGCCCATCACTACAGTATACATTGAGATGTGTAGTGTGCAAATGACCTTTCAGAACAGCCATACTAATTTACATTCCCACTAACAAGATACAAGAATATCTATTTTCCTGTATTCTCGCCACCAATTTAAAAACAATTCATTAATTTGCAAAGCAGAGAGAGACAGAGAGAACTTCCATTTGCTGGTTCACTCTCCAAATGCGTGCAGAGCTGGGGCTAGGCCAGGCTGAAGGTAGGAGTGTAGCGCTCAATCCAGGTCTTCCATGTGGATGGCAGGGACCCAAGCATTTGCACTATCACCTGCTGCTTCCCAGAGTGGGCATTAGCAGACAGCTGGGATCAGAAGTAGAGCCAGGGGCCGGCGCCGTGGCGCAGTAGGTTAATCCTCCACCTGCGGTGCCAGCATCCCATATGGACGCCGGTTCGAGTCCTGGCTGCTACTCTTCTAATCCAGTGCTCTGCTGTGGCCTGGGAAAGCAGTAGAAGATGGTTCAAGCCCTTGGGGCCCTGCACCTGCCTGGGAGACAAGGAAGAAGCACCTGGCTCCTGGCTTTGGATCAGCACAGTTCCGGCCATTGTGGCCATCTGGGGAGTGAACCAATGGATGGAAGACCTTTCTCTCTGTCTCTCCCTTTCACTGTCTATAACGCTACCTCTCAAATAAATAAATATCTTAAAAAAAAAAAAGTAGAAGCAGAACTCAAAGCTAGGCACTACAATATGGGATGCAGCCCTTCCCCCATCATTACTGTTGAAGAAATCTATGAATATTGAACTAAGTGATGAAATGCTTTCATTGTTTTTATATGTGCGTAGTTAAGAAATAAGAAGAAACAACCTTTTAGGTGCTTATATGCCACTGGTTCCTGTGAATGTCTTCTTTTCTGATACTTTTATGAGTTTGTCTTTACGATGATGAAATTAGCCATTTTGTCACACGATTCACACACACTTTTCCTAGATGGCAGTCTGTCATGCAATTTCATTGGCTTTTGGTTATTTTTCCTTTTTTGCCTTGTGCAGTCTAAGTCATTGATTTTTTTGTTTGTTTATTGCTTTGGGCTTTTTTTTGCTTCTTTGGAAACTAGTCCATTTTAAAAAATTACTTTTATTCTTTGGTCTGCTTATAGCTTCCTCTTTGCTGACAAATATCCTACTTAGAATCCACATAAGTGACAAAGTTCATCACTACTCCTGCCCAGCATGAGGTCCTTGTTTTGGGCCAGCCACTGCTGACTGTTCTCAGTGTGCAAAGCGTCCACGCCTGCGTGCCTTGCCAACAGGTGCCCGGGCTCACGGGGATGCTCCTCTTTCTCCACTGCTCCCAAAGCAACATTTCTTTTAGAGACAGCTTAAGGCCCACATCCCCCAGAAATTCTTCCATGCCCACACCGACTGTTTTTTTTTTTTTTTTTTTTTTTGACAGGCAGAGTGTACAGTGAGAGAGAGAGACAGAGAGAAAGGTCTTCCTTTTTTTCCGTTGGTTCACCCTCCAATGGCCGCCATGGCCAGCATACCGCGCTGATCCGATGGCAGGAGCCAGATACTTATCCTGGTTTCCCATGGGGTGCAGGGCCCAAGGACTTGGGCCATCCTCCACTGCACTCCAGGGCCACAGCAGAGGACTGGCCTGGAAGAGGGGCAACCGGGACAGAATCCAGCGCCCTGACTGGGACTAGAACCCAGTGTGCCGGCGCTGCAAGGTGGAGGATTAGCCTAGTGAGCCGCAGCGCCGGCCCAGACTGTTCTTTTTTAAAAGATTTATTTTTGAGGGGCAGAGTTACAGAGAGGGGGTGGTGAGAGATTGTCCATCCATTGGTTCACTCTCAAATGGCTGCAACAGCCGGGGCTGGGCTAGACTGGAAGCCAGGAGCCAGGAACTCCATCTGGGTCTCCCACATGGGTGGCAGGGGCCCCAAGCACTTGCGTCATCTTCCACTGCTTTCACAGGTGCATTAACAGGGAGCTGAACTAAAAGTGGAACAGGTGCTCACATGGGATGCCAGCATCACAGCTGGTGGCCTAACCTCCTGTGCCACACACTGGCCAGGCTTTTTTTTTCTTTCTTTCTTTTTTTTTTTTTTTTTTACAGGCAGAGTGGACAGTGAGAGAAACAGAGAGAAAGGTCTTCCTTTGCCGTTGGTTCACCCTCCAATGGCTGCCACGGCTGGCGCGCTGCGGCCGGCGCATGGTGCTCATCCGAAGGCAGGAGCCAGGTGCTTATCCTGGTCTCCCATGTGGGTGCAAGGCCCAAGCACTTGGGCCATCCTCCACTGCACTCCCGGGCTGTGGGGAGCAACCCGGACTAGACTGAGTTACTGGAATTAAGACTTATTCTATGCATCTGCTCTCCCACAATATGGCGCTGGGAGAGAAGAAAACAGCTTCTACACAGGTGCCTCCAGTTCAGCCAATAAACTGTAGGACTTGCTCCTGATTGGAGGAGAGCAGCGTACTCAGCGTGTGGGCAGCCGAGTTGGGACTGGTGGAGGAGGACTATAAAGGAGGAGAGAGACGGCATGCACGGGGGAACATCTAAGGGGAACACCTAAGGGGAACACCTGTGCAGCCCCCGAGAGAGCCGGCCGGCGGTGTGCCGCTCCCCTGCGGAAGTGGGGAATGTGGCCAGGGGGAACCGCCCTTCCACGGAGGTGGAAGGGACAGTAGCCAACCCGGGAAGAACCAGCAGCAAACCCGGGGAGGGCCGAGCAGACGAAAGAACAGCGCAGGGTCCTGTGTCGTTCCTCCACGAAGAGGGGGAGCGACATAATGGTGCCGTGACTCGGATAGGAAACCTAGGCAAGGTTTAGTGTCGTTCCTCCACGAAGAGGGGGAGCGACATAATGGTGCCGTGACTCGGATATGAAGCCTAGGCAGGGTTTTGTGTCGTTCCTCCATGAAGAGGGGGAGCGACATAATGGTGCCGTGACTCGGATATGAAGCCTAGGCAGGGCTTAGTGTCGTTCCTCCACAAAGAGGGGGAGCGACACCGGGCCACAGCAGAGAGCTGGCCTGGAAGAGGGGCAACCGGGACAGAATCCGGCGCCCCGACCAGGACTAGAACCCGGTGTGCCGGGCGCCTCTAGGCGGAGGATTAGCCTATTGAGCCATGGTGCTGGCCAAGGCTTTTTTGAAAGCTCTTTTCCTCCTTAACATCTGAGTATTTGCTGAATGAGTCAAACACAACCTTCAGAAGTTTGGATTGTTTAATCTACCCTTCCCTTAACTCCCAAAGCTGCTAAAAGTATGCGGGGTATATGGAAGGCATTTGATAAAATGCTTCTTATTTATTTGAAACACAGAGACATGATTGATTTTCCATCTTCTGGTCCACTCCCCCAATGCCTGAAACAGCCATGGTTGGCCCGGGCCAAAGCCAGCAGCTAGGGATTCCAGCTGGGTCTCCCACCTGGGTGGCAAAGGCCTAGCCACTTCAGCCATCCTCTACTGCCTTGCAGGAACGTTAGCAGGACACTGGATTAAAGCAGAGGTGGGACTTTATTCCGGGCACACGGATATGGGATGCAGGCTTTCCAAGTGGCAGCTTAATCCACTGTACCATAACACCTACCCCTGAAAAAATACTTCCTGATTCACCATCAAAATACATGCACGAGCCATGTGAGCATCTAGTGTGGCTGCTCCAAGTTGAGATGAGCTCTAGGTGGAAAACGCAGACCTGGTAAGACTTAGCCTAAGAGAATAATTTTTATGCCTCATTTTTATATTGGCCATACATTGAAATGATAATATTTTGGATATACGTGGATTATATATATTTTTTTAAATGCTGATGTATTTCCAGGACTATAATGTTTGGTTTGGCTCCTAAACAAGGCTGGTTTCAGGGTAAGACGATCTTTACTTGGAGCCAGAGATATTCTGTCTCCAAGGGCTTTTGTGGGCCAGTGTGTGATGGTTACACATCTTCAGAATTAACTGTCGCAGACTTGGAAAGCAACGGCTCTTCCCAGCAGCTCAGGTAACTGCTCAGCCAATAGAATGCTACCACGGAACAGGTCAGGTTCCATACTGAAGCATCTCGTAAAGCTGTTGGTGGCTAAAGGTTTCTCGGTTAATCGCACAGATGGAGCCCCTGAGTGTCTTTTGGTCACTGGGGGCCGTTTTCTGCCAGGTATGCAGTTTGACCTGAGCTCCTGTGTTTCCTGTTACGGCTGGAACAGACCACCACAAACCCAGGGGTGTCTCAAAGAGCACAGATTTGTTCTCTGACAGTTCTCAAGGTCAACCGTGTCAAGGCCAGGTGCTGTGTGCCTTCTGCGAGGTCCCAGGGGAGAATGCATTTCCTGTAACTTCCAGAAGCCTCCTGAACCCCTTGGCAAGCTGCCCTTCCTCACATCACTCAGCCTCTTGCTTCTGTCTCCCATCTACTTCCGTGGCCAAATCCCCCTCTGTTGTCCTCTTCCAAGGTCACGTGTGATTGCAGTGAGGGTCCATCCAGGTTCATCTAACCATCCTCAATTCTTAATCACTTCAGCAGAGTCCAGTGTTGCTATCCAGGGTAACACTGACAGGTTCTCGAGATTGGAATTGTGGATGCCTTGGGGCACTGGGATCCAGCCCAGTGCTTTGTGCGCTGCCTTGGTGGCGGGTGACATTAGAATACACCCAGCAGGGTCACCAGGTCTCAACATGTTCCTCCACTGAGATCCCCAGAGAGCCTACCTTTACTCTGTGACCTCTACGGTCACTCGTATGGCCTTAGGTTTGTTGAACACTCCACACTCTGCAAAACACCTTCACGTCTGTTAGCTCACTTAGGCACGGGAACAGGAGGATGTTACTCCGTCAGCCACACGGATGAAAACACTGGGTGCAAGGCAGAGAATGGACTGGACCCCTGGGACATGCCAAGGACATGATTGAAACCAATGGGGCTTACTTGTCATTGGTAGAAATCATTGGACTTTCTACTTCCATATGAGGAATATAAGTTAGAGTCAAATGAGGGTTCCAGCCTGAACCAGGAGTGGATGCCATCAACTGAGATTGCAATTGGGTTTGGAATGAGGGTAATGAGTTTGCTCTGGAGCTCTGCTGAAGCTGAGATGTCTAAAAAATTCTTGAGTGGCTAGGATTATAAAACAGGAAAAATATTAGTCTGAAATCATGAAGATAGGAATCCAAATTCATTTGGAGGGTCATTAGCATATAGCTAGTGGTGACAGGCACGGGAGTGGAAGAACTCACCCAAGCAAGAGTATGGAGAGGTGCTGGGATGGAACCATCAGCCCTCAGTGTCTCCACTTCTGCCTATGCACCTGTGGTGCCTGGTGAATGCAGATTTCTCATTGTGAATGTACTTAATGCCACGGAATTACATACTGAAAAAATGATTAAAAATGGTCAACTTTATGTTTTCGACATTTTACCCCAGTAAAACAATATAAGCAAACAGATTCCAGAGCCCTACTCTGACCCGAAGCACTGTCTTTGGGTTCACAATTTAAATCTTTGGAATATCTTTTTACTTTTATTTATTTTTTAAAGATTTATTTATGTATCTGAAAGGTAGAGTTACAGAGAGGCAGAGGCAGAGAGAAAGGTCTTCTATCCACTGGTTCACTCCTCAGATGGCTGCAACGGCCAGAGCTGTGCCATTCCAAAGCCAGGAGCCTGCTCTGGGTCTCCCACATGGGTGCAGGGGCCCAAGGATTTGGACCATCTTCCACTGCTTTCCTAGGCCATAGCAGAGAGCTGGATGGGAAGTGGAGCAGCCAGGACTCGAACCGGCGCCCATGTGGGATGATGATGCTGCACAGTGGGGCTTTAACCTGCTGAGCTACAGAGCTGGCCCCTGGAATATCTTTTTAAATGCCAGTCAATGCGCCTTGTCTACTGCCTGTAACTGCTGTGGCAAGCCTGGGTACGGGAGGGGCCTGACGACCTGCGCTAGAAAGATCAGACCCTTTTCCTACTAAACCCTGACTTCAGCCAGGCCACTGACTCTTTGTTTTAGGCTGCATTGTGAAGTTCTGCCCAAAGGTGGGCTTAGCAAATCCAGAAGCAGCCTGAAGAAACCAGAACAGATCTAAGGAACCCAAGGAACGGATACGTTCTAAGGCTAGCCCTGCTCTGATCTTTATAAATAAGGAACCCCCAAAGCAGCGTCTTCCATATTCTACAACCATGACCGCTTTCTTCGCTATCACAATCTAGATTTCCCAGCTCAGTGTCCCATGGATTCATCCTCCTCCATAGCAACAGGAACAGACAGATTCCTCTGATCAAAAACGCCTTGGAACTGCCGCCAAATCTTCTGCCAGGCTGCCCAACGGCTAAGGAGAGCAGCCACAATTCCCCGGATAAAAACTCTCGTCTCTATCTTGGGTCTTCCTGCCCTCCCATCTTAGTGCTTCCAGAATCTCAATCTGTTCCTTTTTTCCCCCTTCTCCCAGTCATCCCAGGGTCGGATGAGTCTATGGTTTTGCCCGGAAGAGCAGGAGGCTGCGGTCCCAACTGGTGTTGCCAAAGCAGCATACCAACTCCATGCCATGCTCCTGGGTCAGGATCTGCCCAATCTGCTCAGCCATATCTCCTCGGATGGCAAGGGACTGGAAGTGGTCAAAGTCATGGAGTCCCAGCTTTCGTAGACGCCGCGCGGCGGCCCGATAACACTTCCAGGGCTGCGGCTCCACAAGGAGGTAGCGGCACAGGGAGGCGAGATGGGCCAGGAACTCCCTCAGGCCACGGTCCCCGTGATTCAGGTGAATCCACATGGTTACGGACATGCAGAAGCCGATGTCAAAAACCGAACGTCCAAACTGGCTTAAGAAAGAACTCAAAAGAGCCTTGCGGGTCCTCTGATTCATGAAGTCCAGGGTGACAAAGGTCAAGGCATCCGGGAAAGGACACTCCTTTTCAGCTCGCGCCACCAGCACCGGGTCTATGTCACAGCAGAGGAGACGGAGATCTCCTAAGGCATCTGAGCAGGTCTCCCCGTCACGCAAGGAAAGGAAGTGTTTGTACAGAGCCACACTCAGATCCTAGAGGAACCCAAAAGAGCTTTGTCATTGCAGTTTTCCACCAGCGACTGAAGAGAAATCTCCATCTCTCCTTTTCCCACGGAGGCTGCCATTTAACCTGGCTCTAGGCATATCAGCCTCCCAAACCATGACCTAAGGAGGGCGGGTCAATTTTCCAGCGCGGGCTCTTAGCGCCCTCCAGGGCCCACAGGCTGTAATGCATCCTGGATTTTTCCTGACTGGAAGATTGCATTGTGCGTGTCTGGTTCAAAGTTACAGCCCAGAAGATGTAGCCAATGAGCCTTAAGCAAGCAGTATCTTCCAGGTTAGGTGACACCATGGCCAACTCGCTATCTTTTTCTGGAGGAGGATAGGGGTCCAGAGACATAAAGTGTCTGTGACCTGGAAGGTGAGGGACACAGCAGGCACTATCTTTCCAAAAACCCATTTCTAAGTCCTTATTCAGACTTTACTCTCCAGCCACAGCCTTTCACTTCACCCTCTTCTCCTGAGACTCCTTCTGCTTCTAAAGTCAAGCCACCATCTCCTTTGGCTGATTTGGATTCCCACAACCATTCAATCTCAAATTTGTTACTCTATAGTTTTGTCAAGCAATTTGCCCAATTTCTTCCTCATCTGCTACTGTGTCAGGAAGATACTATGTCTGCTGTGCAGGTGAAGAGAAGGCACAGTGGAAACCACCCAGACGTCCAGAAACAGCAGCATGAAGGAATAAATGTGATACGGCCATTGAGATAGTGTTAGATAGCAGTGAACAATGAAGGAATTCAGTCCAGTGCGAGAACATAGATGACTCACACAAATACATGACGCTGAGTAAAAAGGTAGTCACAAAGAATAATGGATGGCAAGCTTCTACTTCAATGAAGTTTTAAAAATGAAAAATGACACTTTATAGATTTAAAAAATAGTAAGCTATGAAGAAAAGGCAGGAAATATACAAGTCAGGCTACTTATTACCTCTGGGTGGAGAGGGGTACTCTATGAACAGGAAAAAGCATATTGGGGGGCTTTCAGGGTGGGGACAATGTTTTATTCTTGACCTGCACAGTGCTCATAAAGGTGCTTGTAACTCCTAAAATGTAGATTTGTTTAATGCTCTTTTTTATATGTGTGGTGTTGTTCACAGAAAAACTCTATTTTAAAAATTATGGTAAAATTGGTTCCATAAAACTCTGAGACATTTGGCTCAGTGGTTAAGGTATCGTTGGGGTGTTTACAATTCATACTGGAGTGTCGTAGTCTGAGTCTTGGCTCTGCTTCTGATTCCGGCTCCCTGCTAATGTGCAACCTAGGAAGTAGATGGTGATGGCTCAAGTACTTGGGTGCCTGCCACCCGCGCGGGAGACCTGGACTGAGTTCCCAGCCACTGGCGTAGGCCTAGCCCAGCTCTGGTTGTTACAGGCATTTGGGGAATGAACAAGTGGGAAGATCTATGTCTTTATCTTTCAAAATAAAGTGGAAATTGAAAAAAAATGAAGATTTCTTTCTTTATTTGAAAGTCAGAATTACACACAGAGAGAAACACAGAAAGATCTTCCATACACTGGTTTACAATGGCCAGATGACTGCAATGACCAAGCCAAAGCCAGGAGCCAGGAGCTTCATCCACGTGGGTGGCTGGGGCCCAAACACTTGGGCCATCTTGTGCTGCTTTTCCCCAGGCAGTTCGCAGGGAGCTGGACTGGAAGTGGAGCAGCTGGGACATGAACTGACACCCACATGGGATGCTGGGGTCACAGGTGGCAGCTTTCGCCACTACGAGACAATGCCACCCCCACCCCCACCCCATGACCATGCTGCAGCTCAAGGATAGCACCTGTGCTGTGCTGTCGCTGCTTCTCTCCGCGTCTCTGTTTACTTCTTGGCCACCTTCCTCCCCTCTGGTCCTGGGTGTTGGCCCAGCTCTGACGGGTCACTTCACATCAATCCCTCCTCCCCTTTCCATCCTCAATTCCCCGAGATCCTGACTCAGCAGATCTAGTGTGGGGGCCTCGGAGTTTTTACAATTTGAAAAAAGCACCAACAAATTATAGCATGGCGGGGCCGGTGCTGTGGCACAGTGGGTAAAGCCATTGCACACAGTGCTGGGCACTGGTTCAAGTCCTGGCTGCTCCTCTTCCGATCCAGCTCTCTAATGTGGCCTGGGATAGCAGAAGATGGCCAAGTCCTTGGGTCCCTGTACCCAAGTGGGAGACCCGGAAGAAGCTCCTGGCTCCTGGCTTCAGATCAGCCCAGCTCTGGCTGTTGTGGTCATATGGAGAGTGAACCAGTAGATGGAAGACCTCTCTCTCTCTCTCTCTCTGCCTCTGTAACTCGCCTTTCAAATAAATAAATAAATCTTTAAAAAAAATTATAGCATGGCTATACAACAAAATATTATGAAGCTGTTAAAGAATGCTGTGATATGCAAATGATTAAATAAAAAAAAAACAAATGAAAAATTGTGTGCTAGACTGTTAAAACTAAAAGAGAGGGGATATTTACACATGCAGGGCGCATACCCAGAAATCAGTGGGCCACTGTGTGGGGAAAAAGGAAGATCTAGGGCTGCAAGTAGAGCCTTTACTTTCTACTATGTAACACTTCTGTATTTTGAATTTGTTTATTTTATCCAGGGCAAACTCTTTTTTTTTTTTTGTAATAGAAAATTGAGAGCTCTGTAAATACATGGCTGGGTCTGGGAGGCACTGCCTTAGTCAACTGGATTACTCACACGTTTTATCTCTCTGCTGGTATCCTAACGCCTTGCTAAGAAAACCCAAGCCTCCAGTTTATCTTCTGGAACCTTCTGCCTCAGGCTCCCTCTACCATCACAGTAGAGACATGTTTGCAGGGAACCCGCCACCCCCCACCCCCACCCCGGCACCCACCTATCAGCTCATCCCAGACTACAGCCACATGTCTCTCAAGGTCTTGAACCTTTCACTGAAGACTCCTGCCAAAGGCCATCAACGCACCTCCCCTCCAGCTCCTGGGCTGCAAAGACGGAGCTTAGGACGGCGCCTGCTCACAGGGCCAGGCTGCTCGCTAGGGGATCCGCTGTGGTCACAAACAGGTGTGAAGAGACATTTCCTTATTTTGCATGTGGTTTGACTATAACCATTACAGGGCTAAGGACACCTTGCGGTAAGGGTGACAATGCCTCCCTGCGGTATTTTCCTTTTGGATCCTCTCCACCGTCCGTCCACTCATTGTTTTTTTTTTTTTTTTTTTAAATAAATATGCACTTGGCTCAGGGCTCCATCCTACACACACACACACACACACGTGTCTTCACGGCCAGCCCGATTCTGTCACCCCTGGTTCATCCCACCCGCCACGCAGTCCCCAAACGTGGGTCTCCGGAAGTCCTTTCCACCTGGGGTCTGGCCCCGAGGGACGGCGAAGCAGGAATACAGAATGTGGTCGAGGATCCCCCCCCACCCCCGCCCCATCAGGAGTCCTAAGCGAGATGGTGGCCGGAGCCTGGAGGACAACAGGTGACCACAGCCAGGCTTTGAGAAAGCTTCGGGGTGTGACGTCACGCCCAGGAGGGCCCACAGTGGACACGGAGGCAGTCAGCCACCAGGCTCCCGGAGCTCCGATCCCGCCCCCTCACTCACCCCGGAGTTACACCCCACGTCGAGCCCCAGAATCGCCCTCTTCTCGGGACCCTCGGGAGGAAAGAGCCGTCGAAGCAGCTCCGGGGGCAGGAGGCGGAGCCGTTGCTCCGGAGGGTGGAAGCGGGAATAATGAGGGAAGTTGCCGAACGGGGCGGCCCCGGGTTCCAGAACGCGCTCTTCCACCGTGCCCGCGGCCTCCTGAACGCCCCCTCCGGCCAGCTCCGCGGGTGCCGCCATCAGTCCCGGGAGGCGGAACCGGAAGCCAGGCCCCCGCGGCCGGCGAGGGCCGTCGCGGCACCAGTGCGCGTGCGCGCGGGGGGCGAGGTCGGCCGGGTGGGCGCGGCCTGTGTGCGCCTGCGCTCTGCTGACGTGCGGGCTTGGCTCACCGAACCCTAGCCGCATCCCCAGCGGGTCGATTTTTAGCGATGTCATCCACTTTTTTTTTTTTTTTTTTTTCAAAGATTTATTTAAGGGGAAGGGGCAATACATCTTCCGTTCGCTGGTTCACTCCACAAATGGTCGCAAAAACGGCCGAAGTTGGATCGGATATGGAGCAGCCAGGACTTGCACCGGCGTCCATACGGGATGACCGGCACTGGTTTACTCCCACAGCGCCGTCCCCTAGCATCCACTCTTTACCGGCAGGAAACAGACGCTCAGAAGTTAAGATCTTGGTCAAACTGACGTAATTTGAAACATGAGCTTTTTTTTTTTTTTTTTTTTTTTTACGTTTTTAAAATAAACTTGAGGTTCTTGATCCCTGAACTAGGGATTTGTTGGGATCTTGGAAACCAGTTTTAGGCCATCTTCGTTTCTTCATAATCGTACAAAGCAAGACCCACGGGAGAGAAATTACTTATCCCCTGAGCGGGGGTGGGGTGGGCGGTGCCGCCTGGTGGATCTGTGGCATAGGAACTTGCTCCTGGTTCTGGAGGGTGGCCAGGAGCCACAGGTTACTTGAGGTGCCAGAAGATTCCATAGCCCTGCCTGTCAGGAGAGGCGAGGTGGGCAGGGCAGCTGAGCGCTGTGCTCCTGCAGATGCAGGATCGGGAGGTGAGATTCCACTGGTAGAGTGTTTACCACTCACCTTCTAAGGCCCCGACACTAACCCCGGGGGAGGACAGGACTAGGATTACCATTCCTTGTTCAGGGCTGCACAGTGAGCAGTGACAGTGCTGGGATCCAAACCCAGGCAGTTTGGCTGCCCCGGATGCGCTTGCAACACTGTGGATGAGTCTCAGCTTTGGGTCGACACTGCCTAGCACGAAGGGGTTCCAGATATAAGACCCAGGTCTGCTATGGGGGAAACTAAAAAGGGAGGGAGAAAGGGAGAGAGCTGAAACGGACAAGGTAGAAGGCAGCTAGACAAGATGTGAGCTTAGCCAGAGGCTGGGAAAAAATGCTGATTAGGAGGGAAGCTGAGGAGTAGGTCTAGAAGCAGGTTCGAGTCAGAAGCCAGGACGGCCCAGCATATGAACCAGCAGTTGGAAGATCCCTCTCTGTCTCTACCTCTCTCTGTAACTCTGCTTTTCAAATACACAAACAAATCTTTTAAAAAATTAGTGTGCTGTATATTTTTAAAAAATTCACAGGGTACTAATGACTCCAAATCACAGTGGAATGGAGTGAACTCCAGTACTCTACCCTTCCCGAAAAGGGGGAGCAGGGGAAGCCGCACCCCTTCCCTGTTCTGACTTATTTTGGTGAGCTGCGCTTACTCCTTTTCGTCACTAGGTGGCGCCAGCGGTCGCACTTCATAACCTGTCATTTTGAAGGCGCGAATCACCTTGCTTTTGTAAGGCCTTTTTGTTTGTTTGTTTAAACACAGGATGTTTTTCCCAGTTGGACACTGGCATGTTTTTGAGTTCTGGACACACCATTCCCAGAAGAACAATGGGGCAGCAGACCCAGGCAGCAAATGGCAGGTTCTTGCTGATTGTGGGTTCTTTGGGGGAGCAAAGGTGTGGCCCTGGCCATGTTCCTGATGACCTAAGATGACCCCATTAAGAGGCGTTTTAATTTGATCCACTCTGGTGACTTTTTCTAACCTGTGCCCATTTTTCAGAGCCTCATCAGCCCGGATGACCTGAAAATATTCAGCTCTGGCCCTATGGCCTGCGTAAGCGGCCGTGGCCACATAGCACACAGCCGGGGACAGCACCTGAGTGTTCACTCTGCAGTTCCATCAGCCAGGCTTTGTGGGACTCAATGATTGCATGGTTCAGGGGTGGGGGACAATGGGAGGGAAAAGACCCCATCAAATGACAAATGCATGTGTATATTTTTATTTATGTTCACCTACTTGAAAGGTAGAGCAACAGAGTGAGAGAGAGAGGGCGAGCTTCCATCCCGATTCACTCCCCAAATATCTGCAGCAGCCGGGTTGCCAGCAGGTGGAAGCCAGGAGCCAGGAACTCTATTTGGGTCTCCCACTTGGGTGGCAGGGGCCCAGGAACTTAAGCCAACATCTGCTACCTCCTGGGATGCATTTGGAGGAAGCTGGATTGGAAGCAGAGTAGCCAGGACTGAAACTAGCACTCCAGTAGGGGACCCGGGCACCCCAAGTGTTAGCTTACCCTGCTGTGCCACAAATATGAAAGTAGGTATGAAATAGATTTTTTAAAGTAGTAAGTTTAAAAAACCCACACAATTTAAAAACTGATATGTATAACAAACAAAGAAATTCTCATGATAGTTTAATTAAATGACAGTCATACTTGAATATTATTTTTTCTCACACTTTTGACTGCATACTCTTTTTGCTTCTTCACTTGACCTTAGCCAAAGGCCAAGAAGCGATGTTTGCTTCTTCATCTGCCACTAACTTGATTACTGTTTTCGAGAGGAAATGTAGAAAAATAGCTCAGTCTCAAATTTGCCATTTATTATTTGATAGTTTTAAGTAGTTTCTTCCAGGTTCACAAGTTGTTATGGTCAGTGTTATGTAAATTTTCAGGTTTGTTATCAAATTGGGGAAGAGCCTTATTCAAATTTCATTTATGAGCTGTAAGATTTCAGAGCTTCTCCAACTTTCTTTTTTTAAAGATTTATTTATTTGTTTGAAAGGCAGTTACAGAGAGGCAGAGGCAGAGAGAGAGGGAGAGAGAGAGGTCTTTCATCTGCTGGTTCACTCCCAAGATGGCCGCAATGGCCAGATCTTCACTGATCCGAAGCCAGGAGCCAGGAGCTTCCTCCAGGTCTCCCAGGCAGGTGCAGGGGCCCAAGGACTTGGGTCATCTTCTACTGCTTTTCCAGGCCATAGCAGAGAGCTGGATCAGAAGTGGAGCAGCCGGGACTGAAACGGATGCCCATATGGGATGCCAGCACTGCAGGAGGTGGCTTTACCCACTACGCCACAGCACTGGCCCTTCCAATTTTCTTATGCAACGACTGATCTGAGATCTGTTCTTCCAACTGACTGTACTCATTAGTCAATTTGTCTTTGAAAGACTCATTATGAATGGTGAATTATAAGGTTTTTTAAAATTTTTTGCATTTGGTGTCAGTAGTGTGTCAAGTCATCAAAAACTTTAAACATAAGAATTCGGATATTACATTTTGGACAATTCCCATCAAAAAAGAAAAAAATCTGATGCATTTACATATAATTACATTTACATATAATTACAGATACTGTGTTTCGGAGTAGGTTGCTCACAGGACAAAACTTGTTTTGACTGCTGTCAGTATGGGAGAGAATCTGATAATTTTGCATGGCTGGAAGAATTATTTCAGGCTAAGTTTTGCCTTCATATTTATTTTCCTATATACATATATAAGATTTATTTATTTTATTTGAAAGGCAGAGTGACAGAAAGACAACAGATTGTCCATCCACTGGTTCACTCCCTAGATGGCCTCAATAGCCATTACTGGGCCAGGAGCTTTTTCCAAGTCTCCCAATTGGGTGCAGGGGCCCAAGGACTTGGGCCATCTTCTACTGCTTCCCCAGGGAGCATTATCAGGGAGCTGGATCAGAAGTGGAGCAGCCAGGTCTCGAACCAGTGTCCGTATGGGATGCCGGTGTCACAGGTGGTGGCCGTGTGGCACATTTATATCTTATTTGAACACCTGTAAGTGTGTCAGCATGTGCTCCTGAAAGGTCTTCCTGCACCTGGGTGGTGAGTGATCACTTCGTGGTGACCGTAAACCATCTGAGCAGATCCCAGATGGAGTGTATTCCCAGCCGAAAGCCTCCTTAGGTGGAGCCCAAAAATGCTCATGACCACTGCAGTGCCATCTAGCAGGAGAAATGCAGAGGTGGTCGTCAACCCATTGACGGTCGTGAAAACAGCTCACTTTTTCAAATTTTACCAAAAGCCAGTGGCCTGTGAACACACTGCTAGGGCCTAGGGTGGGTCCTGTCTGGAAGGAAGACAGGCCCTTGAACTTGGAGCTGCCTTAGCTCCACAGTAAATTCCGCCTTTGCCCTTGCCTGGAGCTCCTGACCGAGCACAGTTCAAGTGAAGGCAGTGACAGGAAGTGGAAATACCGACTTTAGAACAACTCATCAGCAGCAAGGGACTCAACCTTGAGGAACACAACCCATCTATACACAGGGAATTCTGTATTACAGTCGAGAAATCCTACAGTTAGTCCTTTTAGAGTCCGTTGTTTGAAAGGCAGAGTTGCGGGGTGGGTGGGTCGAGGGGAGATCTTTCGTCCTCTGGTTTACTAAACAGCCACAGTGGTTGGCGCTGGGCCAGACCAGAGCCAGGAGCCTGGAACTCCATCCTGGTTTCCCACGTGGGTGCCAAGGGACCCAAGCACTTGGCTCATATGCTGTGGATTTCCTCTGCCCTGCGGTTGTGGAGGTGTGTATGTGTGTTTATTTATTTGAAAGGCAGTTAGAGAGAGGCAGAGAGAGAGAGAGGGAGGTAGGGCAGTAGGTGTCTTCCATCGCTGGTGGTTTACTCTCGGAACAGCTGCAACCGCCAGAGCTGCGCTGATCCAAAGCCAGGAGCCAGGAGCTTCCTCCAGCTCTCCCCCATGGGTGCAGGGGCCCAAGGACTTGGGCCATCTTCTACTTCTTTCCCAGGCCATAGGGGAGAGCCGGATGGGAAGTGGAGCAGCAGGGACTCTAACCCGCGCCCCTACGGGATGCCGGCACCGCAGGCGGCGGCTTTACCCGCTGCGCCCCAGACCCCTTTCCCCTCATTTTCTGATGAAGAAATGGAGACCCGGGAGGTAAGGCAGTTTTTTCATAAAACAAGCATGGGTTAGGCGCACTACCAACCAACCCCCAAATCCCAGTGACTCCCCGGGAAAAAGGCTTATTTCTCCCGGAGCCGCAGGCCGATGTGGCTAGGGCAGGGGGCGTCCTGCTCCCAGGGGGCTTCGCGAACTTCCGAAGGCCGCGCCCGTTTCCTGGGCGCTCGGCTCTCGGCGGCGGAGCGTGCGCAGCCGCAGACGGAAGAGGAGAAGCCGGCGCGCGAGAGGGAAGGCCGCGCATGCGCCCTGGCGCCGGTGAGCCGGCCCGGTGCGGGCCCCGCCGGGGGGCGTCTGGCGGCGGGAAAGCGGCAGGGCTGTGGGGGCGCCGCGGCCGGCCTCCGTGCGGGAAGCGGGAGAGGCGGCGGGGCGTGAACGTCGGGGAAAGCTGTGATCGACGCCGCTCTCGGCGTGAGCCTCTCGCCGTGCCCGCGCTGCCGTTGTTCGAGGATGTTTCCCAGGCCCCAGCTCTCCCGCAAGTGGCTCAGGAAGCCCGCAGTCCGTCTGCACCTGACGCTGAGGGTGCAGCGGGGAGACTTTTCCCCGCCCACGTTCCACAACCTGAACCCCCTTCCTGGCCCTTTTGATGTCCCCAAGGAATGAACCATGATCTCTGTCAATCTACTTTGCAAGGAGATGGAAAATTATACTAAAATTATTAAGTTATATGATTCAATGCCAGCGCTGTGGCGTAGCGGGTAAAGCCGCCGCCTGCAGGGCCAGCATCCCATATGGGTGCTGGTTCGAGTCCCGGCTCCTCCACTTCCAATCCAGTTGTCTGCTATGGCCTGGGAAAGCAGTGGAGAATGGCCCAATTCCTTGGGCCCCTGCACCTGTGTGGGAGACCCAGAAGAAGCTCCTGGCTCCTGGGTTCGGGCCATTTGGGGAGTGAACCAGCGGATGAAAGACCTCCCTCCCTCTCTCTCTCTCTCTCTCTCTCTCTCTGCCTCTCCTTCTCCCTGTAACTCTGACTTTCAAATAAAATAAATAAATCTTTAAAAACCGATTTATTTCTTTTATTGAAAGGCGGAGTTACAGAGGCAGAGACACAGAGAGAGGTCTTCCATCCGCTGGTTCACTCCCCAGATGGCCGCAACAGCCAGAGCTGGGCTGATCCGAAGCCTGGAGCTTCCTCCATGTCTCTCACGTGGGTGCAGGGGCCCAAGCTCTTGGGCCATCTTCTACAGGAAGCTAGATCAGAAGTGGAGCAGCTGGGACTCTGGTGCCCATATGGGATGCCAGCACTGCAGGTGGCAGCTTTACCCGCTATGCCACAGAGCTGGCCACTTAGCCATGATTTTGGGAGGCATTGCAAGAGCAGGAGCATCTGGAGAGGAAGCAGCTAACCACCTCCCACCCACACCTCTTAAAGGTCCCATCATCTCTCAACATCAGCACAGTGGGAACCAAGTTTCCAGCACATGAACGTTTAGGGGACAAAGCACATCAAACCATAGCATTTTGCAGTATCCCCCAATCAGAAACAACCAAAATGTCCTTCAGTAAGTTAATGGTAGAGGTCAGTGTTGTAGTATAGCAGGTTAAGCCGCTGCCTGTGATGCTGGTATCCCATATGGGCGCCAGTTCAAGTCCCGGCTTCTCCACTTCCAATCCAGCTCCCTGCTACTGCACCTGGGAAGGCAGCGGAAGATGGCCCCTACCTGAATTAGCATTCAACAATAAAAAGAAATGAATGAACTACTTATTTGTGCAACAACTTGAATGGATCTCAGAGTCACTACATGAAGGCAAAAAAAAAAAAAAAAAACCTCACAAGGATATACCGTATGATTCAATGTATATAACACTTAAAAACAGCGAAATGATAGGAAGTGAAAATATGCGTAGGGAGTTAGGTATGGTGGGGAGGTGGGTGTGACAGTGAAGAGGTGGCTCAGTGGAGATGATGGAACAATTTTGGATCTTAATTGTAGTGGTGGCTACAAGAATCTGCCTGCGTGAGTCAGTGTCACAAAATTATACACACAGTGTAGCAATGGGAATTTCTCAGTTTGGGCAACACATGATAATTATATAAGATGTATTGAAGTGGGAAGTAAGAGAGAGCGGGGGATGGGGCTGTGGTGCAGCGAGTAAAGCCACTGCCTGCAGTGCCAGCATCCCACATGGGTGCCGGTTCAAGTCCTAGCAGCTCCACTTCCGATCCAGCTCTCTGCTATGGCCTGGGAAAGCAGTGGAAGATGGCCCAAGTCCTTGGGCCCCTGCACCCAAGTGGGAGACCCAGAAGACGTTCCTGGCTCCTGGCGTCTGATCTGTGCAGCTCCAGCTGTTGCAGCCAACTGGAGAGTGAACCAGCGGTTGGAAGACCTCTCTCTCTGTCTGCCTCTCTCTCTGTGTAACTCTGACTTTCAAATAAATAAATAAATCTTGAAAAAAAAAAAGATGAAGGACAGGTCCAAAATGCCTAAAAACCAGGAAGTCAGACCAGCAAAGACTACATAGAAGAAAACATAAAAAAATCTTGAAATACTGATATTTCTTTGAAGAGATATTGCATCCATAGAAAGCTATACAAAGAACACTCAAGGGGCCAGTGCTTGGTCTACTGGTGGAGCCACCAGTTGAGCCACCCACATTCCACACTGGAGTAACCATGTTTGATTTCAGGCTCTGTTTCCTGATTCCAGCTTCTTGCCAATGCAGACCCCTGGAGGTAGTGGTGATGGCTCAAGTCATTGGGTTCCTGCTGCCCATGTGGGAGACCTGGACTGAGTTTCTGGCTCCCAGCTTCACCCCAGCCCCACCCCAGCTGGGGCGGTAAGCTTTTGGGGACCTTTCTCTTTTTCTTCCTGTTTCTGTCTTTCTCTGCTTCAAACACTCAATATAGTGTTTACTGAAAAATTATATCTATATATTTAGAAACCTTTCTAATAAATTATTGGGAGGGGGAACATTTAAAGGACAAAGGAAAAAAAACCCTACTGGGAATTAAAGACATAACAGAAAAGCAAAACGCTCCATAGAACAGCTGGAAGATAAGATTGAGACGATCTTCCACGATTTAGAGCAAACGAGGCAATGGCAGAGCCCAACCTAGGAGGTCTGACAGTCCAGTCAGATTTCAGACAAAGGATCGAGGCCCATCACAGTGGTTGGTTGCTCAGGAGCCCCACGGGCAGCTGGAAGACCACGGAACAAGGCTCTGGAAATTCCAAAGGAAAAAGATGCCCCGTCTCTCGTGCTATGCACAGCCACATTTATAGGAGACAGAAGAAGACCTTTCCAGACCTCCCGTGGGTGCTCTCTCAAGAATCTTTCCCACCAAAAGGAAATGGAAAATCACAAAGGGGAAGTTCCTGGAAAGTAGGAAGCAGGCTTCCAGAAGAGGGGAGTGGAGAAGGGGGTCCCTGGGAAGGAGCTGCTGGGAGATTCCTGGGCAGCTGCTGATGGCCAGATCTTCAGTGCAACCAGAACAGGTTAGAGCAGGGGAGGACGCCCAGGAGATGACCCTGATAGAAAATGTGTCTGGATATACAGAGAGGACATTTACCCACTTAGGCGAGAGCTACATATGAGCTAACAATAAAGACGCAGACAATTAAGCAAACGAGTGAACAACAACAATAACGATTAACTTCCAGAAAAGGAAAACATGTGTGAGACACGGGGAGTATTCATGTACGGCTACATAGTTCCGTGAGCAGCAGGGTTTAGAGTCTTTTTTTTTTTTTTTTAAGATTTTATTTATTTATTTGACAAGTAGAGTTACAGACAGTGAGAGAGAGAGAGAGAAAGGTCTTCCTTCTGTTGGTTCACTCTCCAAATGGCCACAATGGCCGGAGCTGCACTGATCCGAAGCCAGGAGCCAGGAGCCTCCTCCAGGTCTACGACGCGGGTGCAGGGGCCCAAGCACTTGGGCCATCCTCCACTGCTTTCCCAGGCCACAGCAGAGAGCTGGACTGGAAGAGGAGCGGCCGAGACTAGAACCAGCACCCATATGGGATGCTGGCGCCGTAGACAGAGGATTAACCTACTGCGCCACAGCACTGCCCCCAAGGTTTAGAGTCTTGTGCACCTCAAATATGGATCAATCCACAGTCAATAAGATGAGGTCAGGGTGGTGGGAGGGAATGGGAAGATGTGTGTGTGTGCATGTGCATGTGTGTATGCATGTATGTGTGTATACGTGTGTGCATGCGTACATGTGTGTTTGTATGCACACATGCATATGTATACATGTGTGCATCTGTATATGTGTGTATTATGTGCATATATGTGTGTGCGTGTGTGTATATATATGTGTGTGTATGTGTGTGCATGTGTGTATATGTGTGCATGTATATGTGTGTGCATGTGTATATATGTTCATGCATATGTGTATGTGTATATATGTGTGCATGTGTATATATGTGTGTGCATGTGTGTATATGTGTGCATGTGCACATGTGTATGCATGCATGTGTATATGTGTGTATGTGTGTGCATGTGTAGATATATGTGTGGTAGTGCATGTGTATATGTGTATATGTGTTCATGCATGTATGTGTATGCACACATGCATGTGTATGCACGTGCATGAATGCGTTGTACGTATATATGTGTGCATGTAATATATGTTCATGCATGCATGTGCATGTGTATATGTGTATGAACGTATACACATGTGTACGTGTGCATGTGTATATGTGTATGCATGTGTACATATGTATATATGTGTTTGTGCATGTGTGCGTTTGTGTGTGTATGTGTGTATGTGTATGTGTGTGTGCATGTATATATATGTGTGTGTGTGTGTGTGTGTGTGCCCTTGATTTCCATTTCTCCCTCTCCTAGTTTCTTTTTAATCCTCTCTGATTTTTTTCCGGACTGCTCTTTGGTTTTCTTCTTTAGGTCAATGTGTTTTCCATACTTGCTATCACATACATATACAGTTTTATAGGCAGAAAAACTCAGTCCAGGCTATCACAAAGCAAAGATTGGGAGCCTGTCTCCAAACATCCTCAGCTTCCCTTCCTAATCCACCAGGGATTTGGCACCTGTGAATTTTTCCAAATGTTACTCGAGCCTCCTTATGTTTCCAGCCTATAGCCTTGCTTGGCCATAATGGCTTCTACAGTGTCAGCTAAGCAAGTGTTTCTTGAGCCCACAGAACCTTACCGTTGCATAGATCCTAGTTAGCCCCTAAGGGCTTTCCTGCCTCAAATATTTTGAATAAGTGGAGAAGGCACTCCCTGCATGGTGGTTTATGAATCAAGGAAGCCTGTGAGAGCCAGTTCTTACTCTCCTCTGACTAGGGACTGAACATATGGTATGCAAAGTAATCAACCTGAACATAGAAACAGAACTCAGCAAGAGAGGAAGAGGGTCCAGCCCCTCTTGCTGAACCATTCCCTCCAGGATGGAAACAGCTTATGGTGCTGAGTGAGGACCCGTCTCCGGGCCCTGTCTGAACTTGGTAGGTTCTTTCTCTTCTCACTTAAGCTGTTGTATTTTGAGTACCACAACTCCTTTTTTAGAAATCTATGCTTCACTGAAATTCTTTCTCCTGACTTCGTGTTATGTAAGGGAATGAAATAAATTATCATTAAGGGGAAATTTTTTTCCAAAGGTGTGTTCAGGGCTGTGTGAGTGAGGCAAGGTCTGGGAAGGGAGGCAGAGGGTGGAGGACTGGTGGAGGGGATGGTGGAGAAGCCAGGAGGAGGGTTCTGGGAGGAGTGGATGGAGATCAACTCCTGGAGCACACAAACCATCTCTGGCTGCCTTCCCAGGTGCATTAGCAGGAAGCTGGGGTGGGGGAGCTGAGACTCAGAATGGCACCCCGATATGGGATGTGGGCACCCCAAGGAGTGGCTAAACCCTCTGCATCACAAATGCAGACCCCATGTCTGGTCTTCATTCCCAGCATCTGAAGGCACAGCGCCTGGCGACTGGCAACCAACTCAATTCCACCTCAATTTGAATAGCTGCTGTCAACAAAGCAGCTTCCTTTCATGGAGAAGAAATGTGCTCTCAATCAGTTACAGTTTCATGAGGGAGACAGACATTAATACTCAGGAAAGGACATTGCACTGCACAGGTGACAGCTGGTGACAATCCAACCGCTGGCTTTTGTTCCAGCTCCCTGCTCCTCCTCTCCTCTGCCTGCCTTCTCTCCTCCCTTCACGTCTTGCTTTTTTCTCTACTTGTTTATTTTTTTAACTTACCTTACAGCATCTTCTATATATTATTCTATACAAGTGATATAACTTTTCAATATACAGAAATTAGTATATCTGGAGTGGCCAAAGGCAAATATATACTTTTTGTCATCATCTTCAATAAACATAACCAACATGATGGTGCCTGTCTATTTAGGTTTCTTTTCTATTCATTAGTCGATATAAAATGTATGTGTGTATACATATATATGAACTTCAACATTAAATAGTGAGGCTGGCGCTGTGGCATAGCCAGTAAAGCTGCCACCAGCTTCCATATGGTCACTGGTTCGAGACCCAGTTGCTCCACTTCTGATCTAGCTCTCTGCTAATGGCCTGGGAAAGCAATAGAAGATAGTGCAAGGTCCTTGGAACCCTGCACACACATGGGAGACCCAGAAGAAGCTCCTGGCTCCTGGCTTCAGATCGGCCCATCTCCTGCCATTGCAGCCATTTGGGGAGTGACCCAGCAGATGGAAGATCTTTCTCTGTCTCTGCCTCTCCTCTCTGTAACTCTGACTTTCAAATAAATACAAAATAAATATTAAAAAATTAAACAAATTAGGGTTTTGGTATTACTCAAACACAGCTGTGGCAATGGCCTCCTCTGGGGATAGCAGCAGAAGCCGACCCTTCAGAACATTCTTCAGGAATGCAGGCTGGTTAGTCTATAGAATATGCCTTACTATAGTGTTGTGTAATGGTCCTTAGTGGTGAGACTTGGGCTTTGCAGTTTTTGGTAGAACTGTTAGCTAGGGAGATGTGCACCCTTCTCAGCTCATCACACCGGCAGGTGCCCAGGGTCGATGTGTGGCCAGGTCTGTGATGTTGACCTTGGTTTATGATTAAGGTGAACTCTATCAGCTTTCTCTGCTGTAAAGGCATCATTTTTCTCCTTTGTAATGCAAAAGTAATCTGGGAAAAAAGTAACCCGTGCACATGAAAAAATACTAAACATGGTTACTGATTAAGGGCGTGCAAATCAAAACTATGGGGAGATTCCACCTCATAGCCCCAAGGATGGGAAGACATCAGAACCCTTATCCATAGCTGGTAGAAGTCTAACATGGCAGTTCCTCAAAAAGTTAATCACAGCTACTTAGGATGCAGCAATTATATTCCTGTGCGTACGCCCAAGAGAAATGAAAACACGTCCACACAATAGCTCGTACGTGAATGTGTATGGCAGTATCATTCATAGTGACAACAATAGAAATAACCCAAAGGTCCACCCACTGCAGCACGGAGGGATAAACTGTGGAATATGATCTGGCAGGATAAAGAAATGAAGAACCTACGTGTGACAAGATGTGGATGGAAGGGGCTATTTCCAGAAGACCACCTATTGTGTGATCCTGCTTCTAGGAGATGTTCAAGAGCAGGAAATCAGAAAAGCAGAAGCTAGATGAGCAGTTGCCAGAGGAGGCTACGGATGGCAGAGGCGAGGGGGGACCTTCTAGAATCAGGCAGTGGTGGCACGGAGATGGGGCCAGGGAGCCCGTCTAGAGTTAGACAGTGGTGATGATTGCACAACCCTCTGAGCCTGCTAAAGAAGCTGGCGAATTGTGCATTTTAAATGGGCACGTTATCTGGTTTGTGAATTATATCTCAATAAAGCTGTTTACACAAAGAGAAAAAGGGTTATCCACATAGAGATAAGTTGAAACTATATAAACATTGTTTCCTGCTACACTTTCACCTGAAAGTTTCAGCATCCATTGATAGTTCTTGACTGGCTAAATTATGGAGTATTGCAAAATGATCATTTTGGAATTATATAATTCCTTCTACATGTATGGGTTGGCACTTTACCATGAGGAAGAACCATAAAAATATTTTTAAAAAATAAAAATGAGATCACATGAGGCCAGTGTTGTGGTATGGTGGTTTAAGCCACTGCCTTCAGTGCCACATTTGGCTTCCTGCTAATGCACCTGGAAGAGCAGTGGATAATGGCCCAAGTACTGGCCCCTGACAAACACATGGGAGACCCAGATGGAGTTCTAGCTTTCTGCTTTGGCCTGGTCCAGACCTCATTGTTCCAGCCATTTAGAAAATGAACCAGTGGTGGAAAGATTCTCTCTCTCTCTCTCTCTCTCTCTCTCCCTCTCCCTCTCCCTCTCCCTCTCCCTCTCCCTCTTTCTCTCTCTCCTTTCCCCCTTTGTTGCTCTGCCTTTCAAATAAATAAATCTTTTTTTAAATCAAGACCACCCTCTGTATAATCCTTTGTAATTTGCTTTTTACAAAATATTTATTGATCTTCATATTTTGAAAGTGTGTGTGTGTGAGAGAGAGAGAGAGAGAGAGAGAGAGAGAGATGCAGAGAGCTCTTAAATCCACTGGCTCACTCCCCAAATGCTCACAACAGTTGGGTCTGGGCCAGGCCAAAGCCAGGAGCCCAGAACTCCATCTGGGGCTTCCACGTAGATGGCAGGGATCCAAAAACACTTGAACCACGAGCTTCTAGCTTCCAGGATGCATTAGCAGGAAGTTGGGTTGTAAGCAGAGGTGCTGTAACACAAACAAACTGGCACTTTGCTATGGGATGTAGGCATTCCATATGTCGGCTTAACCTGCTGTGCCCATCCCTATAATTTGCTATTTAACTTAATATTATTCACTATTATGGTTCTCCATATAAATATTTACCCATATAATCACTTTAGTGGCTTCCAAATATTTAGTAGAAGAAATGTATCACAATGTGGCTAAACAATCCCTTATTGTTTAATATTTATTTTTCCCAGCGTCCACTCTTATCAACAATATCACAGTGAATGTCTTTGTATCCTTTTGGCATTTGTCCAGTGATTTACTTAGGATAAAGATCGAGAAATATGATTTCTGGGCCAAAGGGTGCAAGCCTGCAAGGCACTTGAGGGGCAGGCGTCTGGTTCAGCGGTTAAGAGGCAGCTTGAAAGCCTGCCTTCCCTATGGAATTCAAGTCCCAGTTCACGACTTCAGCTTCCCGCTAATGTGTACCCTGGGAGGCAGTGGTGATGGCCCAAGTGGTTGAGTCCCACTCACCCATGTGGGAGACCTGGATGGAGTTCCTGGCTCTCTAGCTCTAGCCATTGCAGACTTTGGGGGAGGGAGCCAGCCAGTGGGAGATCTTGATCTGTCTGTCTGTCTTTCTGTGTGACTCTCCAATAAAAATAAATCATTTGGTAAATGCTGTCAACTTGGATGCCCGAGTTGTTCCTTGAACACAGATCCGACCTCGCCAATGCTCTCTCTAACCCTTGTCACTGCTCCTGGCCACCCACAGAATCCAGATCCCACTCTGGCACGACGCGGCAGGTGCTCCCCTGTCTCCCATGGCGGCCTCCTCTCCCCCACTCCTCCCTTCTGCTCTGTGCTCCAGCTGCACCCAGCAACTTGCCATCCCAAAAGTGGAACACCTCAACCACCCAGCCTTTTTCAATTTCCTCCCCTCTCTTGTCTCTGCTTGTGTGAAATCTGCTCATCAACTCAGAGTGAGCTTCAAGGTCTCTGAGTAGCCTTTCTCTCTCTCTCTCTCTCTCAAGATTTATTTATTTATTTGAAAGTCAGAGTTACACACAGAGAGAAGGAGAGGCAGAGAGAGAGAGAGAGAGAGAGAGAGAGAGAGAGAGAGAGGTCTTCCATCCGCTGGTCCACTCCCTAATTAGCCACAATGGCCAGAACTGTGCCGATCTGAAGCCAGGAGCCAGGAACTTCTTCTGGGTCTCCCACATGGGTGCAGGAGCCCAAGGACTTGGGCCATCTTCTACTGCTTTCCCAGGCCACAGCAGAGAGCTAGATCGGAAGTGGAGCAGCTGGGACTAGAACCGGTGCCCATGTGGGATGCCGGCACTGCAAGTGGCATCTTTACCCACTACACCACAGCACTGGCCCCAGCAGTCTTCTCTACCCGCCCTCCCCACCTAGCTACACTAATGCAGCTCATGCCACATGATAGTTCATCCCCTGAGGCCTCTGGCCTCTCTGCTGGGTTTCTGGGGGACAAGGTCTCTGTCTTGGGGTGCTGGACACATGCTATGTTTGCTTGCTTGGCACGTGTACCTTCCCCCTGGGAACCACATTCATGAATTCCCTTTGGGGAAACATCTCTCACCACCTGGCTCCTGCAGAGTGCAGCTGCAGAGGTGAACACAGTGACCCAGGACCAATCAGATCAGTGCATCCACCTTGGGACCAGAGTGATTGGCCCAGGGACTTTGGCTGGAGTCGCAGGGCCAGGGAAGTCTTGGAACTCACACAGTATCACTTCCATCACATTCCACTGGTCAAAGAATTTTTGTGGTTCTTGGTTGAAACTGCCCCAGTCTGCTTTCCGGCCTCATGAGTCTTATTCCACAACAGCACCAGCCTCAGACTTGAGGTCCACGGTCAAGGCTCCTTGGTTTGGCTGGGAGAGGGCCGCCCTCAATCTGAAGACTTCAGGGCTAGAGACATGGTTTCTGCCCCCGCCCCTTCCACACACACACACCCAGCACCTGATGGTTGGGCAGACACAGGATTGCCACAATGGGTGCTCTCGTTGGAAGGAGAAGCAACGGGGAGTCCTGCTGCCAGTTCTTTAATCAGGGCCCCAGGTGCTCCCTGCAATGATTCTCTGCAGCTCTCAGTTCTGTCTTCCCAGCCTCCCTTGCTCTGCCAGGAAATAGCTCATATTTGCAGCTGAGTTGTTTCCCAGCCCGCTTCCTGCTCACCGAGGTCCAGGGACCTTTCCCTTTGTACAGTTTCTGCCGCTTTCATTTGAAGCTGGTGGTGATTTTACCACCACAATTACTCTAAAAACTCTCTGTTTTTTTTTCTATGAATCTTATTGAGGAGTCATTCCATTAGACAAACACCACACTGATAATTCTCTTTATGACAAGGTCTTAGTGGTTAAGATGGTGGCTGAGACACCCACATCCCATATCAGAATACCTGGGTTCCATTCCTGACTCTGGCTCCTGATTCCAGATTCCTCCTAATACAGACCCTGGGAGGCAGCAGGGATGGCTCAAGTGGTTGGGTCCCTGCCACCCCCGTGGGAGACCTGGATTGAGTTCCCAGCCTGGCCCTGTCCTTACCATTGTGGGCATTTGGGGAGTGAACCAGTGGATGTGAGAGCTCTCTCTCTCGCTTTTGCTCTTGCTCTCTTGCTTTCTCTGTCTCATCTTTCTTCCTCTCAGATAAATACAGAAATTTTACAAATCTATTACAAAATGAAAATATGAGATCTGTCTTGGGCTCCCCAGTGAGGCTGCTGCTGCGTGGGGAATTCTCTGATTCTAGAACGGTTATCCTGGGGCCAGTGCTGTGGTGTACTGGGTAAAGCCGCCGCCTGCAGTGTCGGCATCCCATATGGGCATCGGTTCAAGTCCTGGCTGCTCCACTGCTGATCCAGCTCTCTGCTATGGCCTGGGAAAGCAGTAGAAGATGGCCCAAGTCCCCAGCGCTGTGGCACAGTGGATTAATGACTTGCCCTGAGGTGACAGCATCCCATATGGGTGCCGGTTCGAGTCCCGGCTGCTCCTCTTCCTATCCGGCTCTCTGCTATGAACTGGGAAAGCAGTGGAAGATAGCCCAAGTCCTTGGGCCCCTGCACCCACGTGGAAGAACAGGAAGAAGCTCCTGGCTCCTGGCTTCAGATTGGCGGTGCAGCTCTGGCCATTGCAGCCAACTGGGGAGTGAACCATCAGATGGAAGACCTCTCTCTCTCTCTCTCTCTCTCTCTCCCCCTGCCTCTGCCTCCCTGTAACTCTGCCTTTCAAATAAATACATAAAACTTTTTTTTTTTTTGACAGGCAGAGTGGACAGTGAGAGAGAGAGACAGAGGGAAAGGTCTTCCTTTGCCGTTGGTTCACCCTCCAATGGCCGCCGCGGCCGGCGCACCGCGCTGATCCGATGGCAGGAGCCAGGAGCCAGGTGCTTTTCCTGGTCTCCCATGGGGTGCAGGGCCCAAGCACCTGGGCCATCCTCCACTGCCTTCCCGGGCCACAGCAGAGAGCTGGCCTGGAAGAGGGGCAACCGGGACAGAATCCGGCGCCCCAACCGGGACTAGAACCCGGTGTGCCGGCGCCGCTAGGCGGAGGATTAGCCTAGTGAACCGCGACGCCGGCTAATACATAAAACTTTAAAAAAATAAAAAAGAAAGGTTGTCCTGGGCTTCTTTCTTGTTTAGCTTTTCTCTCACTATCTGTATCTTTTTTATACAAATCCAAAATAAACTAAGTGACACTTCCAACATACTGCCTGAAAATCTTCCTAATCAGCGCTAGCAGTTAATTAGATACTTTTTCTATTTCTCACATTACTGTGGTATATAACAAGAGTCTGTGTTCCTCAAATTTCTAATAATGGGGCTGGTACTGTGGTGTAGTGAGTGGGGCCTCCCCCTATGATACTGGCATCCCATTTAGGCGCTGGTTTGAGCCCTGGCTGTTCCATTTCCTATCCATCTCCCTGCTGATGTACCTGGGAAAGCAGCGGAAGATGGCCCAAGTACTTAGGCTCCAGCAACCGGTTACGTGGGAGACATGGAAGAGGCTCCTGGCTCCTGGCTCTGGATCAGCCCAGCTCTGGCTGTTGTGGCCATTTGGTGAATGAACCAGATGATAGAGGATCTCTTTCTTTCTCTCCTCTCTCTCTCTCTCTGTAACTCTGCCTTTCCAATAAATAAATAAATCTTACAATGAAAAAAATTTACAATAACATTTTTTCTTTCTTTCTTTTCTTTTTTTCTTTTTCTTTCTTTCTTTCTTTTTTTTTTTTTTTTTTTTTGACAGGCAGAGTGAGTGAATAGTGAGAGAGAGAGACAGAGAGAAAGGTCTTCCTTTTGCCGCTGGTTCACCCTCCAATGGCCGCCACGGCTGGCACGCTGCAGCCAGCGCACCGTGCCGATCCGAAGGCAGGAACCAGGTGCTTCTCCTGGTCTCCCATGGGGTGCAGGGCCCAAGCACCTGGGCCATCCTCCACTGCCTTCCCGGGCCACAGCAGAGAGCTGGCCTGGAAGAGGGGCAACTGGGAAAGAATCCGGCGCCCCGACCAGGACTAGAACCCGGTGTGCCAGCGCCGCTAGGTGGAGGATTAGCCTATTGAGTCGCGGTGCCGGCAACATTTTCTTTCTTTAAAAAATGTAGAGAGAGAGAGAGAGAGAGAGCGCTCCCATACACTGATTCATTCCTCAGCTGTCCGCAACAGCCAAGACTGGGCCAGGCCAAAGCCAGAAGGTAAGACCCAATGCAGCTCCCTATACTTGAGTCATTGCTACTGCTTTCCAGGGTCTACGTTAGCAGGAAGCTGGAGTCAGGAGTCAGAGCCAGGTCGTGAGATGTGGCTGTGACATTTTCAGCTTCTCCCCCGTCTTCTCAATTTTCCTCAAGGCCATTCCAGCTTTCCCACCTTCTCATGGCGGGGGGAGAGGGGATCTGTCACGTGTCTCCCATTCCCCAGGCCAGTGATAAATGTTTCAGGTGCCTCACTTCCGGGTACCAAATTCTGTTGCTGCTCAGTGAGCAACTTCCAAGTTGGTGGCATAAAACCGCAACTGTTGCATTGTGTTCTCGGAGTCTGTGGATCAGGGATTTGCACAGGGTGCAGAAGCGGTGGTTGCCTGTGTGCTTTGTGAGGTCTTGGACCGAGCGTGGGAACACGCCAACAGCTGGGGGCTGGGGGCTGGGACACCTGAGTTCAGAGAATCTCTTTTGAGATGTCTTACTCTGCACAGGACTGCTGCCTTGGCGGACAGGTGGGCATGGCTGACTGTGAACTTACCGAGGCACAGCAGCCCCAGGGCGGCTAACTCCTTATGCAGTGGAAAAGCTAATGAAGGGGAACAGAAGTGCCGTACGACGGGACCAGGCTCAGTCCTCTCTGCAGGGCAGAAAGCAGAGCCCCTGGAGGAGGAGTGTCTTAGCCATCTGGGGGTGCACTGGGTGTGTGTATGGGAGCACACATGTTTGCTGGGAGTAGCCAGATGTGAGCAGAGGCAGGTGGCAGGTGGCAGGGTCGCTTGGCTCTGGAACCCTCCAGCCTCACTGGCGTCTGGAAATGGGAAGAAAGAGGTACATGGAGGTCACCACCTGGGGTAGTAGCTGCCAGAAGGGAATGGATGGTGTCCTGGGTTGGACAGTGGCCCCCACCCCCTGTTCCTGCAGAGAGATATGTCCGAATGCTAAATCCTTGTACCTGTGAATGTGACCTCTTTGGGAAACTAGGTCTTTTTTCCAAGTAAGGATCTTTTTTTGTTGTTGTTGTTAAAGATTTATTCATTTATTTGAAAATCAGAGTTACACAGAAAGAGGAGAGGGAGAGGGAGAGGGAGAGGGAGAGGGAGAGGGAGAGAGAGAGAGAGAGAGAGAGAGAGGTCTTCCATCTGCTGGTTCACTCCCTAGATGGCTGCAACTATCAGAGTTGGGCTGATCTGAAGCCTAGAGCTTCGTCCATGACTCCCACATGGGTGCAGGGGCCCAAGGACTTGGGCCATCTTCCACTGCTTTCCCAGGCCATAGCGAGAGCCGGATCGGAAGTGGAGCAGCTGGGACTAGCACCAGCACCCATATGGGATGCCGGCACTGCAGACAGCGGCTTTACCCGTTATGCCACAGCGCCAGCCCCCAATTAAGGATCTTGAGATGAGATCATCATGCTGGATTCATGGAGGGCCTTAAATACAGAGACAGGTAACCTCAAAAGAGAAAGGAGAGGTAGATTCAAGACACAGAGGAAAAGGCCCCATGAAGATGGAGGCTGAGCTGAGAGAAGCACCAGGGGCTGCCGGCAGCTGGAGGAGCAGGGCCCACCAGAAATCAACCTGCTGATGCCCCATTCCAGGCTCCCAGCCTCCCCCAACAGCGGCAGAATGAATTACCTGCTGTTCTAAGCTCAACAGGTTGTGGGAAGTTGTTAGGGCAGCCCCAGCAAACTAACAGCAGTAGATTGGGTGGGAGAGTGGGGAGGCTGGGGGGGGGGCTTCGGAGGCAGGGGGCTGCCACATCCCCTCCTTCCCACCTGTCCCGCCCCTCCGCGCTGATCCAGGGGCTGCCTCCTGCCATGGTGCCCATCCTGGTACTGCTTTTCTGCTGCAGCAGCATGGGGCAGCGTGGACCTGGGACACTCGCTGTGCAGCCTGGAGCCTCTGCACCTGCTTCCTGTCCTGGGACACGACCGGCATCTCCTACTCCCAGGTCTAAAGTTGGATGAGTCACAGCATCTTCTGCCACTTAGGTAAAAAGGAAAAGGGTTGGAGGAGATTCATCCATTCATCCAGGGGTTCCTCCATTCACCCCAAATTGCTTACTGAGACCATGCATTCTAAATCCAAGAGAAGTTGCCCGGCTTTGAAGTTGCTGTTCCAGGGGCTCTGTCCAGGTGTGACACAGGCTTTCCTTTGAGAGAAAGCAAGGAAGAACTGGGGCAGGCATTTTAGTCTGGAGGTTAGGATGCTGGTTCCTGCATCCCACATCCAAGTCCCAGCTCCGGCTCTGGACTCCAGCTTCCTGCTAACTACTTGGGAGGTAGCAGTAGGTGGCTCAGGCAGTTGGGTCCCTGCCACCCACATGGGAGACCTGGATTGAGTTCTTGTCTCCCGGGGCATTTGGGGAGTGAACCCGTTGATGGAGTTCTCTCTCTCTCCCCATCTCTGTCTCTCTGCCTGTTAAATTAAAAGATAAAACAAAGACAAGTCAGAATCTTCTACCAGAGCTGTCCAAGAAATAGGCTTCCATGGAAAGGAGTGTGGTCCCTGTCCAGAGGGGCTTCTCTGGGGACTTTCCTCACCCAGGATCCTAAAATCTACATAAAGGGTTTATTGGGAAGGAGAGCCCTGTTGCTTTTTCTACAGAAAAAGGCAAACTTAGCTACAGTGGATGGCAGCGCTGCGGCGGGAAAAAAGGATCAGGTTCATGTGTGCTAAATGTTTTTATTCCTGTCTCCAGTGGGACATGAGCACTCCCCCCTCCCCCGATGGCGAGGCCCCAGGGAGCAGTCACCGGTCTCCGGGGACCTCCGAGCAGCGCAGGTCAGGACAGCAGCGGCGTCTGCACTGTGGCCCACAGGGTCCGGGGCGCGACACGGGAGGGGGGGGCTCTGCCTCAGACCCTCAGGGCAGCCGCCCAGGGGAGGGGGTGGCTCAGGGTTGGTTTGGGGCACCCAGGTGAACGGTGACTGAGAAGATGCGGCAATCCCTGGAACATAGGGGACACAGCTGGGGCTGCTGGGAAGTCAGGTCTAGGACGGTCTGAGGAAAACTGCAACCAGATCCGGGCCCCCACCTCCAAGGCCCCCCCCCCCCCCCCCGCTCTAAGGCCCCTTCGGTTTCCCTCCCTCATAACCAGACCTTGCATTCCCTCAGGAAGCCGCGGAGGGGCAGCAGAGAGCCAGCCCGGCCCGTGCTCCCCGGTTCAGCGTGCGGACCAAGGGCCCGTGTTCCCAGGGAGGCAGCCGCGGAACCCTTCGGAACAAGGGTGTCTGTTCCAGCCCCGATCCCAGGGAGGTGGAAGAACAGGATTCTTGGGGCTTCCCCAGCCGTACGGCAGGGGCCACGCGTGTGCCTGGGAATTGGCGTCCGGGAGAGAGGAAAGGAGAGGAACTCCTAGCCACCGGGCATGAGCGGGTGACCTCTAGCTTTGGTCACAAGGCGTCAGGTTCCCGGCTGCCTCTGGTTTTCTCAAATCCAATCTACCACTTTACCGCCCCAGCCCCACCCAGGCCAAAAATGCAAGGAGCCAGCGGCCTCCTGCACACCTGCCCGGCTTCGGTTTCCCGTAATCCTGCATTCCCGTTCCCCCGCCCTTGCTCTGTCCAAGACCACTGCAGGTGTTCTGGGTTCGCCGCTGCCTGGATGCAAGGTGGAAGGCGGGTGCTATGCCCTGGTCCTGCACAGCCCTGCAGGGCCGGAGCCTGCTCGGGACCCCTACTTCCTGGCTGAGGGCGTCCCAGCCCCCCGGGATTTTAACTCTCCGCCTTGGGCACTCTCTCAGTGGGCATGAATTAGCCTAAGAAGAGGAGGACTTGGACGCTGGATGCGGAAGCAGGAGAAAGGCAGAGTTTTGAGTGGCAGGACAGTGGGGGTTGGTAACAACTGAGGCCAGGGGCCTGCGCTGTGGTAAAGCAGGCAAAGCCACCGTCTGCAGTGCCGGCATCCCATAAGGGCGCCAGTTCGAGTCCCGGCTGCTCCACTTTCCAATCCAGTTCTCTGCTGTGGCCTGGGAATGCAGTAGAAGATGGCCCAAGTCCTTGGGCCCCTGCACCCATGTGGGAGACCCAGAAGCAGCTCCTGGCTCCTGGCTTCGGATCTGCACAGCTCCGGCTGTTGTGGCCAATTGGGGAAATAAGCCAGTGGGTAGAAGACGTCTCTCTCTCTCTTTCTATGTCTGTAACTCTGCCTCTCAAGTAAATAAATACATCTTAAAACAAAACAACAAAATGGAGGCCAGAGATGGGGCAAGGAACCCCTGGGTCACAGCTGGGTGAGGCAGTTGGTGGACAGAAGGGATTTCAGAAGTTCGTGGAAAATGGAATTAAACGATATTTATTTCAGGGCAAAAAAAATTTTCCAGATCCATGGGGTTGTTGTCATAATACGCATTTTCCTCGAACCTTCTGAAGATCCTTAGAAGTGTTCAGGTGCCACTTCTCACCCCCCCCCCCAATCCCAACATGGCTATGGGCGGGAAAACCGAACCCCAGACAGCAACAAGCAGGTGTGTAAGAGCAGCGAGGCTGGCATGGTGCAGACACACACACACACACACACACCCTGCCTGCTGGCTCCTTTTCTGCTCACATATCCAATACACACACACACACACACACACACACACACACCACCTGGCTCTGGGCTCCTTTTCTGCTCACAACCCAAGATGGAACAAAACTGCAAAGGCTTCTGCAATGTTTCTTGGAAACTCGAAGCAGGAGGGTGTGGAGGGCTGGGTGGGGGATGGAGATAACATCTCTGAGGCCTTCCAGGGGTGAACAGAGCACACCCCACCCCCAGGAAGAAGGGAAGAGAAGCCCCTGGAGGGAGAGGCGAAAGGAGGGCCGAGCCATCCAGCCCAGGCCTCCCTGCCTCCAGCCAGTAACTTTCCACTGGCCCGGAGCTGGCCATGCACACATGCCAGCTGCACGTTCTCCAGGTGTGGCCCCCCAGTCCCCTCCCCTGGCCGAGCTTGGGTGACCCAACGCACACCCTGCCTGAGATCCCAGCCGCCTGGAGGCTGATAAGGGAGCCCTGGCCTCAGCGCATGGGGCCAGCCGGAGGGCCTGGCCCTGGCTGTCAGCATCAGGGCTGGACAACTTGCAAAGGAGATGCAGCGATAAGGGGTGGGGGCGGGGGCTTGGGGCTGTGGGCCTGTGGGGAAGGGACGTGGCATTGCCAACACCACTAAGGCCTTAGGAGGCCCGGCGGGGAGGGGAGGGAGGCTAGCAAAGGGGAGCAGGTGGGGGAGGGCTCTGGAAACAGGTACAGAGGGGACTTGGGGGGGGGCAGGACAAGGCGCCCTCCAGAGGGGGTGGCCCAGCTGCTGCAGCCACTGCCTCTTCCCCCAGAGCCTCCTGCCTGAGGGCCTGCACACCTCTCTCCAAGCCTCAGGCCGGGGCTAGAAATCAGAGAGAATGGAGGCAGAGGGGAGGTGTAGGACTTGGCTCCACACCCCCAACACCTGCCCTGTGGACACAGCGGAGGGTCACGTACTACAGAGGGTCACTCCCTGCTCTCCAGGGGACCCAGGACGGGCCTTTTTCAGGAGAAGCCCCCTTCCCCCCAACCATGTCCAAACCTCCTGCCCCAACAGAGCTCTGTCACACCCAGGAGGGGAAACCAAGGCAAGCAGCAGAGGCACCGGCTTCCTGCCTCTCTCCTGCAGCCCTGGGCCCCTGGGCCCAAGCCCCTGGAGCAAGCGACTGGTGGGAGGCCCTTCTCTCACTTCATCCCCCACCTGTGAGCATCCCCCCTTCCTTCCAAAGTGACAGTGCTGACCTGTGGCACAGTGGCAGCTCCAGGCGTCCTGGGAAATCCTGCCAGGTCCCTCTCACCCGTCCCTCGGATCCCCAGACTCAGAGGGGCCTTCGAGTGTGACTGTCCCAAACTGGAAGATGTCATTGGAAAGGTTCTCCATGGGGCCCTGATGGTAAATGCACATGCGACATCTTAGGGGCCGGGCGGGGCACATGAGACGTGGGCTGGCGGGCAGCTAGTTTTATGTCTGGTCTTGGGAGAGCAAGGGGAGAGGGCGTTCTGAGGGAGAGGCAGGGGTGGGGGCAGGGGGCGGGGCTCCTCAATCCCGGTTGGTGCCAAAAAGCTGCAGGAAGAAGGTGAAAATGTAGATGATATCCAGATAGATGTTGAGGGCTCCAAAAATATACTCCTCGGGGCTCAGCGAGTGGCGACGGTTACCCATCAGCAACTGGGTGTCAAATGCCAGGAACTAGGGAAAGGAAAGAGAGAGAGAGCCAAGTCAGAGCCCGGTTAGAGTGACACTGCCTGCCACAGCCCCGCCGCCCCACCCAGGTCACACCCCCTCCCACCCTTTTAATCCCTTCACCTGCTGCTTGGCTGCTCAGTGCCCCACTCCCCGCATCCCCTGCGACAGCCTGGAATCTGGAACCTTCCCGACACCTCCCATCTCTGTTCCTAGTCAACACCTGCTTACTGGGCACCTACTACGTGCCAGGCAGAAAGACACAGCAGAGACACAGGATCCCTGCGGTCGAAGAGCTCAGGGAAGACCAAGAGTATAATCCAGGAAAATACAAAGCTCCCCCTGGGTGCTGGAACCCGACCCTTGGAATCGGACCCATGAGTGGGAGTGGGGAGTTAGGGAAGGCTTCCTGGAGGAGGGGACCTTCTTCCAAGTCTTCTTGCTGTGCCCTCAGGACCCTGCTCTCAGAGGCTAAACAAATGCTTCAGGGAGCAGTGAGCAGGGATTGAGCGCCTGTGATGTGCTCTGGAGACATGTTTCAGCCTTCTCAGTTTTCTTAACATCTCAATCCATCAGGGACTGTATTATTCCAGGGGAAACTGACGTTACGTGTTTGCCCAAGGTCCACAGCTGGGAAGTGGCAAAGCCAGGATTTGAACCTGAGCATCCCAGCGGTCATTCTACCCCGCTGCTCTCCTGGAGGTGGGGTGGGGGTTTGCTTGGTCTGATGGGCTGGGAACAGCTCCTCTCTGCCCCCACCCCTGCTACCCCCACCCAGCCGTCCCACTGTCCACAGTGACACCGGTGATGCTGCCTCCTCTTCTTCCCTGCCCCCTACATAGTTTTCCCCCGCTTGGGTACCAGCCCAGGGAGCATAACCCTCCGGAGACAGCGTATGACATGACAGGTACACAGCCTGTTTCCCTTGGGGGAAGGAAGCCAGCGGCTCCAAGGTTATGAACCACTGGTCCACACAGGATCAGAATCCTTGAAATTGACTCACATTCTTGTGAACTGGGCTGTGCCCAGTGCCTCCGTCACTTGCGTGTAGAAAGCTCTGTGTTCCCCAAGCCCCTGAAACGCGTTCATTATTCTACAAACCTGTATTGTGGCACCGGCTGCGGGGATGTGGGGGAACTCTCAGAGGGCTGGAGAGACCACAAGGGGCCCTAAAGCCAAGCCTGGCTTCCAGGAAGCCCTCAGATTGGCAGGGGGTGGGCAGGGGGCACTGGTAAGTGCCTGGAAGTTGGCCTGATGCTGTTATGAGGGCTGTGGGCAGACAGGTGACATTGCACCTGCAGCTCAAAGATGAGACCTATAGGAGCCCTGGGGACCTGCGGGCCACGGTGTGAAGACGGTGGGGCTCACTGTAGCAGGGGTGATGGGGGAAGGGAGAGAGGACATCGGGGACCATGGCGTTGCCCTCGAAGCTTGCACTTTGCCTACTGCTGCTGGGTGCGTGCCCAGGTCCCCTCTCCCTCACCCGACCTGAGTCCCAGGATCCAGAGGAGGCAGTGGATGTGGGTTTTACCGTCAGCATCACCAGGACAAAAGCCCTGCTACCAAGACTCAGATGTCTCCTGTGTCTCTGCAGGGAGGCAGATGGGTCCCCCCGGGGAAGGCAGTGTGGCCTTAACAGTAGGAAAATGGGGAGCCACCATCAGGATGGAGGTGCCCCTGCAGGGGTACGCATAGACACCAGCTTTGTTGTAGGATGAATGAGTTGCAGGGGCCTGAGGAACACAGAGCTTCCACACGCAAGTGACAGAGGAGCTGGGCGCAGCCCAGGTCGGGTGCACAGCGCATACACGGTGAGGGCGTTACTACTGTCCCATTCTGTAGATGAGTACAACTGAGGCCAAGGGGCTGACTCCACCACTGGGGGATGGAGGCAGGACTCAAACCCAGGCACCCGCTCCTCTGATTCTTTAGCCTCATCGCACTCCATTCCACCCTGTTCCTTCTGACTCTGACTTGGATTCCCAGGGATTCGCAAGGAGCGAGCAGAGGAACCCTCTGAAATGCTACAGCCAGCTCAGCAGAGTCGCTGGCGTCAGTTAATAAGTGGCTGGTCTGACTTATCAATCAGTAGCTTGCCTGGTTGATCTCCCAGAGCCTGGTCACCCCTGGGTGAACTAATGACATGGAATCTCTCCACCTAGCAGGCTTGGACTTGACCAGGTCTGGGGGAGGGGAGCCCATCTAAGGAGTGTCCACCCAAGAGGCCTCCTAGAATGGCCAGCTGGCTCTCTCCTGAAGACAAACCTCAATGATTCCTGCTCCTGCCCTTGGCCTTGGGTCACTACTATTTCACACATGGCACAAGGAGTCGGGGGTGGGGATGGTGAATGAGGTGCTGATGGGTGGGGCAGGGTGGGTGTGCAGGGAGGGAGGGCCCAGCACGGAGGGGCAGGTTCACCCTGCAGCCACACTCTCGGCCGGGCCCTGTGTGGCCCCAGAGGTGGGGCTTAAGGGCTCTGGAGGAGGCAGACCATGGAAAGGCCAGGCCAGCCCGGAGCTACCAAGAGAAAGGCACTAAATACCAAACGCGGGGTCTGCAGCATAGAGAGGAGCCGGTGCAGCCAGTCCGGCAGACAGAAATGCCATGTGTGTGTGCCGGGTGCACACCCCACCCGGCCTGTCCAATGCCGAGGTGCCCCTTGGCAGTGAAACGCTAGACATAACCAGAACTCTGTCTCCAGGGGTACCAGACACAGACACAGGGGCTTCCCTGGTGCGTGCAATTGCAAAGGAAAAGTGGCAGAGCAAGCCACATCCTACACTCCCATGGGACTGCACGTGTCACAGGGGCCTCGGTAGCAAATGCCCACTTGCAAAGAGAAAGATTCTGCAAGGAGAGACAGTTGGCCAGTGGCTATTGCTGGGGAAGGCAGCAAGGGACACCGTCAAAGCCTCAAAGCCACATTTGCTTTATCTGTGTAACATTTAAGATTAAAAAAAAAAAAAAAGAAAAGAAAGATTGGGGCTGGTGCTGTGCATAGCAGGTAAAGCCGCTGCCTGCAGTGTCAGCATCCCATGTGGGCGCCGGTTCGAGTCCCAGCTGCTCCACTTCCGATCCAGCTCCCTGCTGTGGCCAGGGAAGCAGAGCTCATGGCCACCTGAGTGGGAGACCTGGAGGAAGCTCCTGGCTCCTGGCTTTGGATTGGCACAGCTCCAGCCACTGTGGCCAATTGGGGAGTGAACCAGTGGATGGAAGGCCTCTCCCTCTCTCTGCCTCTCTCTCTCTCTCTCTCTCTCTCTCTGCCTCTCCTTTCCCTGTGTAACTCTGACTTTCAAATAAATAAATAAATCTTTTTTAAAAAAAGGAAAGATACGAACAAATGTACACCTATACTATGTCTTTAGAAATTAAACAACAACAACAACAACAAAACTAGAAGGGTTTAAATGACCCTGTTCATCCAAAGCTCATGCTCAGCTTCTGATAGGTGCAGCGGCAGCAGCATGAGCCGGGAGGGCAGGCTGAGCCTCCTGACACCTAATCCTGCTCCCTGCCCACCACGTGCCGCTGTACGTGTGCACACGCGTTTGTCTCTGCACGTGCCTGCTTGTGTCCATGCGGAGGACAGAGGAGGGGAGAAGGGAAGCGGAGCTCATGGCCACGAGCGACACAGACTTCTTGTGGGGGACGCTCTCTGAGCCATGGGGTGAGTGAGCTTGGCCTTTGTGATGCTTTGCTGAGGCTGGGCTGTAGGACAGGGGGAGGCGCAGGCGAGGGGAGTAGGGCTCTGGGCTCCAGGTCATCCTGATGCCAACAGAAGCTACTCCGAGTCATTGGACTGGGTGCTAAACATTCAAATGGCACAGGTGGACCATGGATGGACAAGATCTGGCCTAGAGGCCCGGGCCAGGCTGAAAGGAGAGCAGTGTGTACAGGTGTGTGGAAGAGCCCATGTGTGTGGTTTGAGGGAGGGTGTGAGTGCTACACACTCAAGAACACTGGCTAGGGGCTGGTGTCATGGTGCAGTAGGTTAAGCCACTGCCTGCAATGCCATCATCCCACAGAAAAAGCAGTTTTGAGTCCTGGCTGCTCCACTTCTGACCCAGCTCCCTGCTAACGTGCCTGGGAAAGCAGCAGAGGATGGTCTGGGTGCCTGAGCCCCTGCCACCCAGGTGGGAGACCCAGATGAAGCTCCAAGCTCCTGGCTTGAGCTTGGCCCTTCCCTGGCTGTGTGGCTATTTGGGGAGTAAATCAATGGGTAGAAGGTCTTTCTCCAACTCTGCCTCCCTTCAAATCAATCAATCAATCAATCAATCAATCAATGTTTTAACAAAAGTGTTGGTAATGTCCTTAAAAAAAAAAAAAAAAAGAACCCAGGTAGGGGAGTCCCACAGACCCGGGTTTCAATCCTGGCTCTGACCTAATGCAATTCTTTGCTACCCACAGGTAAGCGTTGCTGGTCATGGATGTGCCACGTGCTGTTGGAGCGCTTTATGTGTATTTGTTCACTCGAAAGTCACAACCACCCCAAGGTGGGAGCGATCACAACGCCCCTTGTACACACAACGCGGAAACACAGCTATGACACAATCGATCCGTTCACGCACCTGCTACAGAGATCCCCATGAAAGAAGAAGAATGAACCCCTTCCCCGAGTTACTGAGATGAGATGGCCGGGGCTCAGCTTCCGCTGCACCCTGAGGCTATGCTCGACGTGTGGTGCTTCCCAAGATTGAGAGGGATCCCTTCCCATCCTCCAGTTCTCTCTCTCATCAGCAAGGGCTGGATCAGGGCTGAAGCCAGGAGCTTCCGAAACTGCAGAGCCACAGCCCATCGCTGGCAGGAATTCCACATCCTCCCACGTTCAAGAATAACCAGCTATGTCCTGCCATTAAAATTGCTGTTGCGCATATTAATACATCTTGATAGAGTAAGTTACGCCCCCATAAATCAATCGAGTGTTTCTATCGGAATCTTACTTGGGACATAACTGGGATGCCGCAGAGAAGGGGTTCGGCCGCAGGTCCCCCGGCTGTAAGCTTTGGTGCTTGCTACGTCACCATCTACATTTGCAACAAAAGCAGAAGCCCCGGAGTGCCAGGTGCTGGGCTGCTTTCCTTCACGCATTCTCTTATCCGACCACCGCAACAGCCTCGCTTCCTAGCGGCCCCATTTGCAAGATGAGATGGCTGAGGTACAGAAAGGTCAAATAGCTAGGCCAAGGTCACAGTGTGCTAAGGGGACAAGCAAGGTGGGAGTTTGATGGGGGTGCCCTGGGGCGGCCTGAGGGCTTCCTCCCTCTCCACACACGGGGTGGGGGTGCTGAGAGCACAGTGGCGCCTGCCCTGGCTGCCCCCTCTGAGTCAGCCCCCTCTGCAGTCCCCGCCCCCAGGTTGGGCAGCTTCTTGGTGGCGGGCGGGGGAATCAAGCCGGAGCAGGGCTTTAGCAAGCGCAAGGTGCGCCCGAGGCGTGGCCAGGAAGGAGACTCCGCCCAGGAGCCATCACCAGTGAGACCACCGAGCCCCCGAGCCCTCACAGGAACCCACTCAACTTCCACCGGGGGAGTGGCACACGGCGGGGGGGGGGGGGGAGTGGCGGAGCACCAGGGGCGGAGGCAGATTAGGCTCCGGAGAGGGAAGAAGGCAGGGGCTTCTGCTTTTGTTGCAAATGTAGACGGAGACGTAGGGGACGCTAAAGCTTGCAGCCAAAGGCAGTGAAGTTAAGCTGAGTCCAGGGTAAAATCACACCCTGGCCTGGGGTGTGTGCATCCGCGCTGCCTTCCCCAGGGTTTTCCTAACAGAGGAAGGCAGGGCATATATCCGGCGGGGTGGGGGTGGAGTGCAGGGGCGCTGGAGTATTTCTCTTCAATTCCCTCAGACGCTGTGGGGCTGACCTAGGCAGTTGTGGTCTTACAAGTGACGGGGGCTGAGGCGGCCTCTCTGGGCTTCCACTAGAGCATGTCTTTGGGCCTCTACTTTCCCATCTGTGAAGTGGGCAGGGAGACGGAACGGAAAGACCGCTGAGCGAGCGTCCGGAAAGCGGGGCTTTGGTCCGGTGTGCTGTGTGCCTGCGTGCATGTCTGAGTGCATGTGTGCGGGTCTAACCGTGCTCTCTCCAGGCCTCAGCACACGCTCCTCGGGGAGGTCCCTGCCAGCCGTGACAGGTGGCCGTGTGTGGCCACAGCCAGGGGTCAGCAGCACCTGGCACCGGAGGCTGAGCGGCATCTTCCTGCCTGAGCTCTTCTTACCCAAATGCCATCAGGCCCAGCGGCATCCAGCCCTGACCACCGCCTTCTCCCTGACACCCCGTCCAGACCCCGGGACCCTGCGGGGGCCCCCTGAGCGGTCTCCCAGACTCTGGCCTGGCCACTCGGGCCTCTCATAATCTTCCTATGACCAGCAGTGGCTCCCAGCATCCTCAAGCTGGCCAAACAGGACAGGGAGGGGAGAATGCTGTTCCCATGGGACCCGCTGCCTGATTTCTAAAATCTTACGCCTGCTTTCTTCTCTAGGTCTCTGGGACTGGCTTTCCAATTTTGGTGTTTTGGAGGCATCAGCTTCCTCAAAGGAGGACCAAGGAAGGACCAACTCTGGGATGCAGCAGCCTGCCCAGCATCGCACAGGCCCTGGAGGCTCAGCCCAGCTAGAAGCCAGCGGCCAGGCCCGGGCCGCACGGCTCTCCTGTCCTGGCCCGGCCCCTCAACCCTGCCCCGTCACCGGCCCAGCCCATGAGTGTCTGCAGAAAAGCACCCAAGGAGAGGACCCTGGAGGGGAGAGGAGACAGGGTCACCCAAAGCCATTCAGCGGACTCACCCACTTCCGCCTGTATTTGGATCCCGGTATCTAGTGGGGAGTATGGGGTAGGGAGGGAGGAGACCAAAACCCCAAGGCTGCCTGAGACTGCCCCAGGGCTGTGTGGGTGAGGCCTGGGAGACCACGGCCCCCACCTGCTCCCTGCCCTCCAAGACAGCAGGGCCCCTCAGGGGAGAGACAGTCACTGGACTCTCACAGGGTCCCACCAGGGGGCTGGGAGCCCTGTCACCCGTCTCTCCCCCACCCCTCATGTGCAGGCCCCCAGTGAGGCAGCACTGGGGGAGCCCTGAGTGCACCTGCTCTTTCGCTTGGGCCGTGCGGAGGACCCCCCCCAGATCAGAGTGGGGGATCATAGAGGAGCCAACAGAGAGGCCAGGGACTCTGGGCAGGAGCTGGGAGACCCCAGGCTCCATAGGACAGAGGTAATTCTGGGAAGCCAGTCAGAGCAAGGTGGCCTGCGATGCCCTGGTATCCCATAGGAGCGCTGGTTTGAGTCCCAGCTGCTCCACTTCCAATCCAGCTCCCTGCTAATGTGCCTGGGAAAGCAACAGGAGATGGCCCGAGTGCTTGGGCCCCTGCCACCCGCATGGGAGACCCTGATGGAGATCCTGGCCCCTGGCTTCAGCCTGGCCCAGCCCTGGCCATTGTGGCCACTTGGGGAGTGAACCAGTGGATTGAAGACCTCTCTCTCTCTCTCTCTCTCTCTCTCTATATATATATATATAATTGCCTTTCAAATACATAAATAAAGGCCCCCACCATGTTGGTGTCCTCCTAATGAGACACTGATGGGTAACTGGGCACTGGCTCCTCCTCCTCCTCCCTTGAGACTCACAAGACACTGACAGCCAGTGCTCAATTCCACTGGGCAACCGCAGCTCCGACAGGATGTCGGCGGCCCGGCCCCGCCCCCGGGACCACACTTCCCAAGCATCCGTCCATTCTGTACAAGCCTGTGGAAGCACATTTCTGCATGCCAGGCACCAGGGCCGCAGCAATGACCAAGTCAGACAAAAACCTCCACTCCCAAGGATCTTAGGTTCTGCTGGACGAGGGAGACAAGATTGCGCGGCAAGGACAAGAAGCGCTACGGAGAGAAATGAAGCAGAGAGCCGTGCCTCAGTGCTCAGGCACACAGGACTGACAAGAAAGCACAAGCCATGAGCAGCTCTCAGGGAGTGAGCTTCCCAGGGGCGGCAAGGAGGCCAGCGTGGCAGCGGCGGCAGCGGAGTGGGTGGGAAGAGATCAGAAAAGGGACACGAGGCAGAGCAAAGTCCTGACCTCACTCAAAGCAGCTGCAGGCTGTGGGGGCCAGCAGGGGCAGCCTGCAGGAGGCAACGGTGACCTGGATCTGGGAGGATCCGGGAAGCAGCTCAAATTCTGGGCGGCAGGGAGGACCCCAGAGGTGTGGGGGAAGGGGAGACGTTGTGAGAGTGTTGCCAAGGTGACAGAGATGGGAATGCAATGGGAGAAGCAGGCACCCAGGGAGAGAGCAGGAGGTCAGCTCTGTGCTGTGCCTGACAGACTTCTAAGTGGGACGCTGACTACCCGGAATCCAAGAGAGTTGCGGGCCAGCGATGCGCATTTTAGAATCAAACACAGCATCAAACATGGCATTCCAAGGTCTGAGGGTAGAAAGGGGGAGATGACAGCAGGCAGTGTGGTGAGGAAGGCGGGAGAGAAATGCGGAGGGGGCGTGGCCTGGGTGCCAAGGGGCAAGCAAGCTGAAGGTTGGCAAACTGGATGGAATTCTTCTGTGAGGGTTACGCGTGGGTGGGAGGAGAGAGGGGTAGGCTAGTGAGCGCACATCCCACCGGGGGGACTTTCACTCCGTGGGGAGCATGGGGTGAGGTCAGGGGTCCAGGGTTTCGCAGGAGTTTCTTACAGTGGGTGCATTTGTGTGCCCATAGGAACCATGTGGGACCCCAAGGGCAAGCTGCTGCGGAGGCCCCCGCCCCGGCCCGCAGGAGCTGTCCTCTTTGATGGGGACCCCAGGGGCCCCGGATCCTGGTTCCCTGTCTGCCCGCTCTCTGGCCACGACTTGCTAAGGCTCCAGAGGTGGAACACCGTCTCCCTAAGAGCAGCGCGCTGTCGCCGCCTCCCTCCCTGGACTGAGCTGGAGAAGCAATGAAGTCACAGGTGTGAAAGTGTTTTTGCTAAATGTAACCAGTGGAACAGATGGCAGGGATTATTTTTATTATCTTAAAAAAGCAGAAGATTAATAAGCAGGTTTAGGGGATTAACGTTCGCCCAGCCCTGCTTGTGTGTGTGCACCTGCCTCGCACACTGGCTGTGTGAGAAGCCAGGTACCCTGGCTGATGTTCCCTGTCCTCTGCCTGCACCAGCCCCACGTGCCCTGGCCTGACTCTTGTGTGTCCCTGGCAGAGGTGGCCCTCGAAGGCCCACACATGCCTGTGTCCAGCTTGCTGCCCGCCGTGGGGCCCTCTTCATTCCGCCCTCCTGACCCGACTTCTGACCTCGCCCTCGGAAACAAGACTCGTTCCAAGGTGTTGCCTGGAGGGAACAGCATGGGTCTGGGAGCCAGGAAAACTGTACGTAGGGGTGGCCCAGGACTCTCCAGGAAGTGGGACTTTCCAGGCTGAGAATGGGAGAGCCCCAGGCACCCTGGACCTGGCCAAGGCTGCTCTTACTGATTGGCCGTGACCTTGCCAGGAAACCTGGGACTCATCCCTTAACTACTATGCGATCCGGAGTTCTCACCTATAAGAGGACGGCTTGGAGTTTCGTGAGATCTCTACAGGCTCTTGAGCCCTGTATTCATCCCCAGTGTTCCCCCTCGGGGGCCCGAGGGCCACGCCCAGCACCTCACACACAGTAGGTGCTCAATTAAGGCTTTAAGAATGAGCCCACCTCACTGGCTTGAGGTCCAGCTGTCCCCACACCTCTGCTCATAGTCATGACCCCTGACCGCTATCAGTGACCCATGAGCCTCTGAACCCGTGACTGAGGCAGGAACTCTGGCCACTGGGTTGGGCTGAACATTGGTGCCTTCCTAGGCACAATGACCAGTGCAAGCCCGCCCACCCGAGCACTAGTGTTGGTGCCTGGCCACCTCTTGTCTACTGGCCATTTGCTGGCGGCTGCTCTTGGCCAGAATGCTATATGACCTTGAGATCTCGGTTTCTGTATCTTAATCAAATAACAGTAAAATCGGTCTCACAGACGGACGGTGAGGCTAGCGGGAAGCAGGTGTTTTGCCAGTATCCGTGCTATTGTTCCCCTAACCAGTCCCAGCCCCCGCCACGCTCCAGTAGACAGCAAGCCCAGCCTCACCGGGCCACACAGAACCCGATGTCTTCCCAGCTTTCCAGGAAGCCTATACCCAGAACGACAGCTACTCACTCGACCCCCAGAGCCAGGATACCCCACTTTCCCAGCTCCACCGGCAGCAGAGAGAAGGCCTAATACCTTAATACCTAATACCTCTGCCCACAGCCTGGATCCTCCTGGGACAGCTTCCTCCCCGCCCCCCAGCTCAAAACTCCCTGAGCACAGCCCGGCCCACAGGTGCACCCAATGGGTTCAGGGAGGAATACAGGGGTGGGGGAGGGACTTGGGGACACAGGGGAAAGTCTGAAAAGGCCACGTGGGGGCCCAAACTCACCAACGTAAACACGCCCGCTCCCAGCACTGCGTAGATTGCATGGAGCCAGGGCACCTGTGGGCAGATACAAAATGAGATTAGGGACAGCCAGGAGGGGCAGCAGAACAAGTGGCCACGATACTGGAGGGCGTGTGTAGACCAACCCCAGTTCTCCCAAAGTGCCCCAGGGCTGAGAGGGGTCGGTGGGTCCAGGGATCCTAGGTGGATCACAGAAGGAGCCCCCCATGGGGTGACTTCTAAGGACCTGGCCCTCTCCCCACATACACCCCCCACCCCCAGCCCAGGCTCAGGCTGGAGGGGGAGGAGGATGAAGGGATGGAGGAGGAGGAGGGAGGTTCATCCTCCCTCCCAGGTCTGGCTGCAGGTTGCTGCTGCCTCCCAGGGAGCACTCACCCCCAGATCAGAGTGTGGGTCTGTCTGTCTCTCTGGCTGGGAGCTTCCTGGCTCTGCCTTGGAGGTGAGGGGCCTACGCGGAAACGGCCCAAGACGTGAACACAAGGATTGGGGGGGGGGGCAGCTTTGCAAGATGGGCTTGTGTGCAGAGGCAGCTACAGCGATCCCTAACCTCCGCTCCCCCCAGGCTCGCCCCGCCCAGGTCTCAAGGTCACTCAGCTGTGAGCCAGCCCCCTCCCCCAAGAGGAGTCACCCTGGCCTGCGCCCTCTGTGAGGCCCTCCCCCAGAAGGTCCCTGGGAACAAAGCCATCCTATCAGCCTGGCCTCTGCATAAAGGGCTCTTTGAAGTCGCCAGGGTGCCCCTTCCCGCAACCCCCTCCCCATCCTGGATACACAGAGGGCCCCCGGGCCAACTCCGGTCCCTCCTTTCGTCAACAGGATCTTGGGAAGAGCCAAAGAAATGCCAGAACCGATCCTGGACCGGGAGCCAAATGCCCCAGGCTGGGGCTGGGCAGGACAGGAGGTGGAGAAGGCTGAGGGCAGCAGTTCGGCTCCCAGCCCAGGCAGAAGCAGGACCAGACAGCGTGGCTGAGGGGGTGGTCAAGCACTGAGCCCCCCCCAACGGGGCGCCAACAGGTTCATCTCCCCGGTTCCCAGGGTTCAGGCCTCAAGGCTCTCCTGTGATGTCCCCAAGCTGCCCCCTGCCCCATGTGCTGGAGCCTCAGCACCCACACAGTTCTGGGCAGACAGCTCTAGAAAAGCAGAAATTTGGCTGCCAGCTTCTGGGTGCTCGGGGGTGAGGGGGCTCTGCTCCAGCCCCACAATCCCACTCCCCACCTGCCTGGCAGATTCAGTCTCTTTGGACTTCCTCTGCAGCCCCGTGGAGCCCCAGTCCTTCCTCCCCTGCCCTGGGGTTTAAGTGCTCTGGGTGTCCCCAGGGTCTCACCTTACCCTATGGGGAAGAGGGGGGTGTCAGGAAGTGGGGGGGAGAAAGGTGAAGCCGGATGTGGCTCCTGGAGCCGGGCAGGTGTCCAGGCCTGCCAAGAAAAGCCTCCTTGTTTGCTTACACTGCCACGGGGCCCGGGCAGGTGCCAGGGGCCTGGACAGGGTGGCAGGCTGTGGGGCTTGGGCTCCGGGCCAGCCCTGGAGGGCACAGGAGATACAGGGCCCGCAGACTCACATATTGGAAGGGCAGGAGGATGGCTAGGATGAGTCCACTGAACAGAAGGGTCATGAGCAGCACGAAGATCACGCCCTGGCAGGAGGTGAAGTCAAACTGTGGAGACAGGACAGCTGTCAGAGCCTGCGCATGCGCACCCACCCGGCACCTGCACGGGCCAGCTCCGCCTTCCCGGGGTTCCCCCCCAGCAGCCACTGGGGCACTTACCCCCTTATACCTGCGGCTTCTCCCCTTTCCCCCAGGAGGCCTCCCCTGACCTAGCGCCTCCCCCCTCTCCCCTCCTCCTCAACCCTGGATCCCAGCCGACTGTCCACCCTCTGCTCCGCCTGAAACTGGGCCCCCTGAACCTGACCTTGGTCTGGAAGCTGAAGATGGTGACCGAGAGGCAGACGAGGGCTGTGATTCCCAGGCACAGCAGCACAGATGTGGTGTTGTAGTAGCTGCGGGCGTCAGGACACATGGGGGTCAGCCTCTGGTGCATGCGCGCAGGGTGGAGGGGGCCTCTGTGCTCCCCCACTCCTCACAGTCCACTCCCCTCTGCCAGGACCTGTGTGACCTCTGACCCAGCCCCGCCCCCAGCCCCTTCCCCTGATCCCTCCTGCCTCAGCTTCCCCAACTTTCCTACTGAACCATACTTAGACCCAGGGTCATGTTGGAAGAATCTGGGACAGGTGGGTGCGGGAAGGGGGAAGGGGTCTCTGTGGGTGCTGGCAGTGGCTTTTGGGGGAGGTGGGCCTGCAGAGTCATGAGTCTGGGGTCTTTCAGCTGCTGCTTGAGAGGACTCCCCCTTGCTCCCCACCACTCCCCACCCCCACCCCACAGGCCTGCTGAGCCCTTGGAGTGCCAGAGGGGAGGAATTCCACCTGCTCCAAATGCCCCCATCAGGGTGTGGCCCAGCCTGCCCTAGGGCCCTGCTCTGTTCCCTTTACCTGGACAGCATCCCAGTGAGGTACGCCATGGACAGGGTCTGCAAGGAGAAGCAGGGTGAAGGGATGTTCGTGGCAACACTCAGACTTTGGGGGCCCCGGGCACCCTCCAGGTCAGCCTGGGCCTCTGCCCCACGCATGCTCCTGCCTGTGTCTGCAATCCGGACTCAGCCGGCGCAGGAACGTCCCAGAGGCCAGTGCACCTGCTGTTTTGTTCCTGGCAGCCTCATCCTTCCCTCCCTGCAAGGGTCCCCACACTTCTACATAGCCCAGAACTCCGGGTGCCCCCATAACAAACCTCTCAGACCAAAGCCACAAGGAAAAGGGGTGGGGGTAAGGGGAGAGCAGCTCCTTGGAAAGAGACGGCAGAAGGGCTCCATGAAGAAGTGGGCTGAGAAAGCCCCGTCCCCGACCCCCGACCCAGGCTTCCCCTCCTCCTCCATCCCCAGGCAGCACCTGGCCCCAGATCACTTACGAACACGGTCAGAAGAATCAGGTTCCATGGAAAGTGCCTCCTGCAAGCAAACCCAGGCTCAGAGGGGTTTGTGCCCAGCCCCTTCCCGCTCCTTGGGGTCTCCTGCTTCAGCCACATCTCCCTGTGCCCCCCATCTGTCTACCTCCCCCCGCATGAGAGGGAGGGGACACCCCTTTTCCTATAAGCTGATCCCCGAGAGTCATTATTATACCTGGGTCCAGAGCAGCAAGCCAGGGTCAGATAGGTGACGAAGAACACAGCGCTGTGGACAGAAGGAAGGGGAAAGGGTGGGTCAGCCGCAGCCTGGTGTCCTCGAATGTGCACCCCTTCTCTAGGAAATAGGTTCTTTACAGTGTAGGCGGCGTGAGGTCAGGGGACTTGTCTGGGGACCAGGGCCAAGCAGCCAGCATGTTGCTTGCCACAGCCGGCTTCAAGCCCACATGCGCCTGCTCCCCACACTGCCTCATTCTGCCCTTCACGGCCCCCTTGTGACCTGTGACAACCTTGTGGGTCCCTAGACCGCCACTGACCAGTCCCCGCATTAGACTGCAAGTTCAACATGAGCAGGGCCCCTGCCCTGCCAGCCTGCACCTGGCACTTACTCAGTGAGTTCCTGGGTCAGGGGCCATGTGTGGTGGGGGAAGGGCAGGTGCTCGGGGCAGTGCAGAGGTGGCAATGGTGGGTCCAGCATCCTCTGGAGAGCAGTGGAGGAAGAGGCCAGTCCAACAGGCTGGAGACGAGGACTTGGGACCCAAGGGAGGGCTTGCCCATGCCTACCTAAGTTAGTGCCACCACCGAGGCACGGTCCCCAACTCCTAATGGACCTTCAACGTGGCACAGTCGTCCTCTCCCCATCTCCTCCCTGAGCTCCCTCCCGTATCCCAGCTGTCTTCTGCACATACGCACGCACGCACACACGCACAAGCCTCCCAGCTGCCTCACCCCTGTTGTGTCCCAGAAGGAGCTGTGACGTTGACAACGAGGTGGGGCTCCCTGGCTGCCATCACACTGCATCCTCCTGCTGTCTCTCCTCCCAGCTCTGGTCCCGCCCCCTCCACTGCCAAGCAATGTCTGAGAGGTAAGCCTTTCCGCTGGACCCCCCTGCCACTTGAGCTCCAATCCGACATCTTCTCTGCCTTCATCCACCCTCGCAGCCTCTGGAAAGGGACCTCCACTCCTGGCATCCTCTTCTCCATCTCCCGACCCAACAAACCCAGCCCCAACCCCAGTTAATGACAGCTGGCTTTGCCACATCGCAATGATCTGAGTCCCACTGACACGCGCCAGCCCTTACCTTACCTGACTTCCCAGCATCCTCTATTCCTGGCCACTCCTTCTCAGCCTCCTGCGGTTCCTTCAACACAGGCTCTGCTCCCACCACGCTCTCCCGAGGCAGGTGCACCTGTCCACGTGACTCGCACTCCCGTTTCACCTCGGTTTTTCCCTTCTCAAACCCAGACTCAAATATTCCACTGCCATCCGGGAAGAGGTGGGCACTCAGCCCTCCATCGTTGCCCGTTCCTACTCCTGCAAAGGATGCCGCACAGGTGGAGGCTCTGGTCTCCAAGCAGAGATGGCAGCATCATCCTTGGCTCTCACCTGGTCCCGCCCAGCTAATCGCCTGCATCTGTGCATCTGCCTACTCAGGCAGTTCACAAACCTGCTGTCTTCCCTCTTTCCCACTAGCACCCTCTCAGCGTCTGGCCAAAGCTGTTGCAGCCCCTTTGGTCCTCCTGCCTTCCACAATCCAGGCCGTCACGTGACTCCTCAGTGGAGACTCCCCAGAGACCTGGCAGTGCCCCATCCGATCCACGCCCTCCGGCCTCTCCAACCCGTCTCTCATCACATTCCGCCCCCTCCACACCCTTCTCATCACAACCTGCTCTGCACCCTGGAAATGCGCCTGCCCCTCTTGGCTCCTGCTGGCCAGGACACCTGAGGTTTCCTCTTCCAAGAAGCCTTCCTGCATTGCCCAAGTGAAGCCACACCTCCATCCACAGGTGCAGCATCCGGGGGCGGCCTGCCGTATACTCGTGTTGTATTGTTGACTGGGGGCTTGGCACCTGCTGGGTGCTCCTTACATGTTGCTGGGTGAAACAGAAACACAACCAAGAAACCAGAAACCTGGGGTTGCGGCAAGCCTATAGAATAGGGGGTGAGACCCCCTCCCACTGCCTTAACCCTTTCCTGTTCTTCCCTGGTTCTCAAATAGCACGGAACTTGTCCGGGTGACGGGGTCCCCCTGTCAGGTGGTGTGGGGGTGCCCTTTCTCCATCCTGTCCCAGTTGGGAAACAGCCACACCTGTCCTCTCTTGGCCACCTTTGAGTCATTCCTCTGCCACTTAACAGCGCCAGCAAGAAGAGTCCATCTGCATGTGTCCTGGGTGTGGGCCCTGTCTTCCAGGCCAGACTGGAAGCTTCCTGAGGGCAAGAGCCCACAGCTCCTCAACCCCTGGACAGGGGAAAGGAAGACGGGCAGAGGGACCAAAGCCCCAGGGATCAGGACGCAGCTGTGAAGCCTGATGCACGCCGCCCGCCTGCCCCAGCTCTGCCCCTGCACCCGCGCAGCCCTGTACAAGTTCCTTAGCAGCCCAGGCCCGGCTTCCTCCTCTGCAGATCAGAAACACTGAGCCCAGCTCACAGGCTGCGGGGAGGATGGAGGAGAGAACGCAGTCCCATCAGCGCAGGGCTGAACACAGGGCAAGGACTCTCTGATGGGAGTTGCCATTATTATAATTAGACACCGGCTGATGGACAGCTCCCTCCGCCCCACCTCTGCTCTCTTCTGTTCTGCCTGCCTTTCTCCCAGATGCCCCGCTGCACAGACACTGGTGGCTCAGCGGGAGCAATCAGACAATAAGGCGAGAACCCACGGGGGAGACGCCTGGGGGCTGGGGTGGGGGAGCTGGCATCCCAGGGGGCAGAGGATGAGTCATAGAAGAATGAGAGAACGCAGGGCGGGCTCGCACGTCAGACGCTGAGCCCCAGGGCCTGGGCTGGTCTGCTCCCAGAGCGACGAGACCAAACCCGGCACCTCCCCAACTTGGCCTGTTTTAGGATGCAGTCCTGCATTCTACGGGGGCAGCAGGGCCTGGGTTTCACCACCAGAAACACCTGCTTCTCCAGCCTGGCTGTGCTGCTTAGGAAGCAAGAACAGCTCTCTGAGCCTCAATGTTCTCATCTGCAAAATGGGGGTGAACAACAGCATCTGCCGGGATGAAGTGAGACGTTTATACATGGGGCCCCACTCGTAGAAAAAGCCATGTTGTATTCCTTGTGCTGTTTGGGTTGTTCTCAAAGGCAGAGGATGGAGCAGCTCTCAGGCGTGGTGGCGGAGTCGGGACCCTGTAGCCCTCAGACACCAGATGGGATGTGGGGAAAGGCAGGGCAGAACCCAGGCAGGCTCCCTGGAGGAAACATCATGGTGCCGAGAGAAGCCCAACACCTTCGAGGTTTTGTGGCACCCGGTGAAGAACATATGGTTCACGCCCACCTCTGCCTGTCTCTGCCTGAGCCAGGACGTGGAAATGCCAAGGGCAGGCTCCCAGGTGCTCCTTCCCCACCCAGTGCTCCCTTCCCCTACACCTGAGCTGCCCCCCCACCCCCACCAATCTGCTCAGAGCATCCCCCTCCCAGCCCACTGGCAGCAGAAGGCCCTGGGGGAGGGGTCCCAGGGCTCCACTGTCCAGGCCTCGGGGCCCCCGGCTGCCAGCACTGCTGACGTGCCGGGAGCCATGCCAACCCGCCATGTGGGCTGGCCCGGGTGGCGGTCGCTGGGGCCTCATTAGTTCTCCCATCCAGGGCCTCCCAGTTCCCCCGGGCCCAGGCTGCCTGGCCTGGTCTGCAGACAGTGCTCTGCCCTGTGCCGCAGGAAAGACTCTGCCTGGCAGTCTCCTTGCCCTGGCGGCGCCAGGCTGTCCCACCACGGGGCTGGAATGAGTCTCCAGGCCCAATACTGAGGGCTGAGCCCCCTGCCCCACCAGACCCCAACCTGGGCACAGGTGTGCCGGGGAGGGGGAGGGGCAAACTCCTTGGTCAGCCCCACTGCTCCCCTGCGTGGAGTCCCCTCGTGCCTATGCCACTCCTTCCCATACAGCGCCTCAGTGGTCTCCGCCCTCCTTGCAGGTGCACCTTGGGATATGTGCAGGGCTCCCTTCTTCCCACCTCTCTGCGGCTGCCTTGCGTCACCCCAATCTTCCCCAGCAGCCCCAGAACAGGGCTGGGCTCACAGTGGGAGTGGAGGGAGACCAAGACCAGTGTATTTCTGCTTTCGGCGTCCCCTGGGGCTGCTGTGGCCTGAGTCACCTGGACAGAAAGGTGAAAGCAGCTACACTTCAAAGCCCTTCTCCAAGGGATCCGCACAGGAGCCAAGTGGCTCTAGGGTTGAGGGGAAGCTGCCAAGCAGAGGTATTAGGAGCACAAGTCTCAGCCTGAACCCTGGGTTTGAGTCCCGGCTCCACCACTGGCAAAGCTGGGTGACCTTGGGCAAATGACTCAACCTCTCTGAGCCTTCGTTTTCTAAGGTCATCGCACTAAGCAGATTTGAGGATCGGATGCAACATTGTACACAGAGGGACACCCAGCCCTTATTAGACACTCTCTGAGTGGGAGCTATTATGATTAATGATTGTGCAAGCACTAATAACATCGTTAATAAGAGCAGCAACAGTATCATTATTGTGGGTCGAGGTGTTCCAGTCCCCCTCCCCTTAAGGTCGATGGTCTCCATCTCCCCAGCCCTACCTAACCAGCACGCGCGCCATCTCTCCTCTGCCCCACCAGATCTCAGCTCCCTCCCCTCCCCCCAGCAAGATCCTACAGAATGCAATAGGGCCATGGGGAAGCCTGGGTTTGGATTTGTCTGCACAGACACGGCGGCTCCCTCCTCCCACTCCTGGGCATCTCTGGGAAGGGGCCCCGGGGGGGCCAGGGGGTACTCACTAGGACGCCCAGTACCAGCCCGGATTGGCTTGAACATAATCCTTCACAGGGTCACTGCAGAGAAGTGGAGAGAGTCAGGATGACCCCAAGTCTGCATTTGTACCCCTGCCCTGTGGCTGCCCTGCACAGCCCCCTGGGCACGGAGCAGTGGGTCCCTTGGGTGTGTGGCAGATGCCCTGGGGTGGCCGATGGCCCAGAAGGCTCCAGGTGCAGCCCATGCCCGACCAGAGGACGGCTCTCCCAGGCACTCTTTTGGGTTCCTCCCCGCATGGGGGAGGAGCCTCCAACCACATCCCGGGAGAGACCCTCCCAGGCCCACGTCCATGCATGTTGTCAACTCACCAGAAGGTAAAGAGAGCCACGACGCCCAAAGTCACCAGCAGCTGGATCAGCAGGATGGTGTAGACCTGGGGGAGGGAGGAGGCTCACACTCAGCCTGGGGCTGGGGGGCGGGGGTGCTGGGTGGGGCTGGGTGGACTCAGGCCCCCAGCCAGGCCCCAGGAGAGCCCGCCTTCCCCAGGGGACTCAACAAACTCTCCAAGCTCATGGCCTGGGTGCTCACCCTGCTTCCTTGGGGTCACTGGGACCGGCCTGGGACACAGAGAAAGGAGAGTGCCGAGAGCGGACCCGCAGGAGAAGGGGTGGAAGAGATGACGCGTGCAGGGGTGGTGGGGAGCTGGGGTGAACCCTAAGATGGCCCTGCCCTGTGGGTGCTGATGGCTGGGATCCCCCAGGAAGGGGGAGGAAAACTTCTGTGGCCAAGGGCTGGGCTCTTCGGGGCTCCCCCAAGGAGGCCCCCAGTCCTAGAGAGTCGGGTAGAGGCAGCTAACCTTTCTGATAAAGACGCGGCGGACTTTCTGGTCGTCCCAGCTGAAGGTGGTGAAGAGTTCATGGTGTCCAGTGGAGAATCCGCGGTCATAGCTGGAGCTGCTGCCTGCGTGGGCAGGTAGAGGGCCGTGAGGGTCCCCGTGCGCGCGGAGCTAATGCCGCCAGCGGCCCCCTGCCCAGGGGGCGCCATTCCATGCCATGGGCTCTCTGCATCTGCTGAAGTCCTCCCTCTGGCCACATCACCCAGCACCACACCCCTGCCCGCCCCTGTTCCCTCTCCCCTGTCACGTCTCGCTTTCTCTAGAATGAGCTGTCATCTCCCTCCCTGGCCCTACACCCTGGCAGAGCCCAGATGATGCTATCCACCTCCTGGACACCAAACCAGCTAACAACAGAAGCCTGTGGCTCTGTGCCTGGTGGCAACGACACCACCGTCTCCCTAGTACCCCCCCCCCCAAGTTGAGGACACTCCCAAGTCCTCACATGGGGTCCCTTAGATCCCCTCCACTGTCACCCCCTCCCCGCCCTGCTAGTCCCCTAGCATGGCCCCCGTCTTGGTCTTTCAAAGCTGCCATTCTACTGCCCTGTGGTGAGCTCTTCAGTGACTCCCCACTGCCCTCATTCAAGTTCAAGTTCCCTATCAAAGCCTGCACAGCCCTGGTGAGTGGGGCCACTGCCACTCCACTGCACATTCCTCCCTCCCACTCTTCCCATCAGCCTCGCGCTCTCTTTGCCTCTGGGCCTCTGCACATTCTTTTCTTTTGGTCCTAAGCCCTCATCTCCCTGGCAGAGCCTGGGATGGGGATACGGCATGGATACCCCTTCCTCCAGGAAGCCTTCCCAGACTGCCAGGCAGGTTAGGTGTGCTGCCCAGGCCTCTCTCACTGCCTCTGGATCACTGTGTGATAGTCATCCCACTTATTCATCTCATGCAGCTAACTTTGTCAGGGCAGGGATTCTGGCAAGGCTTGCAGATCAGTGTGTCTCCCCAAAGGAGCCCAGGGTGTCAGACCCTGCCTTGGTGCAAGTTTAGCCAAGTGTTGGTCTTGTCACATGCTGGCCTGCCTTCCCGCCTCCACAGCTCCTTGGAAAACGGCTCCCGTGGTAGTCACTTCCGGAACTGAGAAATGGGAAGCGAGGCAGAGGACAGAGGTAGATCCACTGTAAACCCAGCCTGGGGGCTGGGCACCCTCAGCCACTCGTCTCTCCTTGTTCCTTTATGTTCTAAATACATCCCGGCCAAGATCCAAATGGCCAGGACCCAGCAAGGCGGGGGAGAGGGAGCAGGCACGCTGTCCCGGGGGGTTGGCTGGGGGCGGGGCAAGGGGGCTCCATGCAAGCCAGACCTTCATGAACCTTCCAGTAGGTCACATTGGGGTGAGTCTTCAGGGCTCTGGCCCCGGAGGACGGGGAGTGGGAGGGTCGGCCCATGGCAGCCACTCCCTGTGAACAGAAGCTCTGTCCAGGGGCATTGTCCTTGGGATTCCTTCTAGAATTCTGCGAGCAGTGGGGGCGGGGTCAATCAGTGATGAGGGGCTTCCCTACAGCCTATGGGAAACTGTGTGTTCCTGGCCGCCAGGTAAGGCTCCTGAAGTGAGTGGCTCAACCCAGCCAAACACCCCCAACGGCTGCAGGTGTGTCGCCCCAGTCACTTATCTGATGGTGAACACTGCCCCTTTTCTTTCTCACGGAGCCCTCCAACCAGTCCTCTGAAGCCCTCAGCCTTTGATAACAGCCTCGTGCAACACACACACAGTGCATCTCTTTCTGGGTAACTAACTTCCTCCTACCCGGCTTTCCCACCTGGGTCCGCCACTCCCTGCGATGTCCCAGCCTCTGGGAACTGGGAGACTTACTGGGGTCCACGTAGGCCCAGCTGGGGTGGAGAGGCACAGCTGTGGAGGTTGGGGGGAAGGCCCCTGCCTTCAGCCCCTCCCCAGAGGTGGCCTCTTCGTAGGAGGGCGGGGCCGAGGGCACAGCCGGAGTCTCCTTCTTCTCCCCCTGCGCCTGCTGCTGCCCTTCGGTCCCGGGGGCCTTGTTAGCCACGGAGAGCTGTGGAGCAGAGCGGGGAAAGGTGGTCACCAGGGAGAGGGGGCTTCCACCTCCGCGTCCCCAGCCCCTTGGTGCCTGGGGCTTCCTGGCAGGTTCTCACCTATGCTCAGAAGGCAGGCGTGTGCACCGAGCCTACCTATTGGGTAGCCAAGAACTCTGCTCCAGCGGAAGTGAGGAGGGAGGGGCTTCCCCGAAGAGCCCACCACTGCTGGTCACTGTCCCCGGGGCAGGGACCGGGACTCCCTGGGGCCCAGGAAAGGGTGGCACAGAGGAGCCCCTCAGTAGTGTCACTGATGGAGTGTTCTCCCATCTAATCTCTCTGCCACTTTGTGGGCTGTATGCTGCCTCGGGATCAGAGAGGAAGTGACTTGACCAAGGTCATAGGGCCGCATGTGGCCTGCCTAGCTACAGGGCCCGGGCAGTGGCCCCTGGGACTGGCTTCCTTGGGCTGGGCTAGTAATGGCACAGGAGCATGAGGAGGGGAAAGAAAGAGGGTGGGGAGTGAAGAGAAGAGAAGTGGCTGCAGTGTGCAGAAAGGGCAAGGGGTCCCCACGAAGGGCCCCGTTCTGGCCTCATCCTGTTGGGACCTCAGCATCTCCCCCAGCCCAGAACACTTCCCTCAGAAGGCACACAGTTTAGCTCCTACCTTCACTCAACAAATGGGGAAACTGAGGTCCAGGGGCCAAAGTGTTCCCAAGTCCACTTATGCGCTGCTCTGCCCTCTGCCTTACAACATACACTGAGCTGTGCTGAGGGGATACGAGCTGTGAGGGCTGGAACACTGCAGCCAGACGAGGAGAGGCTGCTGTGGAGGGAGTGGGGTGTGGAAAACACAGCGACACCAGGCCCTGGGCAAAGGGGAATCGTTCAATGCAAAGGTCCCCCCCACCAGAAGGAAGGCTGTGGGCTCCTTAGCAGGGAGACCTGCTGGCGGTGGCCCAAGGACAGGAAAGGGCCAGGAGGCTTTGAGTACCCATCTGGCCTCCAGGACCCCTGGCCTGGAGGAGTCTTTTCCACTCCCTCCACTCCTGGGGCGAGGAGTAGGTGGGTGGGGGCGGGGCCGGGGTGGAATGAGAGGCTCAGTGGAGGGGATGCACCTGCTTTTCACAGCCCTCAATCCTCACCAGGCCTCCTCGGTGAGGGTCCTTGGAGCCCAGGCCCGTGAGAACGCTTCCCTCCCATTCCCCACGCCCTGTCACTGCCCCCCAAGACCAGAGAGGACACCCAGAACCCCCACTGCAGTGCCCGCCCTGCCATGCAGCCCCCAGAGCCTCCTGGGCCCTGCCCACCCCCTGCCCCGATGGTATTCCCAAATGAGGGCTGGCCAATGGTGGGGGGTGGCATCACCCAGTGACACCACTTTGAGGCCCGAAGAGCTTAAAAACAGGATACGGGGGGGGGGGGAGGTATCTGAGGAACCAGGGACGGCTGCCATTGGCTCCGAGGCTATTCTTGGAAAGAAGAAGTGGGGGGGTGCAGGGGGGCCTTTCCTCGGTCTCCCTGTCCTATCCCCAGTACCCCCAACCACCGATGGGGACCCCCCTGTGCCCCTAGGCCCCGCCTTTGTGTAATTCCACAGGCTGTTGACATTACATAACCCTAGGAGGCCAGCCAAGTCCCTGCCCAGCCCTTCCCCCACCACTCAGGGCTGAAACTGGGGGAAAAGAGATGTTGTGTCCGGTCCCCACCAGCTCCACACCTCGTGGAAACCAAAACAAAAATCAGAGCATCCTGATGCAGGGTTGCCATAGTAACCCCAGCCACACGGGATGGCACGCAGACATCCAGATGTTAGCTAATGAGGAGGGAGGTGCTGGGGGGTGCTTGTAGAGGGGGCAAAGACCCTCGCAAAGTGGCTGGGTTTGGGGCTGGAGGGTCGGACCACAAGGGATGCTTCTCGGGCGCTGTCCCTCAGGGCTGCCCTGGCAAGCAGGTGCCTGGGAGGGGCGGGGGGCGCGAGGAGAGGACAGCCACGTCTTGCAATGGACCTTTCGGCCCTGACCGAAAAAGAGGATGCTTAAGGGTGCTCGCTCGGATGGCAGGGAGGCAGGAGCCCAAGGGATGGAGGATGTGCAGGTAGGGGTGCCGGTACCTTGCCCTGGGTCATGGTGCCGTCTCTCGGGGAACGGGTCCCTGAGGCAGGGGTGGCCGCTGGGGTCAGCGCAGCCTGCCTGCGTCGCTTCCTTCCTGCGCGTGGATTCTAGCAACATCCACTGCGGCCGGGCCAGGCGGACCGGAGCGTACCATCGGCGCGGGGAGGAGGGGCGGCGCGGGGGCGGGCCAAGGATGCTGCGGAGCCGCTGCGGCTCGGCGATGCGGGAGCAGGACCAGCGCGGGCGCGCCTCCCCCGTCCCCCCAGCCCCGCCTCCGTGCACTGCCGCACCTGCACCCTTAGGCGGCCAGGGGCGCGTGGCGCTGCGGAGCAGCCCGGTGGATGAGTCCGCGGGGGAGGGTGCGGGGGCGGCGGGGACCGTGACATCCGAGCGGCTGATGCCGCTGGCTGGCATCGAGGCCTCCCCGCTCCGCGTCTCGCGCCCAGGCTCTGCCTTTCCCCCTCCCTCCCTCTTTGGTTGCAGCCCTGATTTCTGCCCCCATCTCCAGCCGGCTCAGCGGCTCCGTTTCCGCAGACCCCAGGCGTCTGTCTCCCTCGCCCGCTTCTAACAGGGCCCTGGAGGAGCAGTGCAGCTGCCGCTCCTGGCCTCTCTTCTCGCCTGTGAAATGGGTCCGATGCCCACCCCCCGCCCCCACCCCCGCAACTCTTTCCTTGTCTGAGGGGTACTGCAGGGGAGGATGTGGCTTCTGTGTCGCTCATCCCTGCTGGGATATTTCACCACATTTTTCTGTCTCCAGGGCTGGCCACCTCCTGTGCTTTCCTCCTGCCTCCATCTCGCCCTCCCTGGGCAGAGCCGGGTCCACCCTCCTGCCCAGCTTTGTCCTTGAGACCCAGGCCATCACCGGGCCCTGTTTTCTGCCATTGCCGCAGTGTCACTGTGGGATTTGCCATCTCAAGACTTGGGCTCAACTCCCAGTTTAGTCACCCACTGGCCGTGTGACCTTGGCAAGCTGTAACTTCTCCCGTGTCTGAGCAGCCCACGCCCTGCTGCCTGTGTGAGCTGTTGGTAAGAGAGGTCTCTCCTGCCACAGTGTCTGGGGCCTCTCTAAGGTGAGCACTTAGAGATGGGCCTACAGCAAGGCCTGGGATGGGCGGAGGTGGCCACTTCCTTCCCATTCTCCTGGCATCCTGGCAGGGCCCTGGGTGGCAGGTGCACCCCACAAGTCTTTATTCCAACTCTTCTTTGCGTTTATTTGGGTGGAAGGCAGAGAGAGAGAGAGAGAGAGAGAGAGAGAGAGAGAGAGAGGTTGAGATTGATTCTATCTGCTGGTTCAAGCCTCAGATGCCCATAACAGCCCGGGCTTGGCTAAGCCAAAGCCGGGAGCCAGGAACTCCATCCAGGTCTCGCACTTGGGAGACAGGGACCGGGGTACTTGGGCCAGAACCTGCTGCTTTCCCAGGTGCATTAGCAGGGTGCTGGGTTGGAAGTAGAGTAGCTAGGACTTGAACCGGTGCTCCTATGGGATGCTGGTAGCACAGGCAGCAGATGAACCCGCTGTGTTGCAATGCTGGTCTCCATGCCGTCTCTTCTTGGCTCGTTGTTCCCTGCTCCGTAACCACAGGAGCTCTGAGCCCTGCAAATCTGAGCCTCTAGCTTCCTGTTGGGTTGCATTCTCCCCTTCTGAGGTTTCCTTGCACCTGATGGAGCACCCGGCTCGTGGCGGCATGGAATTTCTTTGTCTGTCTCTGTTAGACTCCAAGGAGCCTATGATCCAAGTGCTTGGGTCCCTGCCACCCACATGGGAGACCTGGATGGAGTTCCAGGCTCCCGGCTTTGGCCTGGCCCAGCCCTGGCTATGGTGGCCATTTAGGGAGTGGACCAGCAGATGGAAGATTTCTCTCTCTCTCTCTCCATATCATTCTGCCTTTCAAATAAATAAGTTTAAAAAAAAAAAGGACTCCAAGGGTCCTGTCTGTGGCATGCTTATGTTGGCTGGGCTGAGCACAGTCCCACACATGTAGATGCAGGCAATACATTGCAGGAATCAGTATTCTCCTGACATGTGTCCTTACCCAGAGCCTGGCTTGATGGAGGTCTCTACGCTTCATGCTTCCAAATTCCCCTGTTCCTGTTCCCCTCACTCCCTCTGCTCCAGCTCACAGGCCTCCTGGCTAGACCAGGCCTGCTGTGAGCCCAGGGCCTTTGCACATGCTAGGTCTTCCATCACTGCATGGCTCAATCCCTCACTTTCTTCGTTGCTCTGCTCAGAAGTCATCTTTTATTTTCAAAGATTATTTATCTGAAAGAGTTACAAAGAGAGAGGAAGAGACAGAGAGAAAGGTCTTCCATCCATTGGTTCACTCCTCAAATGGCTGCAATGGCCAGGGCTGAGTCAGACTGAAGCCAGGAGCCAGGAGTTTCTTCTAGGTGTCCCACAAGGGCTCAGGCACTCGGATCATCTTCTACTGCTTTCCCAGGTGCATTAGCAGGGAGCTGGATTGGAAGTGGAGCAGTCGGGACTCGAACCAGCACCCGTATGGGATGCAGCTTAACCAGCTACACGACAGTGCTGGCCCCGAGAAATCCTCTGTTGGGGAGGTGCCACCAACAGCCCCCACCCACCACCCTGGACAGTCCCTTTTATCCTGCTGTAGCTGTGTTTCGTTCCTCCAATGCAAGCCTCCCCTCCGACATCTGTTTTTTGCTTCGTTTTTCTCTCTCTCCCACTGAGACATCAGCTACACAAGTGGAAGAAGTCTAGGGTATTTTGTCCTAGTTTTATCCCCATGGGTTGAAATAGTGCCCGACATAGATGCAGAAGGTGTCTGGTGACACAGCTCACTGGGCTCCACAGTTCCTCAGTAGATTTCTCCGTAGTGCCCATCTCTGAGTGACACACGGTGGTGGCTGTCATTCATCGAGAAGGATGGCATCCATGCAGACTCACCCCATGCAGGAACGGGGTAGGGGTAGGGGTAATGGTGGGGGAGGCAGGGCAGGAGGGCCTGAGGTGTGCGTTCCTTGTGGGGGTGCCCCAGGGCTGGCGGTGTCGCATCCTTGAATCCCCAGCCCTGGATGGGTTTTATTCTGTTTGCATGAGGTGAGGAAGTAGGGGAGACAGTCTCAAGTTGGTTGGCTTGTTTCTAATCTGAAAGAGAGAGACAGAGAGAGAGAGAAGACGCTCTCACCTCCTGATTCACTCCCCCTAAGTGTTTGCAAAAGCCAGGAGCTAGGAACTCAATTTGGGACTCCCATGTGTGGGTGGCAGGGATCCAAATACTCGAGCCATCACCTGCTGCTTTCCACAGTCTGCTTTAGCAGGAAGCTGGAGGCAGGAGCCAGAGCTAGGGATCCATCCCAGGTCTCTGGTGTGGGACAGAGGACCCTCGATTGCTGGGCCGTATACCCGCCGCCTTTTCAAGGTTTTGTGAGCAGGGCGATGACATCATCAAAGACGTGCTTGCCAAAACCAGGTGGCTGCAGCAATGTTTGTTAGGAAAGCGGTTTTTATGGACTGAAGCACAGGCATCCCATATGATACAGGTTCGAGACCCGGCCGCTCCACTTCTGATCCAGCTCTCTGCTATGGCCTGGGAAAGCAGTAGAAGATTGCCCAAGGCCTTGGGCCCCCGCACCCATGTGGGAGACCCAGAAGAAGCTCCTGGCTTTGGATTGGCTCAGCTCCAGCCATTGCGGCCATTATTAAAAATCTTAAAAATAAGATTTATGTTATTTATTTGAAAGAGTGACAGAGGGAAAGACAAGGGCCAGGCTGAAGCTAGGAGCCAGGAACTCCATCCAGATTTCCCATATAGATAGTACAAGTGACCCATGCACTTGGGCCATCTTCTGCTGCTTTCCCAGGCACATCAGCAGGGAACTGGATCAGAAGTGGAGCAGCCGGGACTCGAACCAGCACTCAGATGGGATGCCAGTGTCTCAGGCCACGTCTGAACCCACTGCACCGACCACTGGCCCCCACGCTGTTTTTGAAAGGAGCGGAGCTATGTGCTCTGTGGGCTCAGGCTGGGTGGTGATGACTGTAGGGCATCCGGGTAAGGAAGGTCCCCTGGGCACCAACTGGAGGCTCCTGGCGTGCAGGAGAGAGGTGCGGCGGGCCACCCAGTGTGAATCACGTTCTGCTTCTGGGGAGAGCTGCTCCCCTTCCCACCTTGGCCCCGTGGAGTACAGCAGTGGGGTCCCTACTAAGCCAGGCTTGAGGCTCCCCAGCTCACTCCCACGTGGATACAGGCTGAGCCCTGAGTTCTGTCCCCCTTCCCTCTACCTGCCCCTGGCCGCTGGAGTCCCTGCGCCAACTTCGCCAAGGCTGGCCGGGGTAGGCCAGCACGGCCCACTCAGGGCTCTTGGGGCCACAGGGTGGGGCCCCAGCCACTGCCTCGCCTCCTTTCAGGTCCATGGCGTGGCGACCCAGCCTGCTTCCTGCTCTTGTGTCAGCCAGCTCCGTTCTGGGCAGGTGTTGGAGAGGGCAGAGGCTGCCTTTCCTTTACCTGTGACGGAAGCACAAGGAGGTTTACTTGCCCGACCCCAAGAGACACGGCTGGGGGCGGGGCCGGGGGCGGGGCAGAGGAGGGGCGGTTCTCAGGCTTCCTAGGTGGGTGGTGGGGGAGGGGGAATCGCAGCGACCCAGGCAGCTCTCGGAAGAGCCTCCCCCCACCCATTCTGAGCCCCAGGGGAAGAGAGAACTCTAATTTCAAGGCCAGTGACAGGGAAGTGGGCGGGGCAGAGCCCCACACCCAGGTCTCCTGGAGTGGGCTGGCAAGGGGGCTGCCTCACTGCTGCCCACGGCCTGCTGGGTATGCCAGGGCCTTGGCCCTGAAGCCTCAGAGCCTGCGGGTCCCTGGTCCCTGCTCCCCTCGCTGCTTGCCCCCCACAGCTGGAGGGCAGAGAGCCCCACCCTTCCGTGCAGGCCCCTTGGGACACACTGTACCTTCACAGACACGGTCTGCAAACACAGGATGCAGAAGCCCAAGGGTTGCCAAGCTTCAACGTCCTGAATCACTCTTCTCCTAGCTGCAGGGAGTTCTGGGTAAGGTGCAAAACCACATTCCCGCCCCTCCCAGTTCTCACTCCCCCCCTCCCCAAACCAGGGATCTGGGGCAGGGGGTGTGGCCTGTGTCTGAGACTGGAGCAGACACTGGCTGAGGGCATGAGAGTCAGTTTCCAGGCTCCCCACAGCAGCCTGCAGTCCCCCACACTCCTAACCGGGGTCAGTTCATTCCTTAGGAGGCCCTGGTGAAGTCCCCTCAGAGCATAATAATGGAAACCAACAAATAAACAGCAGGAAAGACCCTGAGAAGTCACATCTTTCTTCTGGTCCTGGGCCTGCCCTGCCTGGCTCCTGGACTGGCTGTGGGGTCGACTCACACCGCGTGGGCTGCTGTGCACACACCTCTCTGGGGAAAGCTCCTGCAAGGTTCCGGCCCTGTATGCTGATCCATGCGGGCCCGCTCTGCCCCGTGCACCTGCTGGACTCCCGTAGTGAAGAGCACAGACATTGGAGGGGAGGGTCTAGTATGAATTCCAGCTCTTTCGGCTGAGCTGTGAGCGTGTTTCCTTGTCTGTGAAATGGGTGTGCACTTACTAAGTCACTCATCCAGCCAATATCTGCTGGGGGCCTACTGGGATCAAACACTGAGCTCAGACAGAATCCCTGCACTGAGGGGTTCACTTCTTGGAGGAGACGCCTCATGCCTGTCTCAGGGAGTGAGTGTGGGAACTCCATGGGGTGGCTTAGGGACTTGGGCTTAGCACTGTCCGTGCCTGGCACCCAGCACAAGGTCTGATGAGTAGAACCATTTATTGAGAACTTACTATGTGCACAGGCAATGTGCCAGGTGCTAGGGAGACACAGATGTGGACCTCACGGAACTCCCAGGTGAATGTACCTGCTGTGTGTCACATGCACCCACTTCGTCATCGCTCAGAAACTCACAAGCAGCACCAGCTTGCAAGCACTGTGGAATTCTAGAACGTCATCCCTCGGCGTCCTTGAGATAAAGCCCCAGGTGTGCAGAACTGTGCTTTGAGGGGGTTCAGAAGGGGGGGGCGATGCTATGTGGTTGGGGGATCAGAAGGGACTGGCAGGAGAAGTGGCCTTCGGGCTGCAGGGTCAGTGGGCATAGGCCGTGGTGGCGGTGGTGGTGGGAGGGACCGAGGCAGACCCCGCAGGGGACCAGCAGTGCACACGAGTACAGGCAAGGAGGAGGGAAAATGTGGGACAGCGACGCGCTTAATCCCAGGACAATGACGAAGGCTTGACCCAGGAGGAGGTTGGATCTGAGCCAGGCTGCTGTCCAGTGTGTGTGTGTGTGGTGTGTGGTGTGTGGTGGGTGTCTGAAAAATTCATGTATCTTAGGAAAAATAGGTGGTTTTTTTTTTTTTTTTTTTTTTTGGACAGGTAGAGTTATAGACAGTGAGAGAGAGCCAGAGAGAAAAGTCTTCCTTCCGTTGGTTCACTCCCCAAATGGGCCACCACAGCTGGTGCTGCGCCAATCCGAAGCCAGGAGCCAGGTGCTTCCTCCTGGTCTCCCATGCGGGTACAGGGCCCAAACACTTGGGCCATCCTCCACTGCCTTCCTGGGCCACAGCAGAGAGCTGGACTGGAAGAGGAGCAACAGGGACAGAATCTGGCACCCCAACTGGGACTAGAACCCGGGGTGCCGGCGCCACAGGCGGAGGATTAGCCTAGTGAGCCACGGCGCCGACCTGAACTTTTAAATAAAAGATTTATTTATTTATTTGAAAGGCAGAGTTACAGAGATGTGGAGAGAGAGAGAGAGAGAGAGAGAGAGAGAGAGAGAGGTCTTCCATCTGTTGGTTCACTCCTCAAATGGCTGCAACGGCCAGAGCTGCACTGATCCAAAGCCAGGATCCAGGAACTTCCTCCAGGTCTCCCAGGCAGGTGCAGGGGCCCCATCTGCTTTCCCAGGCCATAGCAGAGAGCTGGATGGGAAGTGGAGCTGCAGGGACTTGAACCAGCGCTCTTATGGGATGCCAGTATTGCAGGCAGCGGCCACGCCACAGCGCCGGCCCCACCATGAACTTTTTGAAGTTCTCACATATTCACAGGTTCAGGTGGCAACTGCCCAAGAGGTAGAACTTGAACGACCCCCTTCCTAGCCCTCTACCCCCGAGCAAGACTGCACCAGACTCACAACTCCACCATTAGAAATGCATTTCTTTGGATGAACATTCAGATTCCAAGAAGGATGGTTCTGGGCCAGGGGGGAAATGGTGGGGAAGAGACCTGGGCACGTGGAGAGCCTGGCAGGGCAGAGGACCTAGCCCTCCTGCGCACCCTTCGCTGGGAAGTCACCTGTGGCTGCCTGAGCACTGCTGGACCCTGGGAGGCTGCCCTGGGTCACTGCGGTGGGATGAGTGGTGTGGGCCATCCAGGGGGAAGTGCGCTGGGGCTTGGTGGTGAAGGTGGTGGCCATTCACAGATTCGGGGGCTCTTTAAGGGGGTAAATGGCCCACACAGGTGAAAGAGGACCTGGCCGCAGCAGGTGAGGGAGGAGGCGTGTCTCCAGCATGAGCGCCCTCAACAGTAGGCTCTGTGCGTTTAAGTGCTTGCCCAGCCAAGGTCATGCACAGATCTCAGGGCCTGGAGTGGGGCCCCCAGCCCTGCAGTCAGACCCCCGAGCCCAGCCCCCAACCACCGGGCAGTGCCGCCCCTGGGACTCAGTGTCACAGCCAGCTAAAGTGGCTTGGTGGTGGCGGTGTGAGCGCTTCCCTTCCCCCTGAGCCGTGAGCTCCGGTTCTCAGCCCTGAGCCTCGTGAATATTTCAGCGGCGTTTGGTGTAGCAGAGGCCACCTGGCCCCTGCAGGGCCCGCCACGCTGAGATCCCAGGGACTGCTCCAGCTCGTGGCAAGGGTTTGGGGTAGCACGTGCTCCACCCAAGACCTCTCCTGCAGCAGCTGGTGGTCGGTGAGCACAAATGGATCTGCAGACTCTCTTTGGAGAGAGGCCAGGGCGTGAGCTGGCCCCGTGTCCCGTTTCCCCAAGGCAGCGGCCACGGCCCAGCTTCCTTCCCCTGGCTCCGTCACTTGTGCCCTCACACCCGACCTGAGGACTGGGCCCAAAGCCGAACTGGGGGTGGGCTGCCCAGGGTCTGTACCTCAGGAGTTTTGAACACGCCCACTGCCTACCAAGGCTGTAGCCCACACCAGGGCAGGGCTGGCAGGGCTGGGGGAGTCTGCAGCCCACCTCTCTGCCTTGAGGGCTTCATGGTTTTGGATGGTGGGGAAGGGGAGCAGTCTGGCTGGGTCGGCAAGAGGAGGAGCGGCTCTGAGCCCACCACTCAGGGGAGCCCCTACCAGGTGGCGGAGCCTATGCCAGGTCCCATCCTCCAGATGAGAAGATAGGATTGGCCCCAGGTGAGCTGGGGTAGGGACCACGCGGAGGACGGCCATCCTGGGGAGGCTGGGGTGTGCCCTGGTTTTGAAGACCAGGTGGGCTTTGTGAAAGACGTTTATTGATATATATATATATATATGATTTATTTATTTATTTGAAAGAGTTACACAAAGAGAGAAGGAGAGGCAGAGAGAGAGAGAGAGAGAGGTCTTCCATCGGCTGGTTTACTCCCCAGATGGCCGCGACAGGCTGAGCCCATCTGAAGCCAGCAGCCAGGTGTTTTTTCCAGGTCTCCCATGCAGGTGTAGGGACCCAAGGACTTGGGCCATCTTCCACTGCTTTCCCAGGCCATAGCAGAGAGCTGGATCAGAAGTGGAGCAGCCGGGACTTGAACCGGTGCCCATGTGGGATGCTGGCACTGCAGGCAGCGGCTTTTCCCGTTATGCCACAGTGCTGGCCCTGTGATACATTTCTTTTCCCATTGATATAAGTCATTCATACCAGCTTGTGATTTTAAAAATGATAAAGAATTATGGAGAAAAGGCAAAGAAGGGGGTTGGATACCTTGTTGTGAAAACCATGGTTAATACATGGGGAGGTGTTAGGCTGCCTTCTTTTGTTTATTGGGTTTTGTAGCATAGGCACTTGGTAGGGTAGGGCTTTGGCAGGTGCAGCTGAATAAGGAGGGGAAAGGCATTCAGAACGGAGGGGCCTGGCCCCCTGGGCTGGGGTTGCGGGCTGGAACACGGGGCTGCAGCCGCCTCTCTCCCAGCAACTCCACGGAGATGAATGAAGCCCATATTTTTGGGCAGTGCACAAGAGTTTCCAGTTCCAAAGCTACGTAAAGCAAATGCCAGGGTCTTTGGACCTGGTCTGTCCTGGTGTGGTGGCCACGAGCCACGCGTGGCCACTGTGCTCTTAATATTCAGCAAGTTCAAGTTGAGACCCACTGGTGCTATGAAGGTAGATCTTGGGTTTCCAAGATCCTGTGAGAATGAAGGCAAAATATCATATTCATAATTTTCTATCGCTATCATGTGGAAGTGATCATATTTTTTGGTATATTGGGTTAGGAAAATTACTAAAATTGGTTTTACTTGTGGTTTATACTTTTTGCACATGGCTGTTAAAACCGTTTAAATTCTGCCTGAGGGGCAGGAGACATGGATTGTCATTTGGGATGCATGCATCCCCTATCAGGGTGCTGGTTTGAGTCCCTGCACCTCTGCTTCCAACCAAACTTCCTGCTACTGTGCACCCTGGGAGGCAGCAGATGATGCTTCAAGTACCTGGGCCCCTGCCACTCATGTGGGAGACCTGGATGGAGTTCCTGGCTCCTGGCTTTGAACTTGGCCCAGCTCTGAATGTTGCAGACTTTAGGGAGTGAACTGATGGATAAAATATTTCCTTCTCTCTCTCCCTCTCTCTCTTTCTCTTTCCCTCTCTCTTGCTATGTCTTTCAAGGAGATGCAAATAAGTACATAAAGATTTAAATTCCATCTGAGGCTCACTTCCATGTGATGTTTCTTTCTACTGAGCTGATTTAGGTTCAACACTTCCCTAAACCCCCCTCTTCTAGGGGGACTTTCTGGGGTGACTCAGTCGGCAAGGGACTGGGGTGCCTTGGAGCAAGACTGTCTGGGCCAGGCTGGGGGTGGGGCTGGGGATGCCAGGCTGCCCCCTAAGCCTGACAAAGTCCCTGAGAGGGAGGGGAGCATGGGAGCCTCAGTATCCCTGTCCATTGTCTGCCTCCTTAGCAGTGAGCGCCTGTGAGAAATAAGCCAGCCTCCGTGCACAGCACCTGCTGCAGAGTGAGTGGTCGCAGGTGCACACACAATGATCAGATAGGGACTGGGCAGGGAGAGAAGTCCACAGCCCAGGGCTGCGCTGAGGGTGCCAGCCTGCCTGGATGGCTCCAGGGCTCAGAGTATTTGGAGAGTTTAATCCTTAAATCCTTTATTTGTAATCTCCCAGGAGCAGAGAGGCCCAGCGTGGTACCCACATGCACTGGCCCCGGGGAGCTGAAAGACCAGGCATTGAGGAGCCCCACTTCTAAGGGGGTGGATTCTCCCTGCTCCTGTGCTCAATCTGGGGTACCTACCTGGTGCTTTATTTTTTTAAAAAATATTTGTGGCTGGCGCCGCGGCTCACTAGGCTAATCCTCTGCCTGCGGCGCCGGCACCCTGGGTTCTAGTCCTGGTTGGGGCGCCGGATTCTGTCCTGGCAGCTCCTCTTCCAGTCCAGCTCTCTGCTGTGGCCCGGGAGTGCAGTGGAGGATGGCCCAGGTCCTTGGTCCCTGCATCCACATGGGAGACCAGGAGGAAGCACCTGGCTCCTTGCTTCGGATCGGCACAGCGCTCCAGCCACAACGCACCAGCCGTAGCGGCCACTTTGGGGGTGAACCAACGGAAAAAGGAAGATCTTTCTCTCTGTCTCTCTCTCTCTCACTGTCTAACTTCACCTGTCAAAAATTTTTTTTTTGTTTCTTTTCATCTACCTATAAGGCAGGGGCCTGGTGTTGTGGAGCAGCAGGTTAAGCCGCCGTTTGTAGTGCAGCATCCCACATTGGAGCACTGGTTCAAGTCCTGGCTGCTCCACTTCTGATCCAGCTCCCTGCTAATGCACCTGGGAAAGCAGCAGAGGATGGGCCAAATGCTCGGCCTTTGCAACTCAAATCAGAGGTCTGGGTGGGGGTCCTGGCTCCTGGTTTCAGCCTGGTCCAGCCCTGGCTGTTGTGGGCATTTGAGGATTGAACTAGCATCTCTCTCTCTCTCTCCCTGCTTTTTGAATAAATAAATAAATATTTTTAAAAAGAAAAGAGAGGGAGAGAGAGAGAGAGAGAGAGAGAGAGAGAAATCTTCTATCTGCTGGTTCATTTCCCAATTGCCTGCAACAGCCAGGGCTAAGCCAGACCAAAGCCAGGAGCCAGGAGCCAGGAGCCAGGAATTCCATCCAGGTCTCCCACATGGGTGACAGGGGCCCAGGTATTTGAGCCGTCATCTGTTGCCTCCCAGGTTGCCTTAGCAGGGAGGGAGCTGGATCGGAAGCAGGCATTTTGGCAGGTCTCCCCCACCTCCCCGCCCACCCCACTGCAGCCAGGCTGGCAAAGGCAGGCTAGGAGGAAATGTCAGCTCACCTCGCCTGGCACGGCTCTGCCCCCACTTGAAGCCCAGGCTACACCCTTGCCCAATTCATGGGTCAGCGGCTCTCAGAAGCATCCTCCTTTCACACTGACTGCCGAGGCGGGGGCCTCTCGCAAGTTCCCACAGTCCCACCCTCAGTGGGCCTCTTCCAGGCCAGCAGCTGCCAGATCGGGGAGGGCCTGTGCATACCGGGAGTAGCGGGCGCGGCTCCTGTGGGCGGGGGCGAGGGCCTGGAGCCTGGAGCCTGGAGCTGGGACGTCTGTGTTCAAACCTCAGCTCCTCCACCTGCTGGGTGTGACCGTGGGCAAGTTCACCAGCTTCCTCACCTCAGAAATGGGCACAATCCAAGTACCCTGCCCACTGGCTGGTTCAGAGGTTTGGCATCAGAAAGCAGCCAGGGGCGGTGCTGTGGTGTAGTGGGTTAAGTCTCTGCCTGTGGCACCGGCATCCCATATGGGTGCCGGTTCGAGTCCAGGCTGCTCCACAGCTCTCTACTGTGGCCTGGGAAAGCAGTGAAAGATGACCCAGGTGCTTGGGCCTCTGCACCCGCATGGGAGACCTAGAAGAAGCTCCTGGCTCCTGGTTTCGGATAAGCCCAGCTCCGGCCATTTGGGGAATGAACCAGCAAAGGGAAGACCTTTCTCTCTGTCTCTCCCTCTCACTGTCTGTACCTCTACCTCTCAAATAAATAAATAAATAAATCTTTTTTAAAAAAATGTATCCAAAGCTCAGAGCAGTGCCTGGCACATAGCAGCACTGCCTGGAGCAGGGGAAAGGCAGCCCTGGGTGACGAGACGAGTGGACGGGACCCACGAGCGAGCTTGCATGGCTGTCCTTGTACTTCCCCTCCTGAATGGAGCTGTGTCAGCTCTGACACACGGAGGCGAAACCCCCATGCAGCTGCAGTCTCTTCTTCTTTTTTAAGATCTACTTATCTGAAAGGCAAAATTCCAGAGAGATCTTCCATCTGCTGGTTCACTTCTGAAACAGCCAAAATGGCCAGGGCTGGGCCAGGCTGCAGCTCTGTCCAGGTCTCCCAAGCACTTGGGTCATCAGCCTTCCCTTCCCTTCCCTTCCCTTCCCTTCCCTTCCCTTCCCTTCCCTTCCCTTCCCTTCCCTTCCCTTCCCTTCCCTTCCCTTCCCTTCCCTTCCCTTCCCTTCCCTTCCCTTCCCTTCCCTTCCCTTCCCTTCCCTTCCCTTCCCTTCCCTTCCCTTCCCTTCCCTTCCCTTCCCTTCCCTTCCCTTCCCTTCCCTTCCCTTCCCTTCCCTTCCCTTCCCTTCCCTTCCCTTCCCTTCCCTTCCCTTCCCTTCCCTTCCCTTCCCTTCCCTTCCCTTCCCTTCCCTTCCCTTCCCTTCCCTTCCCTTCCCTTCCCTTCCCTTCCCTTCCCTTCCCTTCCCTTCCCTTCCCTTCCCTTCCCTTCCCTTCCCTTCCCTTCCCTTCCCTTCCCTTTCCTTCCTTCCTTTCTTTCTTTCTTTCTTTCTCTCTCTCTTTCTCTCTCTCTTTCTCTCTCTCTTTCTCTCTTTCTTTCTCTCTTTCTCTCTTTCTCTCTCTCTCTTTCTTTCTCTTTCTCTCTTTCTCTTTCTCTCTTTCTTTCTCTCTCTCTTTCTCTCTCTCTCTCTTTCTTTCTCTCTCTCTTTCTCTCTTTCTTTCTCTCTTTCTCTCTTTCTTTTTAAGATTTATTTATTTACTTGAAGAGTTACAGAGAAAGAAGGAAAGGCAGTGGGGGGGGGGGGCTTCCATCCGCTGGTTCACTCCCAAGTTGGCTGCAATGGCCGGAGCTGTGCTGATCCGAAGTCAGGGTCCAGGAGCTTCTTCTAGGTCTCCCATGCAGGTGCAGGGGCCCAAGGACTTGGGCCATCTTCTACTGCTTTCCCAGGCCATAGCAGAGAGCTGGATTGGAAGTGGAGCAGCTGGGACTCAAACCGGCGCCCATATGCGACGCTGGCACTGCAGACCAGGGTTTTAACCTGCTGTGCCACAGTGCTCACCCCACAGACACTGCTTTCACAGGTGCATTAGTAGGGAGCCAGACTGGAAGTAGAGCAGCTGGGACTCGAACTGAAACTCAAGTGGAATGCTGGCGTCAAGTGGCAACTTAACCTGCTGCTCCACAGTGCCAGCCCCAACATGGTTTCTTCCCAGTGAGTTGTTTGCAACATTACAGGTCAGTCGCATCAAGGGTCCCTGTGGTTCCCCAGAGCCAGCTTCTGGTCATCTTAGAGGGCAGAGGTCTGGGGTACAGCTGGGAGGGGAGGGTGGGGTTGATAAGAACACAAAGAGCCCCAGTGACCCCTGTCATCTCCCAGCACCTCCTGGCCCCACCTTGTGTCACTCTCCCAATGCCCCAAGGTGGGCCTTGTTATCATCCCCTCAGGAAACTGAAGCTCAAGGGTTAAGCAACTTGGCCCAAGGTCACTCAGCCTGCAGGGGACAGAGCCAGGAATATAACTGGGGCTGCCCAGGGCGCAAGGCGGGACTGGAATTCTCCCAGTAGCAAAGGGGAGGGGCATTCTAGCAGAAAGCACGATTTGTGCAAAGGCGGGGTGGTGTGTGCAGGTGGCCACTGCCTCTGGGGCTGTAGACAGAAGGGGAAGAGATGCGCCAAGGGCCGGGCCCAAGGTGCAAGAAACGTGGGTTCCAGGCCAAGGATCTGGAATGTGGTCCCTGGGTAGGGGGTCCCAGGGAGGCATCGAGCCTGTGGGCTAATGACAAAGGCTACTTGAGTGTCCAGGCTGAGCTTCCAGAGATGCGTTCTCTGTGCAATCCTCCTGCTCACACTGGGAGTTGGTCCATTTTCGAGATTAAGAAACAACCCCTGAATGGTTATGGGACCAGCCACACAGGGCTCAATAACCAGCCCCAAGCTCAGCGCCGTAGCCAACATCCAGCAGAGTGAAACAGACCAGGCACTCTTGGGTCCTGATTTCCCCAGCCCCGCTCCTGCTCAGCCTTGCTGGAGATAAAAAAGACCAATTGGCCCAGGCTCCAAGCATCTTGTGCACCCAAAACACGACAGTAAATAACAAGGATGCAGTAGGTACCTGGGCTCCCACCTTGGGCTAGCAGCACCGGGCACTCTCCTTAATGATCGTATCCCAGGCTCAGGGTCCCCTCAGCCAGCAGCTGCCCCAGATCAGTCTGCAGAGCTAGCAGGGCTCCAGCTGGAGAGACCCAAGGGGCTGCTGGCTAAGCCCACCCCCCACCTTGGCTGTGACCTTGGACAGGGTGAGGACACTCAGTCGTGGAGGCTTTTTTTTTTTTTTTCCATGCCGGAAGTCTCGGGGAGCTTCTCAAGCTGCCACAGGAGATCTGGGTTGACGTCACAGCTGCCCAGACATACCCAGCTCATCAGGGCCCTTCTGGGGTCAGCTGTATGAGTCCCACCCGGCGCCCATTATGGAACGCTCACTGCTCTGGGCACTCAGTGAGTTTGGCAGAGCTGCTGGCCCGAGAGCTGCTGCTGCCCTGAGCCATGACAGGTGCAGAGATGGGGTTGGTGCAGGAGTCAGTGGTGCACACCACAAAGGGGACTTGAAGGAGGCCGGGAGCTGAGTGCCTATCTGGGCAGGCAAGAGCAAGAGCAAAGGCCCTGAGTGGGCAGGTCTGCTTGCAAGGTGGCTGCTGTGCCTGGAGCCAGGCAGCCCAGCATTGGGTGGAGACAGAAGGGGTCAGCCCTAGAACACCGTTCCTATGAGCTGGAGTGGGAACTTGGTGCTGCCGTGAGTGTCTTGACCCTGATCTTGAACCTGAACCCCTCCCTGCCCAGACCTCTCCCCAACTTCAAGCTTAGGGACCCACCCATCACAGTTAAGGTCAGAACCACTGATACCAAAACTATGTGACTTGTATAAGCATGCATTTTTACCTCCTTAATCCTGAGCATCTTCAGCCTCTCCTAGCCTCTGTCCCACCCAAATAGCTGCCCTTCCCTTCCTGCTGCCTTGCAGGGGCCCCAGGAACTCATGACCTGGAAGGAGAGGGAACAGGTGACCAGGGTCATCCCCATTGTCCCAGGGAAGTCACGGCACCAGGAAAGAGGGGACCCTGTCAATAACCACCCCCTTGAAGTTTGGGCCCCCCATGCTGAGCTGCTCACTGGGAATCCCCAGGTTGGGGGAGACAGCCCTTGTCCCTTAGGGGAGGAGAAAAAACCCACGGCAAACTCAGAGGCACATTTGGTGTGTGGCTGGGATCCTTCAGGTGGGCACCGTGGAGCGGTCTGCACTGGCGGACCCTGTGCAAATGGATTATCTTGTTTTCTCAGGCCTGGAAAAGCATGGATACTCGCTGTGTCTGCTGAGCGACTGCACTTCCGTTTCCTTGTGTGTTAAATGGGCTGATTAACAATGACATCGCAGACTGGGGGCTCCCACCCGCCCCACCCTCTCAGCCCCGGGCCCTCCCCTCAGCCACCCTCGCACAGCAGAGAACAGCATGGGAAGTGAGGCCTTCTTTGTCACTCTGACACAGGACTTCCTCCTGCCAGGGCCTGCCTGCCCGCTGCCCCCGGTGAGCTCCCAGGCCCACTGAGGCCATGGGAGTGGCAATGTTTGCACCACTTGTGTGCCCACCACGGCCCGGTGCCGACAGCTGCGTGGCTGGGATTCAAACGTTGGAGGGGTCTGAACCCCAGAGCCAAGATCTCTTCCCATTACCCCAGGCAATGGTTGGTGCAAAGTCTCAAGCAGCCCAGGTGAGCAAGGAATGGAGTGGGAGTGGCCATGGGCATCCTGGAGTGGCCTCCACTGTGTCCCAGTCACTGCGTGATTGCCAGGGTCACCTAGGAGAAGCAGTGGGCCAGGTCTGTTTTCCTCTGTTGTGTGTCTGTAGTGTGTGTGTGTGTGTGTGTGTTCTCACACTTGCATCCTGTAGTGTGTGTGTCTGTGTGTTTGTGTTCACAGTTGCATGCACCTTCAAGAGCACAGTTTTCCAGTCCCACACAGGCCTCGCCTAGTCTCTGGGGTGGCCTTGGAGACAGGCAGGCTCCAGGGGTGCACCTGTCTGGGGCTGGCTTTCTCAGAGCCCTGCGTTGGCTGCCCATTGCACCTCAGCTAGCAGCTCCTTTTGAGCCCTGCCCTGCCCTGCCCTGCCCGGCCCAGGGCACCTTGGGAGGGTGTTCGGACAGTGGGAAGGGCAGGTTGGCAGGGAGGGCGCCAATGTCTCTTCCAATCTGGGCGCTCTTTCCACCCCTCCACCCCCACACCTGCCTGTGCCAGCAGGTTCACAGCCATCCCCACAGCCAAAAGAGCCTTAAGTTAGGGGCATGCTGGGGAACCACAGGGCAAGACCAGCCATTGCCACACCGCTCAGGAGGGCAAGGGAGAACTCAGTGAGTGGCGGTGGCAGTGCCCGGGGTTACTGGGGAGACTGTGGGGTTTAGGTCAAAGATCTGCATATACTAAGACCCTGTCAGTTCCACAAGGAAATGTGGGCCAATCGGTTGTTCATTTTGAAATGGGAAAGCTTTTTCTGAGCAAGAGAGAAAACCCAGAAGTCATAAAGGAAAAAACGGATACACATGATTACTTAACAACTTGCAGAAAAATCTCAGTGTGGAAAACTACCATACACAAGGTTTTTCCAGGGCCGGTACTGTAGCATAGTGGGTAAAGCCACCGCCTGCACTGCCGGCATTCCCATATGGGCGCTGGTTCAAGTCTTGGCTGCTCCACTTCCGATCCAGCTCTCTGCTATGGCCTGGGAAAGCAGTGGAAGATGGCCCAAGTCCTTGGGCCTCTGCACCCGCGTGGGAGACCTGGAAGAAACTCCTGGCTCCTGGCTTCGGATTGGTGCAGCTCTGGCCATTGCAGCCATCTGGGGAGTAAATCAGCAGATAGAAGACCTCTCTCTCTCTCTCTCTCTCTCTCTCTCTGCCTCTGCCTCTCTGTAACTCTTTCAAATAAATACATCTTAAAAAAAAAAAAAAAAAAGAAAAGAAAAGAAAGCTGTTTCCAGGGTGGGCATTTGGACGAGCAGGTAAGTCGCCGGAGTCCCCTCTCAGAGAACCTGGGTTCAGTTCCTGCCTCTGACTTCTGGCTGATGCATCTTTCCACTAATGCAGAAGCTGCAGGGATAGCTCACATGTGTGGCTGTGTTCCTGTCCCCACAAGGAGAGCCAGATTGAGTTCCCAGCTCCTGGTCTCAGCCCTGCAGGTTCCCCGACTGTGGCTAGCATTGGGGGAGAGATGGATGGGAGAGCTCTCTCTTTCTCTGCCTCTCCAATAAATAAAGTTTAAAACACTTTTCCAATAATGGAGAAGACAAATGATGAAAGAATTTTGCCTTAATTCACACAGAAACTCATTTTAATGAAGAGGAGAAAAAAGTCGAGTAGTTGCAACCGCTACTACTTAATGATCATTGTGATGTGCTGGATAAGTAAGCACACAGTAAGCAACCTGATAAGGTGAGTGCTCCTCTAATCTCCATTTTATGAAAAACACTGAAGCGATTTTCAACAGAGAGGCAAGGGAATATATAGAAGTAGTTTGTGGAAAAAGGGGTATCAATGGCCATCAGAAACAAAGCTGTTTGATATCATAATTCAAGAAATGCAAAACAGAATTATAATTTTTTATATTTATTTATTTGAAAGTCAGAGTTACACAGAGAGAGGAGAGGCAGAGAGAAAGAGAAGTCTTCCATCTGCTGGTTCACTCCCCAGTTGGCCACAACGGCCGAAGCTGCGCCCATCCGAAGCCAAGAGCTGGGAGCTTCTTCCAGGTCTCCCACGTGGGTGCAGAGGCCCAAGGACTTGGGCCATCTTCTACTGCTTTCCCAGGCCACAGCAGAGAGCTGGATGGGAAGTGGAGCAGCCGGGACTCGAACCGGTGCCCATAAGGGATGACGGCACTGCAGGCAGAAGATTAACCCACTGCAACCACAGCACCGGCCCCAACCTCTGTATGTTCTGAGTTCTGCCATAGCACAGGTTCATGTCACCGGAAAATTTGACATTTGAGCCACATTAGCTTAGCTGTTCAGGCAAAAATTTTTTGGCCAAGTTCCATTTTGATGTTACACCCTTGTTATCTATTGATGGTTGGCAAAAGAAATGACCACAGGAAAAAACACTACATTTTTTTTTTCCTGGGAAAACTTACCACTAAAGGCATTGTCTACTATAGTATCAAAGTCACTTACATAAGGAAGGACCACACAGTAAATTAGTATTTACTATCAGGAAAAAAATTACTTCTCTCTCCTGAAGCTCCAATATGTTTCATTTTTAGCACAGAGAGGTGATTGGTTTCTTATTCTGGTTGCTTTTTTAGTTTCCCAAAATTTTGTTGCAAATGTGTCAGGTTTTTTTTTTTTTTTTTTTTTTTTTTGACAGGCAGAGTTAGACAGTAAGAGAGAGAGACATCTTCCTTCCGTTGGTTCACCCCCCAAATGGCCACCACAGCCGGAGCTACGCCGATCCGAAGCCAGGAGCCAGGTGCCTCTTCCTGGTCTCCCATGCGGGTCCAGGGTCCAAGCACTTGGGCCATCCTCCACTGCCTTCCTGGGCCACAGCAGAGAGCTGGACTGGAAGAGGAACAACCAGGACTAGAACCTGGTGCCCATATGGGATGCTGGCACCGCAGGCAGAGAATTAACCAAGTGAGCCATGGCGCCGCCCCCCCCCCCCCCTTTAAACTATCTCAAAATTGCTGGCAAGCAAGTAGGATAAAGCAGACAATTAGCATTTAACCCACACGTGGCTCTCACACTCCTTAGGAGTCCACCCGAGGCCCACCTGGCCAGCTCGGAGCCAGCACCTGCTATAAGCCTATGTGGGCTAGAAACCTGGGAAAGGCACCCTGTGCCTGGAGCAGCGGCTGGCAGGCGGCTGGTGAGAACTGAATTAGCAACAGGCCACAGCCTTGGCCTCTGGCCACGCCCTGCCAACGCCCCAGCGCCACTGTCCCCCAGGGGAGTCTCAGGCTTGACAACCCATCTGCCTTTGTCTGCACCCTTCTGTCTGCTCCCGTGAGTTCCCAGGTGCCCTTGCGCTTCCCCCGGGTGGGGCTTGCGCAGAGTCCCAGCCCTGAGATGCCTGGAGGTTAGGGAACAGCATCCCCTTTTGACCCCTGTGCAGCACCCTGTGTGGGCGTTCGGTGGTGAGTGGGGTGGGGGGTGGAGATGTTGGTGACCAAGAGGAGGAGGGCTCATAGCCATGACTCTTGGTCCTCGAAACCCACAACCCAGGTGCATCCCAGGGTCCCGCGTGGGCAGAGGGGCCAGCTGGGACTTCCTTGACCTGACGCCCTGTGTGGTACCAGATGCTGAGCCGGCTTCCCCCTGGGGCTGCCGCCCCTGCTCCCTCTGCCCCTCATTCTCCACCTTGTTGGGCTCCAAAGCAGCTGTCTGGCAAGAGAGCTGAGGTCTGGGCAAGGCCTGCTGACCCAGATTTCCTGGCCGGATGGGCCACCTGGGTGGAGAAACTGCGCCTGGGCAAGCCGAGCTGCGTTAGCCACACCTGGCCTGGAGCGCCTCTGAGCCCAGTCGCAGTCTGAGACCTTCACCCCCACCCCCCGCGAGCAGCCGGGCCACCTGTTCCCAAGGTCGAGCCTGCCCAGGGAGGGGATCCGCCCCCTCTTCTCCCCTGGGACTCAACTCTCCTGGCAAGCCCTGTGGGGTGGGAGAAGGGGCCGGGGTGGTCTCCCAGCCCTCCCGGCTCTGCGTGAGTTCCCCACGTGTGTGGACGGTGACTTCCACGCTGCCCAGGCAGTGCCAGGACCTTGTGGGGGAGAAGGGAGCCCCAGGACTTGGGCTGAGGAATGCACGTAACCTTGCTCTCCAGGAGATGACCAAGAGGAGGAGGAGGGAGAAACCTGCCTGTTTCCATGAGATGTGACGACCCAGTGGACAGGGCCACGCCCACGCTGGACCTTGGCAGGACCCCAGGCAGTTCTCATACCCTGTGTCTGCATTTTATTTATTTGCTTATTTATCTGTTTATTAGAGAGGCAGCGAGACAGGCAGAGATAGAGATCGTCGTTCACTTCCCAAACACGACAAGCCAGGGCTGGGCCAGGCTGAAGCTGGCAGCTCCACCCTGGTTTCCTCGTGGATGAACCTTCACCTGCTGCCTCCCAAGGTGCACTTCGGCAGGAAGCTTAGGGGTCAGGTACGGAACGCAGGTGCTCCAGTGCAGGAAACAAGCCTCTTACCTGCTAAGCCGAATGTCTGCTCTCATGTTTCTCAATGTTGAAAGGCAATCAAGCTGACAAAATGTTACATAAAGTGCTTTCTATCTGCCTACTTGGCTGAGTGACAAATATATATGTAATTATTGTGCTTTTATTCAATAAAGCTTATTTTTCTTTTGTCATAGCAAAGTCACCAATTATACATTTATAATAAAGATTATAATAAAGATCTTAATGTAAATTATAGTCATGCCAAATTAGACACTCTTTTTTAAAAAACATTTATTTTTATATACTTGAAAAGCAGAGTTACAGAGAGAGGGAAGGACAGAGAGAGAGAGAGAGAGAGAGAGAGAGAGGTCCATCCACTGGTTCACTCCCCAAATGGCTGCAATGGCTGGAGCTGGGCTGATCTGAAGTCAGGAGCTTTTTCCAGGTCTCCCATGTGGGTACAGGGACCCAAGGACTTAGGCCATCTTTTTGCTGCTTCCCCAGGCACATTAGCAGGGAGCTGGATTGGAAGTGGAGCAGCTAGGACTCAAACTGGCGTCCATATGGGATGCCGGCGCTGCAGGCGGCAGCTTTACCCATACACAACAGCACTGAACCTAGAAAACCTCTCTTGAGTTATCATGGCACTTAGCTTTTTATTAATTTCAATTTGGAGAAGCTTCAACTCACCAAGAATTGATATAATTCTTGAAGCAATTCCTGAGTGGAGAACCAGTCTGTATGTATCACGTACAAATATGACATAGGATAAATTGTTGCTGTTCCCCCAAAATTACAAGAATATTTTTATTTCCTTGCGTAAACTGCCACCCCTTACATCCTGGAAATTTCTTAAAGTGGTATTAAGATCTACAGACCGACAGCTCTCAAGCATTTGGTTCAAGTCCTGGCTGCTCCACTTCTGATCCAGCTCCCTGCTAATGCACCTGTGAGAGCAGAAGATGGCCCAAGTCCTTGGGCCCCTGCACCCATGTGGGAGACCCAGAAGAAGCTCCTGGCTCCTGGCTTCGGCCTGGCCCAGGCCTGGCCATTGAGACCACTGGGGGAGTGAACCAGCAGATAGAAATATCTCCTTTCTCTCTCCATCTCTCCTTTCTCTCTCTCTGCTTTTCAACTAAATAAATCTCTTTAAAAGAAGAAAGAAAGACTCAATTTTATTAAAAAAAATTTTTTTAAAAATTTATTTGACAGGTAGAGTTACAGATGGTGAGAGAGTGAGAGAGACAGAGACAGAGAGAAAGGTCTTCCTTTTCTGTTGGTTCACCCCCCAAATGGCTGCTACGGCTGGTGCTGCACAGATCTGAAGCCAGGAGCCAGGTGCTTCCTCCTGGTCTCCCATGGGGTGCAGGACCCAAGGACTTGGGCCATCCTCCACTGCACTCCCGGGCCACAGCAGAGAGCTGGACTGGAAGAGGAGCAACCGGGACAGAACCGGCGCCCATATGGGATGTCGGCACCACAGTCAGAGGATTAACCAAGTGAGCCACAGTGCCGGCCTCTCAATTTCATTCTTAACAGTTACTGAGGACCCCCGAAGAGCTTGTGTTAATGTAAACTCTAACTGTGAGTATTTTTTCAATAGATTTATTTATTTTACTCGAAAGGCAGAGTTACAGAGGCAGAGGCGGGGGGGGGGGGTCTTCCGTCTGCTGGTTCACTCCCCAATTGGCCACAATGGCTGGAGCTGAACCAATCTGAAGCCAGGAACAGGAGCTTCTTCCAGGTCTCCCATGCGGGTACAGGGGCCTAAGGACTTGGACCATCTTCCACTGCTTTCCCAGGCCATAGCAGAGAGCTGGATTGGAAGAGGAGCAGCCAGAACATGATCCAGTGCCCGTATGGGATGCCAGTGCGCGGGCAGGGCTTAGCCCCTAAGCCACAGCGCGGGCCCCTTGTTCTGCTTTGAAAACACAAGCACGCGCTGTAGTAGTCATCAAGCAGTGATGTCATCGCACACCAGGGAGTTTCTGGAAAACTCCACTGCACACTTCCGAGAGGATGTGAGTGGAAGGGCAAGGAGTGCCTGAGTGTGAGGAGGAGGAGGCTGGGACCGCAGGAGCCCCAGCTGCAGCCCTACAGAGTGCAAGCCCTCGGCGTGGCGCTTCCATAGTGGGAGGTCTGGACCTGTCTGTGCACCAAGCGATGCCCCATGCAGTCCCCACCAGCAAGAGGCCCTGCACTACACACGGCCCCTCAACCCTGGGGCTCCAGCCTGCAGAACCAAAGAACTGACTGGCCCTCTTAGAATGAACAGAGCAAGGAAAGATGCCTGATCAGGAAGGAAAGAATGAGAAGTTGCAAAGCAGAGCAAAGAGCCCTGGCCTCATGTGGAGTTTCTGCATTGTCACCCACTGAACACACCTGTATAAGCAGAACCCATATGGAGAGACAGGACGTGGCCAGCGCCACAGCCTCTCATCCTCCTTCCAGTCACCACCTTCCCTGGGGGATCCCTGCCTGTGACATGATGCCTTTCATCTGCTTGTGCATTTTATGTGAGTGGAATCAAGGAGTTCAGACTCTCTTAGCAGACACTGAGTGTTAGATTCTTAACAGACACTGAGTGTTGGATTTTTACTTATTTTTTTTAAAGATTTATTTGAAAGAGTTACAGAGAGAGGTAGAGACAGAGAGAGAGGTCTTCCATCCACTGGTTCACTCTCCAGTTGGCCACAGCCATCTGCCTGGAGCTGCTGCTTTTTTTTTTTTTTTTTTCTGACAGGCAGAGTGGACAGTGAGAGAGAGAGAGAGAGAGACAGAGAGAAAGGTCTTCCTTTGCCGCTGGTTCACCCTCCAATGGCTGCCGCATCGCACTGATCCGAAGGCAGGAGCCAGGTGCTTCTCCTGGTCTCCCATGGGGTGCAGGGCCCAAGGACTTGAGCCATCCTCCACTGCACTCCCTGGCCACAGCAGAGAGCTGGCCTGGAAGAGGGGCAACCGGGACAGAATCCGGCACCCCGACCGGGACTAGAACCCGGTGTGCCGGCGCCGCAGGTGGAGGATTAGCCTAGTGAGCCACGGTGCTGGCCTGGAGCTGCTTCTGTGTGGAAAACAGGCATCTGTCTGCTTCACACGCCTTCACTGCCGCAGGCCACTGCTGTGAACACTGCACTAATTCATGTCTGTGTCCAGGACCACGAGATGGAACACGTGGCCTTCCTAGGAAAGGGCTCTTTGCTGGGATGGCGTCTGTGACATTTGTGCGATCTGGGAAAGGTGTGGGCTGTCGCTGCTGCCTCCTGTGCTTCCCCCGACGGAGGTGTGCGAGCCCCATGTGCGGTAGCAGCACACACACCACAGGGTGTGCTTGGAGGGTATGGGGTGAGAGACGTGGAGAAGGACCAGCCTTGGTCACGAGAGCAGCTGGCCAGGACCCAGCTCCTGGAGGAGCACAGCACCGCAGGTCCCGAGCCGGCTTGTGGCTGTATAGGACCTGGCCGGGCCCTCCACAGCACCGGGCCAGCACAGAAGTCCCTCTGGTCTGGAGGCTTGCATGGGAGAGACCCCAACAGTGTGCTCCCATGCCCAGAGGTGTTTGTACATTTCATTCTTTTTTTAAAAAAAGATTTATTTATTTATTTGAAAGGCAGAGTTACCGAGAGGCCGAGGTAGAGAGAGAGACAGAGGTCTTCCATCTGCTGGTTCACACCCCAGATGACCGCCATGGCCAGAGCTGAGCAGATCTAAAGTCAGGAGCCAGGAGCTTCTTCTGGGTCTTCCACGTGGGTGCAGGGGACAAGGATTTGGGTCATCCTCTACTGCTTTCCCAGGCCATAGCAGAGAGCTGGATTGGAAGTGGAGCAGCCGGGATTCAAACCAGTGCCCATATGGGATGCCGGCACTGCAGGCGGCAGCTTTACCCACTGTGCCACAGTGCCAGCCCCACTCTTTTTCCTAAGGAGTTCCACGCAGAGTGTCCGCTAACCTGGAAAGGTTTTTCTCTGCCCGGCGCTCGCCTGGAAGGAGCACTGAATTGCATGCTCTCCAACAGCTGGGTGTGCATCCCAGTGTTGCTAGGCTGCTGCGTGGCCTTGGACATAACAACAGCGTGCGACCGCGGGCTTTGCTCCCAGGCAGGCGCCAGCCCACACCCTGAACGGGCTTCGTCATGTGTGCAATTCTGAAATCTCTCTCAAAGCTTTGGTCTTTGGTTTTTTGTGCAGTGCCAATGACATCCAAGCTCATTTCCTGTCTCTGTGCTGTTTGCTACCCTAGGGCAGGCCTTGCCTTAGTCACCACCATGGCCCCAGTGCCCAGCCCCATGGCTGGCCCCACAAGGCCATGCTGCGGAAGGCAGCCGTGGTCTGCTCGGTGGGGATGGTAGCCAAAGAATGTGAGCTCCAAGGTCTTTCCCCTCGCCGGGGGGCCGGCAGCCCCTCCACTCTGCAGCCAGGATGCCTGGGCAAACCCGCTAAGCTAGGGGAACACAACACAGGTCACCAGCTCAGAGGGCTGTGCCCAGTGCCCGACACAGAGCACCTGCCACACGGCACACACCTGGAGAGCATTTTGCAAATGCTGTTACTCTCCTAGGCAAGCAGCTTTCAGATGACAGATTTATGATAAATCAACTCCCAGAGGGCAGGACTGGGGCTTGCCCACAACCTTAGTTATGGACTCCTCGTGCCGGGCAGCCTGATTGCCCCAGAACTTGGTGTGCCCCTGCCTTGCCCTCATGTGCACTGTGCTGGAATTGAGTCTCCCCACCCCCATTCCCCTGGAGCGGACCCTGGCTGCATGCACCCTGCTCTCTTTTGTCCATGGCTCCTTCCCACCCGTGATATCCTCCAGGGGAGAGCAAGAGGCTTTCTCTTTAAAACAACACACACACACGCACACACACATACTCCTTTACTGTTTCGGAGCTGGTTAAGCCACTGCTTGCAACACCAGCATCCCATAATCCCAGCACTGGCTTGAACACCGGCTGCTCTGCTTCCGATCCAGCTTCCTGCTAATGCACCTGGGAAAGCAGCAGACAATGGCCCAAATGCCTGGACCCCGCCACGCACATGGGAGACCCAGATGGAGTTCCAGACTCCTGGCTTCAGCCTGGCTCAGCCCCAGCTGTTGCAGCCACTGAAGGAGTGAACCAGCAGATGGAAGACCTCTCCCCCCTGCCCTGCCCCCGTCACTCTGCCTTTCAAATAAAGATAAGTCTTTCAGAATCAATAATTAGAAACTCACAGAATCTGGAAGTCACCATGGCGAAGGCCCAGTGCACTGGAGCACAGGCCTGAGGTTGCACAGCCTGCAGCAGTTTTCCTCTCCTCCAAAAGGAGCCCCGCCCGCCAGCAGCCCCTCCCTCTCCTCCTGGCACCCGCTCATTGGCTTACTCTCTCCGTGAATTTGCCCACCCGGGGTGTTTCACATTAGCAAGGTTTTCAAGATTCATCTCTCTTGTACCTTAAGTCAGAATTGCCTCCTTTTTTTTTTTTTTTTAAGATTATTTATTTGAGGCTGGCGCCGCGGCTCACTAGGCTAATCCTCCGCCTTGTGGCGCCGGCACACCGGGTTCTAGTCCTGGTCGGGGCGTCAGATTCTGTCCCGGTTGCCCCTCTTCCAGGCCAGCTCTCTGCTGTGGCCAGGGAGTGCAGTGGAGGATGGCCCAAGTGCTTGGGCCCTGCACCCCGTGGGAGACCAGGAGAAGCACCTGGCTCCTGCCTTCGGATAGGCGCGGTGCGCCGGCAGCAGCGGCCATTGGAGGGTGAACCAACGGCAAAGGAAGACCTTTCTCTCTGTCTCTCTCTCTCACTGTCCACTCTGCCTGTCAAAAAAAAAAAAAAAAAAGAGTTAGAGAGAGAGAGGGAGAGAAAGATCTTCCATATGCTAGTTCACTCCCCAGATGGTGTCAATGGCCATAACTGGGCCAGACTGAAGCCAGGAGCCAGGAGCTTCATCTGGGTCTCCCACGTGGGTGCATCCTCTCTTGCTTTCCCAAGCCATTAGCAGGGAACTGGATTGGAAGTGGCGTAGCCAGGACATGAACCAGCGCCCATATGAAATGCCAGTGCTGCAGGTGGTGGCTTAGCTGTGCCATAACACCAACCCCTTTTGATAATTTTAGTTTTTTTTGTTTGTTTGTTTAGGGTCTAGATTCATTCTTTTGCCTGTAGATACCCAGTTATCTCAGCATCATCGGTTGAAAAGATTTACTTCTCCAGTTGTGGAAGGCTGATTGTGCATAAATCCGTGGGTATGTTTCCGGACAGTGAGTTCCATCTCTCCTTATGCCAGCAGCACAGTCTGGATACATGATGGAGAGTACAACCATGCACACGCGAGAAGTTTTAAAATCAGGAAGTGTGACTTCTACAACTTGGTTCTTCTTTTTCAAGATTGTTTTCAACTAATCTGAAGCACAAGTTACTTTCATAGAAGGAAAAATACATGGGACTATTTCTAAAATGTTTTACTTCTTAAAAATGTATTCGAGGGGCTGGCGCTGTGGCATAGTGGGTAAAGCCACTGCCTGCAGTGCCAGCATCCCATATGGGCACCGGTTCGAATCCCGGCTGCTCCACTTCTGATCTAGCTCTCTGCTATGGCCTGGGAAAGTAGTGGAGGATGGCCCAAGTCCTTGGAACCTTGCACCCATGTGGGAGACCTGAAAGAAGCTCCTGGCTCCTGGCTTCAGATCAGTGAAGCTCCGGCTGTTGCAGCCAACTGGGGAGTGAACCAGTGGATGGAAGACCTCTCTCTCTCTCTCTCTCTCTCTCTGCCCCTCCTTTTCTCTGTGTGTAACTCTGCCTTTCAATAAATAAGTAAATCTTTAAAAAAAAAAAAAGTTTGTGAGAGACAGACAAAGCAGAGCACCCAGCTGCTGGTTCACTCCCCCAAGTGCCTGCAAAAGCCAGAGCTGAGGTAGGCGCCTAGAATTCCATCCAGGTTTCCCATGTGGGTGGCATGGACCCATACCTGCTGCCTGCCAGGGTGCACATCAGCAACAAGCTGGAGTTGAGATCAGAGCTTAGACTTGAACCTGGGCCCTCTGATATGGGACTGTGGCTGTCCCAAGTGGCATCTTCATGGCTAAGGTCAAATGCCCACCTTTACATATTCCTTTGACAAAATCACAATATATTCAACTTGTTCCAGCCGAAATAATCTTTCTCATTTCCAGAGAGTTTCCCCAGGATTTGCCTTCCTTGGGACATTTTCTGAGTACTCTCTTCCGGTGTCTCGTGTTCAAGTGAGGTTCCTGGGCTCACCAAATTCACCCAACAATGAACTTGCCGAGGGAAGGTATCGTTTCTTCTTCACTGCGAGGTATTTTCCACGAACCCTGGCACAGAGCCTGGTTGACACGGAGTACCACTGAGTCATTGGTGAGGCGCATGTTCAGATCAGAACCTGGGCAAACACCCTTAACAAAGAAAGGCTTAGGAAATACATTCATTAAATTCACGGCTACACCTATTGACAAGAGTAATCATATATTGTTTCACCGGAGGTTTCCTTGCCTTATTACAGTCATTAGAATGCTTGTCAATGAAAGAAAAATGTGTCTAAATTGCTTGAGGAATTAGGGATGAATTGCCTACGCAGGCACTCCGCAGCCAGGCCTGGCCTCAATCGATACTGTATCCAGTGGCAGGCTTTATCAGAGCATTGGATCTTGCTGAATTGAAAAGATTATTCCACTTCAAATTAGCACTCCAAACAGGAGTCTCAATTAATCTGCTAATGATTTTTGTTTAGAGAGATTAGTTCAAATCAATTCTAACGCATGCTCCCAGAGCCATGGGCGGGCGCATTATCCATTCCTTAAACAATCCCTGGCAGGGAGCTGGCATCCCACAGCCTCTCACACTGAAAGTGCCCAAACTGCAGCCAGCCATGGTGCTCTTGAGTCAGTGGGGCTGCTGCCAGGACCCTGGTGGGCCCAGAAGTGGAGCCAGGCATTTGTTCTGCCCGGGGACAGGGGAGTGTCGGGCCCCACCAGGCCTTTGAACCGAGTCATGCCTAGAATTCTGCCAGGGACTGAAAGGTTTCAGGCAGGTAGGCAAGGTGTTCCAGGCAGAAGAGCCATGCAAAGGTGTGTTCGCATTCTTAAAAAAAAAAAAAAAAAAAAAAAAAAGATTTGTTTGTTTGAAAGGTGGGATTACAGAGAGAGGGAGAAGCAGAGAGAGAGAGCTTATATCTGCTGGTTCACTCTCTCTCTCCCTCTCTCTCTCTCTTTTTTAAAAAGATTTATTTATTTATTTATTTGAAAGGCACAAAGAGGCAGAGAGAGAGAGAGAGAGAGAGAGAGAGAGAGAGAGGTCTTCTATTCGCTGGTTCACTTCCCCCATGGCCACAATAACTGGGGCTGTGCTGATTCGAAGCCAGGACCCAAGAGCTTCATCCAGGTCTCCCACGTGGGTGCAGGGGCCCAAGGACTTGGCCTATACTCTACTGTTTTCCCAGGTGCATTAGCAGGGAGCTTGATTGGAAGTGGAGTACCCTGGACTCGAACCGGTGCCCCTATGGGATGCCAGCACTGCAGGCAGTGGCTTCACCTGCTACGCCACAGCACCGGCCCCCACTGGTTCACTCTCTAAATGCCTGCAACAGCCAGTCTGGGCCAGGTTGAAGCCAGGAGCCTGGAACTCTATCTGGGTTGCAATTCTTAGACCAACTTCTGCTGCTTTCCCTGGTGCATTAGCAGAGAGCTGGATGGGAAGTGGAGCAGTTGCAATTTGAACCAGCATTCAATTGGGGTGCTGGCATCCCAGGCAGGTTAACCCGTTGTGCTACAACGCCGGCCGCCGCAGGCACATTCTCATACCCATCCACTCAAGTGCTCAGGGACATTCTTCTTCCAAGAACAGGGCGGATCAGAAACTATCTGAGAGATGTGATTATGTCCCCATGAGTCCACCCACAGGTCCCACAGGCCCTAGACCTGCATTTCCTCAGGGGACACAGGCCCTCTCTCTGTCACCAGGCTGGGTATCTCCCGAGGATCCTTAGTCATTGCAGACTGTGGCCAGGGTAGCAGGAGGCCCCCTGGGAACTGATCCAGAACCTATGGTCCCAGTGCAGCTTGCCTATTGCTAAATGCTGAATTTTCTTTCTTTTTTTTTTTTTAAGATTTATTTATTTACTTGAAAGTCAGAGTTACACAGAGAGAGAAAGAGAGACAGAGTGGCCGGCGCTGTGGCTCAATAGGCTAATCCTCCGCCTGCGGCGCCAGCACACCGGGTTCTAGTCCCGGTCAGGGCGCCGGATTCTGTCCCGGTTGCCCCTCTTCCAGGCCAGCTCTCTGCTGTGGCCAGGGAGTCCAGTGGAGGATGGCCCAAGTGCTTGGGCCCTGTACCCCGTGGGAGACCAGGAGAAGCACCTGGCTCCTGCCTTCGGATCAGCGTGGTGCGCCGTCCGCAGCGCACCGGCTGCGGCAGCCATTGGAGGGTGAACCAACGACAAAAGGAAGACCTTTCTCTCCATCTCTCTCTCTCACTGTCCACTCTGCCTGTCAAAAAAAAAAAAAAAAGAGAGAGAGGGAGAGAGAGAGAGGAGAGGTCTTCCATCTGCTGGTTCACTCCCTAATTGGCCGCAATGGCCGGAGTTGTGCCAATCCAAAGTCGGGAGCCAGGAGCTTCTTCTGGATCTCCCACATGAGTGCAGGGGTCCAAGCACTTGGGCCATCTTCCACTGCTTTCCCTGGCCATAGCAGAGAGCTGGATCAGAAGTGGAGCAGTTGGGACTAGCACCAGCACCCATATGAGATGCTGGCACTGCAAGCAGTGCCTTTTACCCACTACGCCACAGCGCTGGCCCCTAAATGCAGAATTTTCTACCTGCACCTGTTGGGCCCTGTGGCTGACTGGCCAAGCTGCGGGGCAGGGTGGGCAGGTGTGACTCTGACCATTAGGGCATTAAGTAGTCCCAGTGTGCTTTTTTCCATCCATCAAGATGAGTATTTACTGATTACTTCAGTAGAAAATTTAAAAACCTTTAGTTGTCTTATACAGACATACATTACAATGACCACGGTGTCAGTGGACAGCCTGGTGCATTGTCACCCACTGAACACACCTGTATAAGCAGAACCCATATGGAGAGACAGGACGTGGCCAGCGCCGCAGCCTCTCATCCTCCTTCCAGTCACCACCTTCCCTGGGGGATCCCTGCCTGTGACATGATGCCTTTCATCTGCTTGTGCATTTTATGTGAGTGGAATCAAGGAGTTCGGACTCTCTTAGCAGACACTGAGTGTTGGATTTTTACTTATTTTTTTAAAGATTTATTTGAAAGAGTTACAGAGAGAGGTAGAGACAGAGAGAGAGGTCTTCCATCCACTGGTTCACTCCCCAATTGGCCACAGTGGCTGGAGCTGCGCTGATCCAAAGCCAGGAGCCAGGAGCTTCTTTTGGGTCTCCCACATGCGTGCAGGGACCCAAGGACTTGGGCCATCTTCTACTACTACCCCAGGCCATAGCAGAGAGCTGGATCAGAAGAGGAGCACCTGGGACCCAAACCAGCACCCATATGCAATGCCGGTGCTTCAGGCCAGGGCATAACCTGCTGTGCCACAGCGCCAGCCCCACTTATTTTTTATTTGCAAGACAGACAAAAAAGAGAGAGAGAAAAAAAAAGAGCAAGCTCCCAGATGGGAGCTGGTTCACTCTCCAAATGCCCACCATGGCCAGGCTGGGCCAGGGCTGAAGCCAGGAGCCAGAAACTCAATCCTGGTGGTCCACGTGGGTGGGAGGGACCTATCTTAGGATGTCAATCATTCCCCCTGCATCTAGCGTCTGCAGTAGCAGGGAGCTAGAATCAGGATTGGAGCCAGGATTCAAACCCTGCAGACGTGGGACGCGGTATCTTAACCAGTACCCTAAATGCTAGGCTAAATGCCTGCCCTTCAAGAGCGTATTTGGAAGATAGAGACCCACGCGAGCAAAATGCAGTGTATCAAGCTCTCTGTGGTACCTAGCAGTGTGCAGGTAGCCTGGTGGAGAGCTCAGAGGAGTTGCGATCAAATTCGATGTCCATCCGCGGTCTCCTGTGTAGCCTTGGGAAAATCTCCCTCTCGGGAGCGCGGCTCCATCCTCTGCAGGGCTGGAGTGGCCAACACTTGCCTACGTTGAACCGAGGTCCCCGCCGCCATGTGCGGATTCCTTCCCCAGCCCCCACCCCCGTTTCTCCTCAGCCGCCAGACAGACAGCGCGGACTCAGATCTGCAGCAGATAGCAAGCGAAGCCGCGGGGGGATGATCGCATTCCGTCCAAAAGCAGAGGCAAGAGCTGAGCCGCTTGACTGCAGGGGGGACCTGGGAGGAGCCAGGGCCTCGCGGTGAAGTGCGGTCCCTAGTCTGAGGACCCGCATCCGGGCCCTCGTGCAGCCCTGGGCCCGGGGAACCAGCTCTGAGTCTGGGATTGCCCAGCGCTCCCTGGAACTGGCTGCAGAGCTGGGTGCGGTGTGCCCCTCCCCTGACCTCAGCCCCCATTGCCCGGCCCCTGCTAGAAGGAAGCTGCTGGTGGAGACTGCTAATTGCTCCCTGGGTGCAGGGCAGCTCCCAGCAGTCTAGGGAGAGAACCCTTGGGGCTCTTCAGGAATGTGATCCCTGCTCTGGGGCCCGCCCCTGCTGCAGACCTGGCTGCCCCAGCTTAGGCTTGAGGCTCGCTCCCCTGCACTGCCCCCCTCCCCTGGGCTTGCTGAGAATGTGGGACTTAGTGTCAAGGCACAGAGAACCTCCCCTGGGGTTCACCCATCCAGCACAGGCTCTGTCTCTGTGGCCTTGCACTGTGAGGGGTGAAGGGTGAGGCAGGTATGGGTGGCCTTGGATGGAGAAGTCTGGATAGGAGTCTTGGGAGAGGAGCAGTTTCTGGAACACCAGCACAGGGCGCTCTGGGTTTAGAACCCTGTTTCTGAATGTGTGTTGCAGGCTGTGCCACTCTCAGAAGCAAAGTGAGTCGTTGGGACCCTGGTCCCTGGGGGCTGATTCTGGGGACAATGGAAAACTCACCTGGTTGAAGCTGTGTGTGGCGGGGAGGGGAGTGTTGGGAGGCTGAGTTATGGGCCTCACTGTTTGTTTTCCAATTTGAGAAACAGAGAAACAGGCAGAGGACAGCACTCCCATCCACTGGTTCACTCCCCAAATGTCAGAAACAATCAGGGCTGGGCTGGATCAAAGCCAGGAGCCAGGAGCTCCATCCGGGTCTCCCACATGGGTGGCAGGGACCCGAGGACCTGAGCCATCACTTGCTGCCTCCTAGGATTCGCACTAGCAAGAAACTGGAGTCAGCAGCCTCAAGACAGACTCAGGTGCTCCCACGTGAGACACAGGCATCACAGCCAGTGTCTTAACTGCTAAGCCAAATGCCACTCCAGCATTTTGGTGGGTTTTGTCCTTTTCTTTAAGATTTATTTATTTGAAATGCAGAGTTACAGAGAGAGGAACACACACACACACACACACACACAGAGAGAGAGAGAGAGAGAGAGAGAGAGAGATCTTCTATCTGTTGGTTCACTCTCCAAATGGCCCCAACAGCCAAGGTTGGACCAGTTCAAGGCCAGGAGCCTAGAACTCCATCCAGGTCTTTCACGTGAGTGACAGGGTTCCAAGCACTTGGGCCATCCTCCCTGCTTTCCCAGGCATGTTAGCAGGGGGCTGGATCAGAAATGGAACAGCCAGGACTTGAACCAGCGGCCATATGAGATGCCAGTGTCCCAAGCGGCAACTTTACCCGCTATGCCACAACACCAGATCCAACTGCATTGTGTTTTAGTGGACAAACAGGAGCTCCCCAAGGGGCGACTTGGGCACATGCTGAGAGCCCCAAGCTCCTGTATGGATCACCCCCTCAGAAACACACACCCCAAGGCCTTTGAGTGGAGCTCCAGAGAAGCCCCTGGGGTCATTGAGAGCATGGGTGTGACCACAGACCTTGACCTCTGAGGCTGAGAAGACTCCCCAGGACCAGGGCCCCTGCAGGGGTCTGGATGCAAAAGCACGACTCTTGTGCGTGGCGGCAGGACGGCCGGCAGCGCTGGGAGCTCCTATCTGCAGGCACAGGTTCCTTGTGATAGAGCTGGGCTGAGAATGTGTGGCCGCAGGGGTGGTGGGATGGTGGGTAGTGGTGGCGGGTGGCAGTGGCGGGCACGGTGGAGGAGGGGCCAGCACCTTCAGGGTCCAGCATACCGCGGCTAGAATCCCAGGACTGGTTGCTATCACTTCTGAGTGGCCAGCAACTCAGCCTAGGAGAGTACTTGCTTGGGACCTGGCCCAGCGTCACCCAAGGAACTTTCTCAGCTTCTAGGGGCCCACCCTCAGCCACCCTTGCTTCGGACAGAAAGGCCTCCATGGCAAGGGACCACTGCAGTGTTGCAAGCCCTCCAAGGGACAGGTGTTTGGTCCAGAAATTAAGACAATGGACACCCGTGTGCCATATCAGAGTGTCCAGCTTAGAGTCCCAATGCCAGCTTCCTGCTAGTGTGCGCCCTGGGAGGCAGTGGTGATGGCTCAAGTGACTGGGTCCCTGCCACCCACATGGGAGACCTGGACTGAGGTCCCAGCTCCTTGCCCTGGCCAGGGTCCAGCCCCTACTGCTGTGGGTATCTGTGGCATCTCCATCTCTCTCTCTCTCTCTCTCCCCCCCCCCCCCAGAATATCTGACCCAAGAAGTCACTGAGAAAAAGGAGCAAGCCATGGTTCCTCCAAAGTACACAAGACCATCTGCAGCTCAGCCCAGCCCCCTCCAACACAGCACGCCAGGACTGAGGGTCCACAGGGGGCCAGGCATTGGAGACCCAGCCCCAGGCCTGTGTCCCCACAGAGGGTAAGGCCAGGAGGAGCAGAGGTGGTCAGAGTGTGCGACAGCTGTGGAAACTGAGAGCTGAGAGGAACACCCAGGAGGGGCAGTCTTGGTACATCAAGGAAGGCTTCCTGGAGGAAGGGTAGGTGGGAGCAAGGAGCCAGCCAGGAGGGTGGAGACCTTCCCAGAAGACGCAGCCACTTACACAGTCTGGGGATATGGCAGAGCTTGAACATGCAGGAAACACCAGGGTGGGCCGCACGGGAGAGGAGGCCAGGGCTGGAGTTGCCCACAGGGATGGAACAGGAACAGATTACCTGAGGGGGAGCTGGGGGCAGGGGTCCTGTGTTCCCTCTGGCAGCAGGGGTGGGGGCTGACGGGCCCCCGCAGAGACAGGTCTCTGTGGTCAGGGGCAAGACATGCAGAGACCTGAATGTGAGGCGCCCACGGGGCCAGAGGCACAGGCTGGACTCTAAATCACCTTTGTGCTGGGGGCCGACCCCTGGAGAGGCCACACCCCCCTGCTCCAGGATCTGCTCACTTGTGCACAGCACCCCTCTCCCCGGCCATCTTCCCACCTGTGACAAGCCTTGCTACTTGCTCTGCATGGCCTCAACCTCCCCTTCCACCTCTGGGCTGCTTCTGTTCCTCCCCCAGGTGCTGAGCCCGGCTGGAGAGCAGGGAGCCCCCATGCGGGGCCCAGCTGGCCATGGCCTTGAACTCCCGCAGGTCCTTTCAGTTCTTGGTGGTGGGCAGTGAGTTCCCAACCCTCCCAGGCCCTGTTTTGCCCTGCTCCATCCTCACGGCGAGCCAGCAGCAGCTCCAAGCCAGCAGTTCCCACCACCTGCTCCCACCTCCCTTCCACTCTGCACCCCACTTTTCCAGCTCCCTCCTGGCTGGGATGCTCCGCCATCTGGAGCCCACCCTTTCCTTTCTCAGGGCAGGGATCTTCATCCGTTACTCCCTCCCACCTCTCTCTCTCTAACCACCCACTGGTCACTGGCTCCTCCATAATCATTAAAAGCCCAGTGTCCCCGTCCCCCCCACCTCCCCTCCCCCACCATCTGCTTGCCACCCACCCTTGCCCACGCCTTCTCTCCCTGGCCAGCAACATGTCAACATCAGGACACCAGAGCTCAAGTCATCTATTACCACCACCACCCCCCCATCCCTACTGCAGCCTAGCGGGGCAGGGCCCAAGCACACACCCAAACACATTCTGTCCCTCCTCCCTCTCCCTGGAGCCAAACCCAGCCCTGCTACCAAGCCCCTCCAGACCCCTCTTTCTTGTTTCTTTTTAAAAGATTTATTTTATTTATTTGAGAAGTAGAGTTACAGACAGAAAGAGAGAGAGAGAGAGAGAGAGAGGTCTTCCATCTACTGGTTCACTCCCCTAAGGGCCGCAATGGCGGGAGCTAAGCTGATCCAAAGCCAAGAACCAGGAGCTTCTTCTAGGTCTCCCACATGGGTGCAGGAGCCCAAGCACTTGGGCCATTTTCTGCTGCTTTCCCAGGTACATTAGCAGGGAGTGGATAGGACTTGAACCAGTGCCCATATGGGATGCCGGCTCTGCAGGCAGAGGCTTAACCTATTATGCCACAGCACTGGCCCCTGCCCCTCTTTAATGTCCCTAGGATCCATCCCTGTGCTCCCACCGTGGGCCTGACATGCACCTGCAAGCCTTGGTGTGTGCCTGGCCCGTGTGCTCACGGCAGGCACTCCTTGGGGCTCCAGCTGTTCCTGCCCAGACCATTCTCCACTTGTTGCTTCTCGTCCTCACGCCAGCCATGAGCCAAGACTGCCTGAGCACCATCCCCATGGCTAGGCTACCTGCACCTGGTTGCTTCTCCCGCTGCTGTCTCAAGCCGCCATTGGCCTCGTCCCCACCTGTCAGTGGGCTCCGGCAGTGCAGCTGTGATTAGGGACCAAGGTCGTTTTAGGAAAGATATTTGAGCTGAGGCTGTGTGAGCTGGGTTAGAACCCCCTAAGAGGAAGCTGGCACTGTGCTGTAGTGAGTAAAGCCACTGCCTGTGACACCGGCATCCCATATGGGCGCCGGTTTGAGTCCCGGCTGCTCCACTTCTGATCTCTCTGCTAACCCGCCTGGGAAAGCAGTGGAGAGTGGCCCAAGTGCTTGGGCCCCTGCACCCATATGGAAGACTCGGATGAGTTCCAAGCTCCTGGCTTCAGCCAGCTGGGCCAACTGGGGAGTGAACCAGCAAATGGAAGACCTCTCTGTCTCTCCCAACTCTGCCCCATAACTCTGCCTTTCAAATGCATAAATAAATTCTAAAAAAAAAATCCATTAGGCACTATCATTGATTTGTGCACTCTGAGTGTTCATTGAGTGTCCACCACGTGCCAAGCACTGAACTGGACCCCAGGGATCTGCTGGGGAGCAGAAAGATGCAGGTGGGGTCAGCGCTGTGCCGCAGTGCATAAAGCTGTAGCCTGAAGTGCAAGCATCCCATATGGACACTGGTTCAAGTCCTGGCTGCTCCACTTCTGATCCAGCTCTCTGCTATGGCCTGGAAAAGCAGTAGAAGATGGCCCAAGTGCTTGGGCTCCTGAACCTGTGTGGGAGACCTGGAAGGATCTCCTGGCTCCTGGCTTCATATCGGCACAGCTCTGGCCATTGTGGCCAATTGGGGAGTGAATCAGCAGATGGAAGACCTTTCTCTGTGTAATTCTGACTTTCAAATAAATAAATAAATCTTAAAAAAAGAAGGAGGAGGAGGAAGATGCAGGTTCCTCCTGGAGCATCCAGTGTAGTGGGGGGAGGGAGGGATTCATCACATGAACGTCACAACCACGACCGAACCAAGGGCCCCTCTGGGTGGTGCATGGGGCTCTGAGCATCTGATGGAGGGAGTTGACCGTCCCTGATGACGTGATGGTCAAGCCGAGATTGGAAGGATGACAAGGTGTAAATTAAGAGAAGAGAACAGGGATGAGCAGCCCAAGGAGGCGGCTGGCGTGCAAAGGCCCTGGGGGAACCAGAGGCAGGACCAGGGACTCACTGTGGCCAAGGATGGCACAGCACACACTTTGAGGAACTGCAAAGTAACATAACACAAAAACCACCATGTCAACCAACGCACACCATGCAACTTAGTGGGATTTAGCAGATTCACAAGTTGTGTAGCTGCTGCTACCTGGGTTAGAGCATTTCGTCACTCCCAAAGGAAGTTCTATGTCCAGGAGGCACTCCTTCCTCCCCCTGCCCCAGGCTGCTCTGGGCAGGGGGTCCTGGATCCCTACCTCCTTGCCCCCTGACCGCAGAGCCATGTTCCCCAGTGCTCACGTAGCTCGCTCCGCTTATTCACCCATTGGCTGTGAGGCTCTGAACTCTGTGTGCAGGGCCTTGTTTGCACATCTGGCTTTGATTCTTTTGGACGTGCACCAAGAAGCGGACTCGTGGGGTCATGTGTTGGGTCTGTGCTTACCATCTGGAGGCAGGGCACACACCTCTAGCCGCGGGGGTGGGGCGCGGGTGCAGGTGGCACGTGAGAACAAGCATGACGCTTTCTCCACGGTTGACAATTCCTTTTGGTCTCTTTCCACTCGGGTGGTTTCAGGTGGGGAACGCACCAAGAGGGGCCTCTCAGCTCAGCTGAACAAGCCCCTCCTTCCCGTAAGCGGTCCTGGGCCGGGGATCCTGGATAGCTGTGTCCCCGGAGGGGTCTCAAAAGCCCAGGCAGTGCTTGGCATGCAGTTGGCGCTCAGTAACTGTGTGTTGTGTGGTTAAAGACCACGAGCAGTCTCACCCCAAGAAAGCAGAACCAGAGAGACGGGCCAGTGGAGCAGCCAGAGGGCAGGCGGTCAGACATGGGCCCCCAGGACCCCCAGTCCTCCGGGAAGCCTCCACCCATGGTTATTGAACCTGGTACTTCCACATAGACTCCCACGGCAGCGTGGAGAGCCTCAGCGGCTCTGTATTCCACGGCCAGGCTGCTGCGGGAGTGGAGCTGGATCCACGCCCAGGACACTGGACATCCAGGACTTGTCCCGTTGGCGAGGCCACGGGTCCCTCCCCTCCCAAGGCCACTGGGGAGTGCAGCCAGCCCGAGGGGCACCCCGGAAGCCCTCAGGAGCGCTTCACCCTGCCCCCACAGCAGAGTAGCTGGCAAGCCACAAGCCGATATTGAATTGCAGCAAAACTGGGCAGAGGATTAGACACCCCACCTGGACCTGCCCGGGGAGAACGCTGCAGCCTGGGCTGGCACCCAGTGTCAGGCGGAACCATGGCTGGATGAGCAGCAGCGAGGGGCGGGGTGGAAGGGCCCGTGAGCAGACAAAGTCAGCTGAGGTTCCTTCCCAGGGCCCTGCACCCTCAGTGTGCACACCTGCATTCGTTCACAGAGCTGGGGAGGACGGACCATAGCCAGGTTGAGGAAGCACAAAGGGACAGGGACGGGGGACAGGAACACACCCAAATGCCCAGGATTCTCCGGGGGGAGGGGGGCGAAGGAGAGTAAACTGCTTTGACCAGTAAGTCAAGGAAGGCTTCCTGGAGGACGGCGAAGGGTGTGGGGCTGGGTTGGGATCCAGGAAGACATGGGCTTGAAGGATGGCTGCTTCCTTGCTGTCTGACATCGGGCAAACATCTTAGTTCATTTGGCAAACTTTTTTTTATTTTTGAGCGTGTGCTCCACACCAATCACAGGTGACCTAATGGGAGCACAAAGATGAATTAGATATGGCTCGCGTGGTCAGCGCCCAGACACATCGTGGGGACATCGGGATCCTGGCTGCGGTGGAGGCAGAGTGCGCCGGCGCCGTGGGGCAGGACGGCAGGGGCCTCCCGGAAGCCGAACCACGCTGAGCACGCTTTGCTCAGGGGCCAGGGCGGGCGAGGGTGGGGGCCGTGGTGCGGGGCAGGGGGGGGAGGGGGGGAGGAAGAGGCATGGGTGGAGGTGAAAGGCCCGGGACGGGGTCCTGCAGGGGCCTGCATGGATGCGGGAGGCAGGCCTGGCTGTTCTGAGTGCGGAGGTGAACAGGTTGCGGTGACCTCTCTGCGCTAGGTCAAGGGGCGTTGCCTATGGCCAGCGCCCATCTCTGCTAATGACCCCAGTGCGGCCTGACTCAGGCATCCACATTCCTGGCTGTTCTGAGCCAGCTGGCAAACCCCTTCCTCCCGCCTTCAGCAGAGGGGCGAGCATCCCCCGCCCCCGCCCCCCCCCCAACCCGGGGTGGACTTCCCTTGGATCCTCGGCTCCCTCCCCCTACATGTGTCGGTGGCGAAGAAGCCAGGAACGAGGCGTTCAGAGCAGGAAAAGGAGGGGCCGGGGTCGTGCCAGGAGATGTGTCCCCTGTCCCTGCTCCTCTGGCTGGCCACCCCTCCCGCCAGCGCCCACAGCGGCTCCCAGCTGCTGCCCTGTAGGGGGCTTTTCTAGCGAGCAGCCTCTTCCTGCAGAGTTGCCCGGGACCCTATTAGCTCCTCCCCTGGTACCTGGACTCCTGCCCTCACCTCCACCTGCTCAGACCCCTCCCAGAACCAGGAATGCATTACCTCGACCCCCGTTCCTGGCTCACCCCTAAGCCACATCAGACATGGGCCAACTTGTTCCCGGCCCCTCCTTGCCCCACCAAAGCCCAAATGCACACTTCCGTTCCCTGCCCAAGCGCCAAGAATCAGCTTCTCCCTGAATCAGGTCCACTCCTGAGTGGCCGTCACACGGAGGGTATGGGTTGGGGCGAGGCTGCACTGGGTGGATGAGGGCTGGCAATCTGTGAGCTGGTGCCATGGTGGTCGCCAGGGTGCAGTGACCAGCACACCCAGGAAGAGTCCCTGTCCTCTGGGAGTACAGTCTGGCAGGGACGCCCACATCCCCACCAGAGCACCTGGGTTCAAGCCCTGGCTGCGGCTCCAGTTCCAGCTTCCTACCGGTGCACACCCTGGGAAGCAGTGGTGATGGCTCACATGCTTGGCCCCTGCCACACACCTGGGAGAGCTGGATGGAGTTTCTGACTCCTGGCTTCAGCTTGGTCTGACCCCAGCTGTAGTGGGAGTGAATCAGTGGGTGGGAACACACTCTGTGTGTGTGTGTGTGTGTGTCTCCCAAATGAAAATAGGGTGGGGCAGAGTAGTGGACAAGCAGGAGTATGTGTTCCTGGGGTGACAGGAAACCCGTTCTAGGGAGACAGTGACTTTTCTGCAGCATCTCAAGCAGTGTTTTTTTTTTTTTTTTTTTTTTTTTTTTTTTTTAATTTGACAGGTAGAGTTATAGACAGTGAGAGAGAGAGAGAGACAGAAAGAAAGGTCTTCCTTCCATTGGTTCACTCCCCAAATGGCCACCATGGCCGGCACTGCACTGATCCAAAGCCAGGAGCCAGGTGCTTCCTCCCGGTCTCCCATGCGGGTGCAGGGCCCAAGCACTTGGGCCATCCTCCACTGCACTCCCGGGCCACAGCAGAGAGCTGGACTGGAAAAGGAGCAACCCAGAGCCCATGTGGGATGCTGCTGCCGCAGGATTAACCAAGTGAGCCACACGGCCGGCCCCTCAAGCAGTGTTTTTAAACCGTGAGTGGCAGCCCATGTGTGGGTCATGGAATCTATTTAGTTTTTGTGCCTTGAGTTACTTTTTTTTTTTTTTAAGATTTATTTATTTATTCGAAAGAGTTACGCACAGAGAGAAAGAGAGGCAGAGAGAGAGAGAGAGAGGTCTTCCATCCTCTGGTTTAGTCCCCAAATGGCCGCAATGGCCGAAGCTGTGCCAATCCGAAGCCAGGAGCCAGAAGCTTCTTCTGGGTCTCCTACGTGGGTGCAGGAGCCTAAGCACTTGGGCCATCTTCTACTGCTTTCCCAGGCTGTAGCAGAGAACTGGATCAGAAGTGGAGCAGCCGGGACTCGAACTGGCTTCCATATGGGATCCTGGCACTGCAGGCGGGGGGGGGGGGGGGGGGCTTTATCCACTTTGCCATAGTGCCAGCCCCTTGTGTTACTTTTATGTATAATAGAATATGATTTACAACAGCACACTTCAGAAATATTGTATTGCGAATGGGAGTTTCTGTTACCTACCTGTCTACCTTCCTGTCTGTCTCTCTCTACCTATCTATCTGTCTGTCCCTGTCTGTTTATCTACCTATCTTCCTGCCTGTCTATTTATCTAAAAGATAATGCTTATAGGTTAGGATAGTAAATGTGTTTCTTTTTTTTTTTTTTTTTTAGATTTATTTACTTATTTGAAAGTCAAAGAGAGAGAAAGAGATTTTCCATCTGTTGGTTCACTGCCCAAATGGCTGCAACAGCCAGAGTTGGGCTGGTCCAAAGCCAGGAACCAGGAGCCTCTTCCAGGTCTTCCACATGGCCGCAGGGGCCCACATACTTGGGCCATTTCTGCTGCTTTCCCAGGTGCCTTGGCAGGGAGCTAGATCAGAAGTGGAGCAGTCAGAACTCAAACCCATGCCCATGTGGGATGTCGACCCTGCAGATGGTGATTTACCCATTGTGCCACCACGCTGGCCGCTGAAATGCATCTCTTACTGCAGGTCCTCAAGCACAAAGGTTTGTCGCAGACAGAGGAAACGTGTAGCCATGTCGGAGCTGACGGGCAACACACCAAACCCAAGGATCTGTCTTGTCCTGTGGGCAGTGCGGAGCCATGGCGCTTAGGTGAGACCCCACCTTCATCCCTGAGCCCCACCCTAGGGCAGGAGGGGGACCTTGGCATCTCCCCAGGAGCCTGGCCTTGCCACCATCCCTGCCCTGCCGGGGACCCAGCTGTGAGCGTCATCTGGCCTTGGAGGTGGGGCTTGGATGGGGAAGTGAACTTACCGTCTGGTGAAGCCTGTAATTCTGGGTTCACGGCTCCTCCATGCTGTTTCACTGCCTGGGCAGCTTTTGCATTCTCCCTCTTCCTGTATAAAATAGGGCTCATAAGGGTCATCTCCAAAAGTCTTTGAATTTAGTTTGTCACATGCCTGGCCCCAGGCCTTCAGTAAAACAAATTGTGGGGGCTGGCGTTGTGGCACAGTGGGTTAAAGCCCTGGCCTGAAGCGCCGGCATCCGATATGGGAGCTGGTTCTAGTCCCGGCTGCTCCTCTTCCAATCCAGCTCTCTGCTATGGCCTGGGAAAGCAGTAGAAGATGGCCCAAGTCCTTGGGCCCCTGCATCCACGTGGGAGACCAGGAGGAAGCTCCTGGCTTCGGCTTGGTGCAGCTCCGGCCATTGTGGCCAATTGGGGAGTGAACCAGCGGATGGAAGACCTCTCTCTCTGCCTCTGCCTCTCTCTCTCTCTCTCTAACTCTGTCTTTCAAATAAATAAAATAAATCTTTAAAAACAAGTCGCGTTTTTAGCACAAGTATATCCCGATTATTTCTTGGCATATACTTGGACCTTAAATGTTTGTGGGAGGTATTTGGCTCAGGGGTTAAAATGCTGCAGGGGGCGCGCGCATCCCTCCTTGGTGAGGTTGGGTTCGAGTCCCGGCTCCGCTCCTGATTCCAGCTTCCTGCTAATACGCACCTTGGGAGGCAGCAGTTGGGTCCCTGTCCCCACTGGGAGACACCTGGATGGAGTTGCAGGCTGCTGGCTTTGGTCTGGCTCCACCCCGATTGCTGCAGCATTTGAGGAGGGATCCATTAGATGGGAGACCTCTCCCTCTGTCTCTCTGGCTTTCTGATAAAAGAAAGAATTTATTTAAACAATCTCCTGTTGTTTATCTGAAATGCAAACTTGCGTGGACAAACTGCATTTTATCCGCAAGCCCTGTGTGGACCCCACAAGCCCACATGCGTCCCAGACTCCTTGGTGGGTGGGGTGGGCGGTGGGGGTGGGCAGTGAGCACATCTCCCCTCTCTAGCCAGCCTGGGCCTGGGCCTGCTCTCCACTCCGGCCCACTGTGTCCCCACTGTGGGTGTGCCCTGTGTTTGCTCCCTCAGTCCCCAATCCCAGCATCTCCTGGGACACGTGACCCACTGTTCCCGACCCCCCAGGGACCATGCAGGAAGCTGTCAGTCGCCAGTGGGGCCCAGCCCCCCCACACCTCCTCCCCCACTCCTCCGCTTTCTAGGGTCCAGCCCCTCCCCACCAAGCCACTGCAAACAACGCCCCCAATCCATGTATTGTTCAGAGCTCTCTTTCCCACTTTTTTCTCAGCGAGGTAGGGATTCCCTCTCACAATCCCACTCCTAGCTATGTGGCCTCGGGAAAGTAACTCAACCTCTCTGAGCTCCCTGTCTCCTCATCTGGAAAATCCTGGATGATGCCATTTAGCTGCGAGGATTCGAGAGCTAACACAGGCGAGTGCGGCCAAAACGCCGCGTGGCGGAGCAGACGCTGAATACCTGTTTCATGGTCTAACTGCTGTATTTCAGCCATTCTAAGGTGCGCTTGAGATTTTCTCCTTGTTTCATTTCCTACGGCAGCTGGGGGAGGCCTCCAAAGCCTGTGCCTACCTAAACTTTGTCAAGGGAGTTCCCTGCCCTCTCTTTCCGGCGTGTGTTCAGTTTAATTGCTGTTTAAAATGTCCTCAAAAAGGCTACACTGCGGTTTGGCATTTACACAAGGCTGCGTGTCTGCAAAGGTGCAGAGCAGGAATCGGGCTTGGGGAAGCAGCTAGCATTAAGCAATGACAGTTCGTATATATTCTTGCAAAACAGCTGCCCGATGTTTTGATGAGACCCGAAGAAGAGTGGGCACCGTGTTGTTTTATTACAGAAAAGGGCAAGACGAGTGCCGTCGCCCTGTGGAGCAAGAGAGCACCTGCCAGAAAGCTCACCCAGCGGGCATCTGAGGCTCGGAGAGAAACCTGCAAGGAGCAAGCCAGCTTGCAAAGACGGAAGAAGCCCCCCCCCCCCCCGCCACCTCCGCGTTGCAGAGGGCTCGGGAGAGCTGGGCTCGCCAATGTGAGGAGATCCGGGCCCAAGCGCTCACTGCCCGTTTGTTCCTCTGTGAGTTCCTTGCGTCTGCGTGCACAGAGTGATCTTGACTTTCGAAGCTGACATCCAAGTAAATCTAAAAGACTTCTTGCCCAAATGATAACAAAGGTATTTTATGGTAGTTTTCCCTTTCTTTTTTTTTTTTTTCATTATTTATTTACTTGAAAGTCAGAGATACAGAGAGAAAGGGAAGACAGGGAGAGTCTGTCCATCTTCTGGTTCACGATCACCAGATGGCTGCAAAGGGGGGGCTGGGCCAGGTTGAAGCCGAGAGCCAGGAGCTTCATCCGGGTCTCTCACATGGGAAGGAGGAGCCCAAGGACTTGGGCCATCTTGTTCTTCTATTTTTTTTAAAGATTTATTTATTTGAAAGGCAGAGTTACAGACAGAGAGAAGCAGAGAGAGAGAGAGGTCTTCCATCCGCTGGTTCACTCCCCAAATAGCCGCAATGGCCGGAGCTGAGTTGACCCGAAGCCAAGAGCCAGGAGCTTCTTCTGGGTCTTCCACACTGGGGCAGAGGCCCAAGGACTTGGGCCATCTTCCACTGCTTTCCCAGGCCATAGCAGAGAGCTGGATCAGAAGTGGAGCAGCCGGGACTCGAACCGGCATCCACATGGGATGCCGGCACTGCAGGCGCCGGCTTTACCTGCTACACCACAGCTCCAGCCCCCATTGGGTCATCTTCTGCTGCTTTTCCCAGGCCATTATCAGGGAGCTGGATAGGAAGTGGAGCAGCTGGGACGTGAACCGGCACTCATATGGGATGCCAGGGTCACAGGTGACAGCTTTACCTGCCACACACCTATGCTGTTTCCCTTTTCCTTTTCTTAATTTTTAAAACATTACATATTTTAATTATGGTAAAATACACACACCATAAAACATGCCATCTTAACCACTTTAATTTTTTTTTTTTTGACAGGCAGAGTGGACAGTGAGAGAGAGAGACAGAGAGAAAGGTCTTCCTTTGCTGTTGGTTCACCCTCCAATGGCCGCCGCAGCCAGCGCACTGTGGCCGGCGCACCGCGCTGATCCGATGGCAGGAGCCAGGAGCCAGGTGCTTTTCCTGGTCTCCCATGGGGTGCAGGGCCCAAGCACCTGGGCCATCCTCCACTGCACTCCCTGGCCACAGCAGAGAGCTGGCCTGGAAGAGGGGCAACCGGGACAGAATCCGGCGCCCCAACCGGGACTAGAACCCGGTGTGCCGTGGCGCCGGCCCCACTTTAATTTTTTTTAAATTCATTTGTATGAGAAGCAGAGCGACACTCAGAGACAGAGAGAGACAAAGAGAAAGTTGCAATCTGCTCGTTCACTCCCCAGATATGACCAGAGCTGGGCTGGGCTGCAGCCAGGAGCCAGGAACCCCATCCATGTCTCCCATGTGGGGAGCAGGGACCGGCTGCTTGAGCAGGAAGCCAGAGTCAGCAGTCAGAGCTGGCAAACGAATCCAAGTGGGACACGAGCATCTTAACCAGTATCTTAACTGCCAGGCCAAACCTGTACCCTGTAACTGGTTTTTTAAATTTATTTTATTTATTTGAAAGACATATTGAAAATAGGAAGGGCCCAAATGCTTGAGCCATCCTCCACTGCTTTCCTGGGCATATCAGCAGGAAGCTGCATCAGAAGTGGAGCAGCTGGGACTCAAACCTGTGCTCCCATATAGGATGTTACAGTCACAGGCAGCGGTTTAATCTGCTGCACCACGATGCCACTCCCCTCCCCTGTAACCATTTTTTAAAAGATTTTATTTATTTATTTATTTGAGAGGCAGAGCTATAGACAGAGAGAGGGAGAAACAGAAAGATCTTCCCTCTGCTGGTTCACTTCCCAAGTGGCCGCACCAGCCAGAGCTGAGCCAATCCGAAGCCAGGAGCCATGAGCCTCTTCTGGATCCCTCATGTGGATGTGGGTGCAGGGGCCCAAACACCTGGGCCATCTTCTACTGCTTTCCCAGGCCATAGCAGAGAGCTGGACTGGAAGAGGAGCATCTGGGACATGAACAGGCACCCATATGGGATGCCAGCACCGCAGGCAGAGGCTTAGCCTACTAAGCCACAGCACCCTATTCCCCACTCCCATAACCATTTTTGAATGTATGGTTCAATGGAACTCAGTGCATCCACATGACTCTGCCTCCAACTTCAAGAAAGCATTTTTAAAATGATTTATTTACTTGAAAGGCAGAGTTACAGAGAGGGAGACACAGAGAGGGAGAGAGGGAGAGAGGGAGACACAGAGAGGGAGAGAGGGAGAGAGGTCTTCCATCCGCTGGTTCACTCCCGAAATAGCTACAATGGCTGGAGCTGCACCGATCCGGAGCCAGGAGCCAGGAGCTTCCTCCAGGTCTCCCACATGGGTTCAGGGGCCCAAGGACTTGGGCCATCTTCCACTGCTTTCCCAGGCCATAGCAGAGAGCTGGATTAGAAGTGGAGCAGCCAGGACTTGAACCAGTGCCCATATGGGATGCCAGGACTGCAGGCGGCGGCTTTACCCGCTACACCACAGCGCCAGACCCTCGGATGCCTTTCACATGACAGGATTTTGCCCCCCAGCTGCACACACACACACTTGTTCTGAGTCTCTCTCCCCGAGCCTCTGGGACCAGGGCCAGGTCCCCATGTGGCACTGCTGTTTCAGGTACTGGAAACACAGCCGAGAACACGCCCACAAGAGCTCCTGCCCTTTCAGGACTCTCCTTCGGTTGGGCCTCGTTTTCTTCTTCCTCACCCTCCTCCTCCTCTTCCTCCTGGAAAGAAGTTACAAGTTCACGTGTGCATGCTCGCATCTTGCATTCTCAGAAACAACTCTGTGGGAAAGGCATCTTTAGTCCCATTGTCCAGATAGGAAGACTGAGGCTGAGTGTGATTCAGCAGTCCAAGGGTGTGGTGGAAACTCTCGAGACCCAGTTCCAGTTCCAGTTCAGCCTCTAACTTGCTGGACCACCGTCCCCAAGTCACTCACACTCCTCAGGCCTCAGGCTGGGACACAAGACAAGGTATTCTACTTCGTAAAGAGGTGCATAGGCCAGGAGCTACAGCACTATCCAGAGCCTGTCCGGATCCCACCCCAAGCCCACTGCTGCCTCTGGATCCCCAGGAGAGGGAACGAGCCTGGAAGGATTAGGGAAGAGGGGCCTCCAAGGCCCTGGTGGTGTGCAGGGCCCCCAGTACGAGGCGGTATCCCTGGGAGGGGTGGGCACCCATGCCAGAGAGCTGCCTATTGGGCGGCCTGGCCTCCCTGGATCGCCACAGCTCACTACCCCAGAGAAATGTCTTCCTCCGGCGACATGGGTGGCTCTGGGGGCTGGGGGATGCCCCCAGTGCTCCTGGGACACCCTCCCCCCGCCCCAGATATGTGAGTCTGGGGAACCCAACACGTAAGAACGTAAGCAGCACTCTGAGCGACTGCTACAAGGGTTTGGCCTCCACCCGTGACCAGGCGCAGCCACTCTGTGCTCGTGTCATAGGGGATTTCATGTCGCCGAGTCCCAAGGCCCCAAGGCAGGCGTCACCTCCATTTTACAAAGTCCAGAGACGGAGCAAGGTGGTGCTGGGACAGAAGCTCTGAGCTGACCCCCCCCCACTCCTCCGCTGACTCTTTCAGCCAGGGCCAGGGTCCCCAAGGCCCCCCGAAGCCACCGCTGGCTCCAGGCTGCCGGAGCTGCTCCTTGAATGGGCTTCCAGGAGGAGGGAGAGCTTAATGGCTTACGGGCGATTAACTACAAGCAAGCAGGCACAGAACAGACACCAAGCATTTTTGCCTTGGAAATTTGGCCCAAGCCGACCAGTTGTTTTCCATCTCCTTCCAGAAGGGTGGGGGGAGGGTGGGCATCCACCCCCAAGACGGGCGACTCTGGCATTTCTCGCGCATAATTTGGGGTGGGTGTGTTGGGGGGTGCCCTGCACCTTAGCCACCACTTTGAGTTAGAAAGAGGGGTCCTCCCCCCAGCCACCTCCCCTTCGGGGGTTCCCATCCGCAGCTTGGCGTGGGGGAGGGGAGGCCCCACGGCGACAGGCCTGGGGTAACTGAGGGAACAAACACGGAAAATCAGGGGACGTCAAGCCTTATCTGGAGTTCATTAATGGGGAACTTTAGTCAGCTGTGAAGGCCAAGATGGGGTGATAGGCGTGCAGTGGGCAGGGGTGGGAGTGGGGCAGGGGTGGCAGGGACAGTGGAGGCGCTGGCCTAAACTCCGCCTCCATCGCACGTGCCCAGGCCTGGGCCGAGGGACTCTATATAGGCCCAGCCTCCCCCGAGGCCCCGAACGAGCGAGAGGGAGCGAGCGAGAGGGAGCGAGCGAGAGGGAGCAGAGGCGGGAGACCCGTGGAGGGCCCGCAGCATGTGGGAGCTTCGGTCCATCGCCTTCTCCAGGGCGGTGTTTGCCGAGTTCCTGGCCACGCTCCTCTTTGTCTTCTTCGGCCTGGGCTCAGCCCTCAACTGGCCATCGGCGCTGCCTTCCACATTGCAGATCGCCATGGCTTTTGGCCTGGGCATCGGCACCCTGGTGCAGGCTCTGGGCCACGTCAGCGGGGCCCACATCAACCCTGCCGTGACCGTGGCCTGCCTGGTGGGCTGCCACGTCTCCTTCCTCCGAGCTGCCTTCTACGTGGCTGCCCAGCTGCTGGGGGCCGTGGCCGGGGCCGCTCTGCTCCACGAGATCACGCCGGCCGAGGTCCGTGGCGACCTGGCTGTCAATGCCGTGAGTACAGCTGGACCCTCGCCCTCGTCCACGGCGGGTGGACCTTGGGCCACCCCTGGCGAATGATGAGATGCAGGTGGCTCTGGGTGGAGAGAGAGAGAGAGAGACAGAGACAGAGACAGAGACCAAGATGAGGCTCTAGACAGGAGCCCAGCGGAAGGGGCAATTGTGTGAGAGCAGAAACGGCGGAGAAAACAGGGCTGCTGGTACCTTCTGTCCGGGGGCCCGCGGAGGAAGAGCAGCGTCGAGGGTTCTGCTGGACTCCATGCCCACGTGGGCTGGGGCTCAGCAGGGGCAGGGTCCCCAGAGCACAGCAGCCGTGCAGTCTTCCCCAGAGGGGAGAGATGGAACGCTCTTTCAGCTTCTAGCAGGTGCAGGAACGCTTCAGGGGTAGGGTCTCTCCCTCTGGATGCTGGAGAAGTTTGTGGGAGGCAGCTGCTGAGGCTGTGGGCAGCCTGGGCTCTTAGGAAGCTGAGGGTAGCGCGGTTCACTCCCCCGCCCCCAATCTGCGAGGTATGGGTGGGGAGGGCTGAATGCGCTCCCCTCCATGCAATATGCCCTCTGCACCCCTGCCCCAAGCCAGAACAGCAATCACCTCTTCTGTGCCTCAGTTCCCCGCATTTCTTCGCTGGCTGCATCCCTGGGCTTCTAGCAAACAGCCCAGCCTCCATGGCCACGCCCTGCCCTGCACAAGTGGTCTTTCTGCACCCCGGGGGTTTCTCTCCCCTTCAGAGTGGGAAGTATGGTGAGGCTGGGGATCCAGGGCTTAGAAAACACCAGAGCAGCCAAGGCAGCTGGCCGACCGAGCAGGTGCCGATTTCCACTGAGCGCGAAGTTAGCGCCATTAGCAGCAAGCGGAGCCCCAGTGGGACAGAAAGAGGGGCTTCCTGAGAGCACCACCCCAGCAAGCCCCTCTCCGCAGGGGCGCCCTGGAGCCCCCAGCCCTGCTCCTCTCTCTGCAGCTGAGTGGGGGCCTCAGCAGGGAAGGTCTGGGAGGCTCTCCTGCCAGCTATTCCTCAGTGGGCCCACCCCCAGGAGAACCCGCTGGGGGGCAGCGGTGGGGCTGACTTGCCCTCAGCCTGTCCCTGTTGTCCTCTGGGAGAGGCAGCCTGGCCACCAGGAAGTTGCCATTGATGTGCATCTGCCCTGTGCCGTCTCAGCCTCGTTCAACACCGTAAGGTAAATTCTGTGGTCTCCCCACGTGACAGAGGCTCAGCATTCAAACGGCCCAAATGACAGGACCGCTGTGGCAGGTGGCAGCAACCGGCGATGGACCCAGAGTTGTCTGACCCCATAGCCATGTCCAGGCTGTCTCCCGCGGAGCCGCCACCTGCCAGCAGCAGGACAGCTAGGGCGCTGCCCTTGTCACTGCCAGTCCTCAGAGGCCTCCCAAATCTGCTTCATTGTCCCCAACATAACTAGATGGACCAGAGGCCTCCAAAGCTCTTCTCCCTGTCCCCTAGAGGCTGTGACGGTGGATATCAGCAGGAAGCTTGAGGCTATAGAACCAGCCTGCCCATGAGGACCTGGGTGTTGGGGGGGAGGGGCTCGGGCCAGGGGAAGGAACGTGGGAGCTGAGAGCCATGCAGCTCCCCTCACACAGGGCCTAGCCCCTGAGGGCAAGGCGCAGAGGCCAGGAGGAGAACCCGGGAGAAATCCTGTGTAGGGTGTGGCTGGGTTGTGAAACTGCCTCCCTTCGCTCAGCCGCAAGTTCTCATCTTACCCACAGCGGGGTCTGCTGGGACTGCGGGCCCCTCTACGTGGTGCACCAACACCGCGATAGACAGCTCCAGTGGCCTCACCCTGACCTGCACAGGACCAAGCCCACAGGGTGCAGCAGGTGAAGATTAGGGGACAGTGCCGTGGTGAGGGGGTGTTCCCAAGTTCCTGGACCGCCTTCCTGGGAGCCCTTTGGCCACAGGAAAAAAAAAAAAGACTCCAGGCCTCTGGCTGCCCCAGTGTCTTCCAACTAGGGAGCAAGGAGGGCCCTCCTGTCCCTGTCCAAAGCCCCCTGCAGCCATGGAAACCTCTTCCCTTCTTGTTCTTCAGAAAGCAAAACCACATCTGAGCACGCTTCTGCGCTCATGCTGCAGACGCAGGCACAGGGTCCGCGCCCAGACCTAAGGGGCCGGGCAGTCAGTTTTCCCACCTCTGGCCTGGGGACCACAGGCAGCCCTGGCGTCTCACCAAAGGCAGGGGCCCAGGAAGAAGGCATCGGGAGGCCAGCCCAGGTGTTCTGGCTCCCAGCCCAGAGGCCTCCCTGGAGCCTCTGCTGCAGGTGGGCAGCAAGGTGGGGGCAAGAGGTGGAGGGGGAGCGTGCTCAGCCTGCCCCCCCCCTCTGTCCCCAGCTCAGCAACAACGCCACAGCTGGGCAGGCCGTGACCGTGGAGCTCTTCCTGACGCTGCAGCTGGTGCTCTGCATCTTTGCCTCCACCGACGATCGCCGCAGCGACAACGTGGGCACCCCTGCCCTTTCCATTGGCCTCTCGGTGACCCTGGGCCACCTCCTCGGGGTAGGTCACAGCCCTACACAGAACCCCAGAGGGACAGATGGCCTGGAGGGCTTGACTCCATATACCCTAAAGGCTTTGGAAAGGGAGGCACCCCCCTGGGCCCATCTCACCTCACTCTCCTTGACACCCCCTCTTCCCATGACAGATCTACTACACCGGCTGCTCCATGAACCCTGCCCGCTCCCTGGCCCCCGCTGTCATCACCGGCAAGTTTGATGACCACTGGGTAATGCCAAAAACCACCTCCCTTGCCCCTTCCCCAGAAACCCATTTCAGAGGGGAATAAGGGCTGGAAGGGGTGGGGGGAGGGGTTCAGCTGCTGCAGTGCCCCAACCCTCCTCCTCCTCCTCCTCCTGGGGTCGGCCTTTCAGACCCCGTTTCCACAGCGTGACAAGTGGGCACCTCACCAGCTCTTGGGGAAATTGAGTTAGGCTGCCTGGGTAACAGGGTGCCCGGCGCCAGGAGCTCAGCAGACAGCGGCTCTTAGACTGATGAGCACGCACGCGGTTCTGAGCTTGTGCGGCGCCTTCTTCTAAGCACTTTGCTGCTGTTGAGCCATTTCACGACCATCCTAGGAGGCAGGCACTGTTTCAGTGAAAGCAAACAGGCTCAGAGAGGCCAAGTAAAGGGCTGGCATCAGAGTTCGACGCAGGCAGCGCATCCAGGACCCCGCACCCTCACCACCCGGTGCGTGGCGGCGGCGGCAGGCGGGGCGGCGGGAGGGGGTCCCCTTTGCTCCCCGCGCGCTGCCAGTCCCCTCTCTGCTCGCCCGCAGGTCTTCTGGGTCGGACCCCTGGTTGGCGCCATCCTGGGCTCGCTGATCTACAACTACGTACTCTTCCCCTCGGCCAAGAGCCTGTCGGAGCGTCTGGCGGTGCTCAAGGGGCTGGAGCCGGACGCCGACTGGGAGGAGCGCGAGGTGCGGCGGCGGCAGTCGGTGGAGCTGCACTCGCCGCAGAGCCCGCCGCGGGGCAGCAAGGCCTGAGCGCGCCCCTCCGCCAGCCCAGCCCTCCCAGTCCGAAGTTGACCCCAGCGCAGAGCAGTCGCTTGCAACATGCGCCACAGCCCTGGCCTCGGGGGTCTCAGGGTCTCAAGGGTAGCGGGGAGCCCCCCACACACACACTCCCGCAGAGCCCCTGCCCTGAGGCTGGGGCGGCCCATTGGCTACCCTTGACTGCTGGCGGAGGACAGGGGGCTGAGCTAGGGAGAGACAGAGGGAAGGTAGGCAGGCCTGCACCCAGGCGCTGGCGAGGAATACACAGAACCCCCCCGTGGGAGGGAGGGGCGCTGGATTTTGCTGGTGTGCACATGTGTGTGTGTGCACGTGTCTGCGTGTTCTCCCCCGCGCCTCCGACCTCAAGCAGGTGTCACTAGCAGACTTCTCACTCACCCTTCTGTTTCCCTGCCCCTCAACATACACCTGCAATAAATCCACTCCCTCTGCGGGAGTTGGGGGGGTGCTCTGCGCCATGCAGCCCTCAGACCTGGAGAGGGGTCTGCTTCCAACTCCTACCCTGCCCGCATCAAAAAGTTCCCCAAGCTGCAGCCCTGGGCCAACACCCCTCCACCACACCACCACCAAGACTAGCAAGGACACTGGATGGAGGCAGAGAGGTGTCAAGCAGAAAACAGGCCTCGGAGCGGCCATGGATTTCCCTGCTACCCAGAGGGAGGTCTTTCCAGAAAGAGCAGCAGGCCTGCGCATGCCCGGGACCCCCGCCTCAGCCCAGCCCCAGACTCAGAGATTAGCTTCCCGTTTTGGCAGAGAAAAAGGAACGCCCTTCATGGGCCCCTGGCCTTTTGTCTTCGGAGAGGGGAGATTTGCAACTAGACACTTCTTGAAAGCAGACACGCGGTTTCGCAAGTGAACCCTTTCGTCCAGCACACACCTATGGCTGGCTGGGCAAGGCACTCAGGCATGCAGCCATGGGCACCAGGCAACACCTGCCCATCTCCCGGTCACTCTCGCCCCCTCCCCCCACAGCCGGCAGGTCCTCCTCCGCCAGACCCGCTCTGGCTCCCAGCACTGAACAGCTACTGTGGACAGGATCAGAGCCTTGTCACACAGTGGCAGGGCTGCGTCTAGAACCCAGGCTTGCGAGTTTCTGGGCAGCGCAGTGGTTCTCAAATGCGATTATCTGGGATTAGGTGAGATGATGCACGTAAAGAGGCTGTGTGAACTCTAATTCCTAATGCCATTATCACGCATTATTAGGCTCATTTTCATTATTTCTGCTTCCTGGGGCGCGGGGGAGGATGTAGAAGGAGCCTGACCCTCCACCTCCTTAATCTTTCTTTGGAGGTCAAAGCAAAGGTGAACCTTGGATGTCCCAAGGTCCAGGCAGACACCTCTGGGCCTCTCCTTGCCCTGAGCCCGCACTGACTCCTGCTACCACCCAGGCCCAGCCACTCTGTCCCACCCTCCGCGGCCAGTGACAGCTGCAGGGGGGTGGAGCCAGAGGCCTCGGTGACCTCTGGGGCTGTCCTCTCAGTAGCCAAGTGTCTTTCAGCCCGTCTCTATGTGTCTCGGGGCACCTCACTGCCACCCCCTGGCACCAACAAAGATCCAAGAGGTTCCAAGAAATGTGTGGCTATTTCTGTTCCACTTCCTGGGCTGCACCTCCCCACAAACTAAATGTGAGAGTCCCACCACTTCCAACCCTTGTAGCCCAGGTGTGGTCAAGGTTAAAGGAAAATGCTAAATGACGGGAGTGGGGAAAAATGGAGAGTCAGGGTCACACTTGGCAGGTGCCTTCCACGAATTAGCTCAACTAATTCTCGAAGTGGGGGAAGGTCAAGGGTTTTGCTATTTCCAAAGCACTCCCTTATCATCCCGTGATTAACTACTCACTCTGGGAGGCCAGCAGAGCAAATATTGTCCTTTGTATTTGATAGAAACTAGACTAAGAGGACCCGGCATCACATAGCTGCTGTATACCAGAGCCAAGACTTAAACCCAAGTCTCCTTCTGCAAAAATCCCATGATCTTGCCACGAAGGCAAGTCGTGGGCTTCTCCTGGGAGCACCTGGCAGAAACAGAACACAAGGTTAGGCCTGTCCAGCCCACCCCAGCCAGTATCTTGTGGGGGACACAGAGGGTGGCAGAAGAGCAGGGAGAACATGACAAGCAAACAAAAAAAGGAGAAAAAAAAACGAAACCCAGGACTGGTTTCTGCTCTTGAAGAGCACTCAGGAAGGTGGCCCCAGCCACATCCCAAACCAGGCAGAAGGCAGGTGGACAGGCCTCCGGGTCCCCAAGCTGGGGACAGAGGAGTCCCCACGCTGAGAGGGGGAGGTGACTGACCGCAAGGTTCTGACAGCATCCACGCCCACATCCCCAGTTTGTGCCAAATGACTTTGCACCTGCAAATGTTACATGCTGGTTTGTGTCTTTAAGCTGTGATGTGTGTATATACGATGCCTCCCTCCCAGCCACAGTGTAAGCCCTTTGGTTGGGGGGGGGGGTAGCTTTTGCCTGGATCTTTCCTATCACAGTGCTCTGCATATAGTAAGCACTCAATAAATGCTCATTTGCCAACCAGTGCTGTTTCCTTCCACAACTTCTCCCGGAAGATCCCGAGACCCCTCGTTCAGGACAGGAACGGAAGGGGCTCTCCCCAGCAGCTCCTAGCCCCTAGGAGAACGGCCGCAGGCTAGTGTTCCCCTGGAGCTGGCAGGCCACAGCCTGAGTGCCTGGGGGGCTGGGGGTGGGGAGACACTTCCAGGACACAAGAGCTCCAGCATTTTCCTGCGATAACCTGGGCACAGAGTGGCCCTGATGACTGGCAGAGCTGCAAGGGCCTGCGTGTGCAGTCTGGGAAAGCGAATCAGCTGCCCCTTGTGGGTGCTCTTGACGGGTGCTCTTGTGGGTGCTCCTCTGGCCTCCTCCGGCTTACTCCCTCCCGGTCTGCCTGGCAATGCACAAATCTCTGGTCAGGTCACTGTGCAATCCTGGGCAAGTACCCTCTGAGTCTATGTCTCCTTGCAATTAAATCTCACAGGCAGGCCTAGTACAGTTGATACCTTTTATGGAGTATATTGGGAATGTATAAAGCGGCAAGCAAGCACCAGGCCTTGAAGCTGCAAGGGACAAATCCTCAGGTCAAAGCTTCCCCTGGTTGGCCCCACCTGCTGTGAGCACCTCTGGGTCCTTTCGACCCCAAATGATGGAGTCCCAGAGCCGTGAATTCACGGAGAGTGCTCCTTGAGGGCAACACGATGAGAAAGAAAGTGGAAGGGTGCGGGCTGGAGGCAGGTTCAGCTGTGAAGAAGCCTGTCTCTCTGAGGGCCCCTAAGCCCATCAAGGTCATGTCCAGCCTGAGCCCCAAGCCTCCGAGAGAATCCTGTGTACAGTCGTGGTACTGTGCTAGGGGCAGGGCTCTGGACCGGAGGAAGAAAGGACAGACCTAAGGCCCTAAGGCGGAGAGGCCAGGGGGAGGAGCCAGCCTAGCAGGAAATGGGGAACAATAGTGGGGTTTCTCTGGCCACCTGTTTTCTTTGGCCACTTAGCTGCCACGGAGCTGAGCCCAGAGCCCAATTCCCCAGGTCCCTGGCTTTCCTTTCCGTATCAGGCAGAGGCACCTGCTGTCTCTCTGCTGCACCCTCTGGCTCCAACCCTCAGGGGGGCTTTGTCACATACTGTCACAACAGGAGAGGGCTCAGCTGAGTGCTGTGCCAGGCTGAGTGCTTCTCACACACACACACACACACACACACACACACACGGGGCAAGCCGTGGGTGCGGCCCCCATCGCAGGAGAGGCAGGGTGGGTCCTGGCCCTTCCCTGTAAGCCCTGGAGAGCCCTCCAGCCTCATTCCCTACATGCCAAACTGGAGAGCAGAGGAGCCAGGCGGGCTAGAGAGGGGCTGGGTGCTCAGAGGGAGGGGGCTGGGGAACTGGGAGAGAGCATCACCCAGCCCACCGGTGGGAGGATCTGACTTGGGGGGGGGGGTGGACTGAAAAAGACCACAAGACAGGCATGGAAGATGAGGCAGAGACAGAGAAACTGACAAGGAACAGCAACTAAAAGAGACAGAGGAACAGTGAGAGAACAGATAGCAACTGAGAGATGAAGAAAGATAAAAACAGACTAGGGCTGGGGCCAGCAATGTGGTATAGTGGTTAAAGCTGCCACCTGCACTGCCGGCCTCCCATATGGGCGCAGGGTTCGAGTCCCGGCTGCTCCTCTTCCTATCCAGCTCCCTGCTATGGCCTGGGAAAAGCAGTAGATAACCCAAGTCCTTGGGCCCCTGCACCCACATAGGAGACCCAGAAGATGGCGCGCAGCTCCCACGGTTGTGGCTATCAGGGGGAGTGACCCAGTGGATGGAAGATCCAACCCCCTCCTCTCTCTCTCTGCCGTGTGCCTTTCAAATAAAATAAAATAAAATCTTAAAAAAAAAAAAAAGGAAAAGGCAGAGAAAACGAGCGAGCAAGACACAGAGAACTTACAGAGACTGGCAGCCCGTGTGAGGGCTGCAAGGAAGAGGAGCCGAGAGAAATCGAGACTAGGAGGAAACCTGAGATTCAGAGTGGGGGCTGCCGGCCTCTGCCCTCCCCAAATCGCTCCCGCCCGCAGGTCCCCAGGTCTGTTCCCCGATCCCAGCCCCAGCCCGTCCTGCGGGCAAGGGAAATCCTCGGTCTCCAGCTCCCCGCCCCAGCGCGCACCCCTTGGCCGTGCTGGGAGGACCCCCACCCCGGGCCAGGCGCCCCCGGGTACTGCCGAGCTCCTGGGCGTCGAGGATTGCTCAGCGCCGGGCCAGGCTGGCACACGTCCCACTCTGCAAAAACGCCTCCGCGTTGGCCGCGCCGCTCCGGGCCGGGCCGGGCCGGGCCGAGTCCGCGACGACTGGACCGCCCCGCCGCCCCCGCCGCCGGCCGCCCTCGAGTTGAGTGGCGCGGGCCTCAGGGAGCTGCATCACTCCGGCCCAGCCGGGGGTGAGGCCAGGTCAGGATGCTCGGGTCGCAGGAGGAAAAGGAGGAGTTGGAACACGGGCGCAAAGAAAAGAAAAGGCGAAGACCACGGACGGAGGTCCAGCACCAGCCGAGGTAGCCGCCGGACAGCAGCGCAGACGGCGCCCAGTCTCCCGCGGAGCGCATCGCGCACGGCGCGGGAGCCAGCACGGAAGGCACCCCCAGCGCGCCATGCGCGGGACCCCGGGCGCGGGGCCGGTCTACACCGCTCCTGTCTGGGTCACGTGGCCCGGGCGGGTGGCCCGCTGCCCCGGCGCGGGGACGCGCGGGGCTGGGGGCAGCTGCGAGCCCGCGGCGGCCGCGCGCGCCCCTCCCTGCGCTCTGCGGTGGCCCCCGGGCGCCGGGGCCGCCCCCTGCCCCCCCGCGCCCGCGCCGCTGCCGCCGCCTCCGGCCGCCCGCCCCCTATATAGCGCGCCCCCGCCCGGCCCTCGCCAGGCCGCCTGCCGCGGAGAGGGCGCCCCAGAGCGCGCGCCGCCGCGCAGCCGGACGCCCCCCGCCGCCCCGACGGCCGCCGCCCCCCGCCACCGCCGCCGCCGCCGCCGCCACCAGGGGCCCGCGGCCACCATGAAGAAGGAGGTGTGCTCCGTGGCCTTCCTCAAGGCCGTGTTTGCCGAGTTCCTGGCCACCCTCATCTTTGTCTTCTTCGGCCTGGGCTCGGCGCTCAAGTGGCCGTCGGCGCTGCCCTCCATTCTGCAAATCGCGCTGGCATTCGGCCTGGCCATCGGCACCTTGGCGCAGGCTCTGGGGCCGGTGAGCGGCGGCCACATCAACCCGGCCATCACCCTGGCCCTGCTCGTGGGCAACCAGATCTCGCTGCTGCGGGCCGTCTTCTACGTGGCCGCCCAGCTGGTGGGCGCCATCGCTGGTGCTGGCATCCTCTACGGACTGGCGCCGCTCAATGCCCGGGGCAACCTGGCTGTCAACGCGGTGAGTGCCGGGCGCCAAGGGACAGGGGCCTCTGTGTCCCATCTGGGGAGTGGACGGGCTGTAGCGGGGAGGCCCACCTGGGGCACACACACTCCTTTGGAAAGTTCGAGGCCTCTCCAGAGTAAGGCTGGCGAGACCCCCCCCCCCTCCAACCGGCTGTGCCCCCAGCTAGTGGGTTGCGGTCCGGGCTCTGTGTGATCATGACTGTGTTTCATTTTTCTCAGCCGGTCTTCAGGGATGGTTACACACCTGCCACAGCAGGTGTCATGGGACCTGGGATGGGAGCCCCTAATGTGATGCCTATTGAGTCATGGCTCCCCCTTTCCCTGCCCCTCCCCCTGCCCCCACTGCCTTGCCCCCTCACCCAGCAGCCCTGGATTTCAGTCCCCTCCAAGTCCCATGCAAACTGGGTTCATTAATCAAACACAGAGGAGGATTTTTGTGGCCATTGTCAGGCCGTGAGTCAGCCACACTGGAGAGACGGGTTTGAAGTTGGCACGGGCAGGAGGCTGGGGGCAGTCTGCAGTAGGCAAACTGGGCAGCTGCCCACGGGAGGGAGGGTAAATGCCTGGGTGTTGGGGTTGGGGACGGCAGAGCCATTGACAAGACCGTATGCAGGAACAGCTCCCCTGACACGGCCCCCTGGACACAGGCCCAGGCTTCCAGCTCATGCAATCTGTAAAGTGCCTTGTGTCTCCAGCAAACGACTTTTCCAGGACATGCGCAGGACTTGGCTCCCGGGTGCCCAAGCCTTTGGTGTCCTCGCAGGCCAAAAGCCCCGCTTCCCAAGCACCGACCCTGGGAGCAGAAGGCGGCAGGGGCCCTAACACGCCTTCCCGTTGCAGCTCAACAACAACACGACACCGGGCCAGGCCGTGGTGGTGGAGTTGATCCTCACCTTCCAGCTGGCGCTATGCATTTTCTCTTCCACCGACTCACGCCGCACCAGCCCTGTGGGCTCCCCGGCCCTGTCCATCGGCCTCTCTGTCACCCTGGGCCACCTTGTGGGGGTGAGTGGTGATGACAGGCGGCTGGGGTTCCGGGAGACCCGGGAATGGCGTCCCCTCCAGACTGCCAAGTCCAAGGTTGAGATCCCCAGGCCCTTTGCTGGGCTGAGGAAAGGTGGGCGTAAGTGTGGAGGGGAGGGCCAGGGGGCTCAAGGCCATATCCAGGACAGAGAGAAGAGAGGAGAGCTGGGGGTTGGGGCCCGAGCCCAACCCTGGCTACCACCTGCTCACCGCTGCCTCTCCCCATTCAGATCTACTTCACCGGCTGCTCCATGAACCCAGCCCGCTCATTCGGCCCGGCTGTAGTGATGAAGCGCTTCAGCCCCTCGCACTGGGTGAGTCCTGCCCGCCCCTGGCAGCCAGGCTCTCTGGGTCCCATGGCCTAGAGCTTGGGGGTGGGCCCCAGGGGACAGGAGGCAGCCAGCAGGGGCAGGGCTGGGCACTGGGACGGGGAGCTGTGTTTCCCCCATGCATACCTAGGGGGCATCCGAGCTGACTTGCTGTGAGCACCCCCATGCGTACATGTGTACACAGTCTCTTTCTCGGGGTGTCTGGGTGTCTGTCTGTGCTGATGCTTCATGGTGCACCCTGCGGAGGGGTTGGGAGAGCGTCTCTGGGGTCTGTCACCTCTGGGAGAGAGCTGATCACTCCCTGCAGGGTCTGAGTCTCTCTGTCTGTGCGGGGAGGGGGGAGGAATTCTGTCCGTCTGTCTCTCAGAGTGTCCAAACGTCATCTGTGGCCTGGGCAGGTCCACTTGTCTCTCTTAGTGGGGTGGGAGGGTGCCTGCCCCGGGTGCCTGCCCCTTGAGGGCCCGGGCCTGGGGGGGTATCCACATGTCTGTCGGTGGGGAGTGGGCGCCAGCCTGCCTGTCCCTCTTGGGGGGCAGCTCTCTGAAGCCTGGGACCACCACCCTGTCTCCACTAGGTCTTCTGGGTGGGTCCCATCGTGGGGGCCATCCTGGCCGCCATCCTCTACTTCTACCTGCTCTTCCCCACTTCCCTGAGCCTCAGCGAGCGCGTGGCCGTCGTCAAGGGCTCCTATGAGCCGGAGGAGGATTGGGAAGAGCACAGGGAGAAGACCCTGGAGCTGACCAGCCGCTGAGCAGCGCAGCGTTGGGCCCCTCTAGCCTGGAACCGCGGAGGCGAAGAAAGAACACAACCAGGACAGCAAGGCTCCCCCTCCCCCAGCTGCTCCTCTCAGCTGAGGAGGAGGTGCTGGCTCCTCCCCAGGCTGCACAGTGAGCCAAGGGAGCAGGAAACCGTGGAGGGACTCTGGGGCTGGGGCCAGGGGGCTAGGGCTTGGTGGGGAGGGGTTTCTCCGGGGGACAGGGCGCCTGTCATGAGATCAGACCTTAGAGATGCGAACGCCGTGCCAAGCTTGCAGGTGGCTCAAGGCTGGGCCGGGAAGGGGCAGCCTGCAGTGTGCGCCCCCACCTCCCCATAAGAGCCAGAGCCCTAGGTGGCCAAGGCGCACCCTCATCCACTGCTGGTACCACCTTATTTATTTCTGGTTGGAGACGCATGGGGTGGGGCTGCTGGGGGTGGGGTTGGGGGCTTCCCAATAAACCACTGATGTTCACGTTCCATGTCACCTCTCCCCAGCAGCCTCTTCTCGGGGGCTTGCGGCCATCACCTCTGCTCTGGGTCACCCCACCCTCTCCCCATCATCCCCCCAGCCTACCCCCAGGCTCCTCCAGGGAGCTGCAGGACAAGTCCTGAATGGGAAGAAAGGAAGATGAGGCAGGAGAGACCTAGAGAACCAGAGAGGTCACGGGAGGAGAGAGGGAGAAGCGAGAGAAGACGGAATACAGAAGTGGAACTAGAGACCGGGGTGCGGGTAGGGGTGGGGGAACCCCACCCTGAACCACCCTTCCCCTCGGCTGTGGCAGGGCCCTGCCACCTGAGGAGGGCCTGGCCCCAGAGCCAGGGTGTGCCAGGCAGGGTGGAGATGAGAACGAGCCACAGCCCCTTGAGATGCCAAGGAGGTGACCAGCTGGCTGCCATCACGGAGACAGTGTGCAAAACCTGGGCGCACGTCTTTACACCTCAGAGTTGCAGAGACACCCGGCTGGGAGCCTCGGGCAGAGGCAGAAGCCCCAGCCCCCAGCCCAGCCCGGCCCTGGCCTTTCCCAGGGTTCCCCTCTCCTGCCTCTGCCTGCCGTGTCCTTAACCTGGGCGAGCCTCCATTGCCTGATCTGCGAGACGTGGCTAAATAATGCTCTCCCAGGGTGGCTGTGAAGGGCAGCTGGGATGAGGGTCTGAGGTGCCCGGATGGACGGGCCAGGTGTACCTGAGAAAGGGCAGAAGTCACACACGCAAGCAGTTCAGCACACAGCCTAAGCGTCATGGTTAAGGAAGCTGCTTGGAGTCCATAGATTTGAAGATCTATCTATTTGCAAGGTAGTTGAGAGTGAGAGAGAGATCTTCCACCTGCTGGTTCACTCCCCCAAATGGCTGCAATGGCCAGGGCTGAGCCAAGCCCAAGCCAGGAGCCAGGAGCTTCATCCGGGTCTCCCATGTGGGTGCAGGGGCTTCACACACTGCCCTTTGTGTAATATGAGCGCTCTGAGCTTTCACGATCTTGTCTGCACAGTGAGAGTACTTTCAATCTGCCTCGCGGGTTGTTGGGAGAAAATGAGAATGGCCCCGGTGTGTGTGTGTGTGTGTGTAGGTTGGGGGGGTGGCATAAACACTGTGCAATCACAGCCAGGCACTGAGAGTGAGGACTCAGTAGAGCGGTGCACAAGGACGCCCATGGACACACACCTGCCCAGAGACCTGAGCCGCTGCTGCTCTGTCACCTCCGCCTGCACTTTAGCTTCATGTGGCAGCCCCTCCCCCATCTACCCGGGCCGCATCGTGTTCTTACAGCTTACGCCGAACGGTAGGGGGCAGCAGCCCCCCTCCCCTATCGTGCCCACCTCACCCGCCCAAGGCCCCCTAGGCTGCCCCGGGATGGAGAGCTGGCTGCAAGGGCCAGCGCTGGCCAGCAGAGGGGGCCCTCGGCCACCGAATCCACACCGCGGCGCCTCCCCGCGCGGGTCTTGGAGCGCTCTAGTGGGAAGGGGGACCGGGAGGGAGAGCACGGGGAGTGAGCGCTTCAGACTCAGGTGCCCTGGGGCCAGCAGGGTGCAGCCTAGTTGGGGTGCGGAAGACAGGGGAGCCTTTCCCCCTCAGGTTCTGTAAGACCCGGATACAGAGGACCGGGAGGTTGGCCTCGCTTCCTTTTCTCTGACGGCCCCCAGGGGAAGCGTGCCCAAGCCCCTGAGGGTGAACAGCGGGCTCACGGGCCACAGACCCTGCTTCCTGCCAATGAACCCTGCTGGCCCATTAGGCGAAGGTGCAGCCGAGCTGTGGGCGGACACGTGGCCAGCAGGGGGCGCTGCGGCCTTAGTATCTGAGCTCCCTGAGCCATGGGGCTGCGAGCGCGGAGCCCAGTGCACGCCAGCACACCCCGACCCTGCTGGTCTCCGGGTCTCCGAGCTGCGCAACGACCTTCAGGTCTAGCGAGCGCACGGGCCATCTGTGATGCATCCGTGCCTGGCCCCACACGTGCTCAAGGAGGCACACGGGACAGTCCCGTAGTTGAGTCTGAGCTCCACCTGCAGACGGAACCCCAGAGGCGCCCCCCCCCCACACACCTCCTGTCTGCCTCTCCCCCATGATTGCCACTGGGGACAGTGATGGGGAGATGGAGGAGAGGCAGACGTTGGCGGTGTAGGTGGAGAAGACAGGCCTGGAGGGTGAAGGACCTTGTCCCAGGCCAGGCGGGGCGCACGGAGGCCCTGCTCCATCCAGCAGGCTAGCTGGGGACAAGAGCTGTGGCCGCACTGAATGCTCTTGGGCCCCCCAGGGCCTGGAGCAGGGGTGCAGGTGCTGCCACAGCCTGTCCTATGCCCGCCCAGTCCCGCCGCCCGGCTGTGTGTGTGTATGGGTGTGGGTATTGGGGGGGTGGCATCTGACACTCAGTTTTCTGACTTGGAAGCATGCTGACTGCTAACACACAGGAAGCTGTCGTTAACAGCCCCTCTTATACATGGGGCTTCAGTGGTCACAGAACTGAAGCAACTGTACACACAACAGTATTCAAAACATGTTGGCTTGGAGCTGGCGCTGTGGCACAGAGGGTGAAGCCACCATCTGCAGTGCTGGCATCCTACATGGGCGCCGGTTCGAGTCCCAATTGCTCCACTTCTGATCCAGCTCTCTGCTCTGGCCTGGGATAGCAGTAGAAGATGACCCAAGTCCTTGGGCCCCTGCACCCACGTGGGAGACCTGAAGGAAGCTCCTGGCTCCTGGCTTCAGATCGGCGCAGCTCCAGCCATTGTGGCCAATTGGGGAGTGGACCAGCGGATGGAAGACCTCTCTCTCTCTCTTTGCCTCTGCCTCTCTGTAACTGTGCCTTTCAAATAAATAAATCTTTAAAAAACAAACAAAATATGTTGGCTTGTCTTAGCAGGAGCTGGCAAGAGACAGGAATTGGGCCAGGGAGGGAGTGCTGAGGGTCTGCACTCCAGCCCACTCCTTGTGTGTGGGGAAGGAGGGGGAGAAGTACCCCTGGGGTACAGGGGCATAGCCTCCAGGCAGGGGAAAGGGCGCCCCCACAGCCACACCCCGTCATTCCCTTCACAGGGTGGGAGGCGGGCCATGGAGGAAGCAGAGGCCACAGCTAGCCCCTGGCCTTGCTCGAGCCTGAGTTCTCCCTGCAGCTAGCCCTCACCCTGCCAGGGAGGAAATCACGGCAGGCTTCCTAGAGGTGTTGCGCTTGAGCAGTCTTAAAACAGAGACAGGGAAGAGAGCGTTCCAAGCCCTGCACACAGAACCTCCAAAGCTCATTCCGGGGAACTACAAATGCCTGGCCTGTGTGGAGCATAGGGGGACTGGCTGTGCAGTGGGAGGAGCAGGAGGTGGCCAGCAGCTTAGTGCCGTGGTAGGGCGAGGGCCCGGGGAGCGGAGGGGCAGGCAGAACCAGAGCTCAGTGCCATGGCGAGGGACTGTACCCTGGACTCCAAAACCATACTCTGCATTGCTCTGTGTTTGGCCTGGAGGGTCCCAGGAACAAGAGCCACAGGTGAGCCTGGCAACGGCCTCTAGAGGGTGCCAGTCACTCCTAGGAAGCCAAGGAACAAGGGTCGCCCTCCCCTTCAGACTTGGATGCAGAGAAGAGCCACCTCCTCTCCAACACTCAGGGGCCGCTGTTGAGGGCTGCAGGTGCATTTGTGGCTGGGGAGAAAGGATACAGGAAGTCTGGTTGCCAGGCTCTCCAAGGGGGGGGGCTGCCAGAGTGAGCAGGGCACTTGAGGGGAGTGGAGGGGGGAGGATGAAGTGTGGGGGCGGCAACTGGGGATGATGGGAGGGTCGCTGAGCAGAGCCGCCACCCCTGATGAGGCCGGGGAGCGGGCGGTCAGAGCAGCAGTTCCAGCAGCTGAGCAGATGGGGCGGGGGAGGTGTGCAGGAAAAAGTGGAGCTTGGGGGGGGGGGGCTCTTAGGGGAGGGGCACGGCCAAGAGCAAGCTCAAAGGGCTTTCCTGGAAAGGTGCAGTGAGGCTGGCGGAGCGGGAGGAGGAGAAGGGGAGGAGCAAAGGATTGGACAAGAACTGAGGGCACATGGGAAGCACCCGAGGCCCAGAGTTGGGGTGTCTCACCTGGAGGGGGCAGAGGGCTCAGTCTCAGATGAGAGTGGGTATAAGGCTGTGAGACTCACAGACCAGGGGCAGGCGCGCGGCCCAGCTGTTAAGGTTCCAGATAAGACGCCTGCATCCCACACAGCCCGCCTCCAGGTCCTGACTCCAGCTTCCTGCTGTGCAGATGCTGGGAAGCAGCGATTGGGTTCCTGCCACCCACGTGGGAGACCTGGCTCCTGGCCTTGGCCCACTCAGCCTCAGCTGTTGCAGGCATTTGGGGAGTGAACCAGTAGATGAGAGCTCTCTCCATCTCTGCCTCTGTGCCTGTCAAACAGATAATTTAAAAGAAAATAAGGGGCCGGCGCTGTGGCATAGCGGGTAAAGCCAATGCCTGCAGTGCTGGCATCCCATATGGGCACTGGTTCAAGTCCCGGCTGCTCCACTTCTGATCCAGCTCTCTGCTGTGACCTGGGAAAGCAGCAGAAAATGGCCAAGTCCTTGGGCCCCTGCACCCACGTCGGGGACCTGGAAGAAGCTCCTGGCTCCTGGCTTCGGATCAGCGCAGCTTCTGCTGTTGCGGCCACCTGGGGGATGAACCAGCAGATGGAAGACCTCTCTCTCTTCCCACTCCTTCTGCCTTTCAAATAAATCTTAAAAAAAAAAAAAAAGAAAGAAAGAAAGAAAGAAAGAAGAATCACAGGCTGAAATGAAGCTGACACAAAAGTCATTTGCCTTCAGGAAGTCAAGAAATTTCATTCATGCACGCATGACCTCATTCCGTGAATGCTACCCCGGCACTCATTGTGGCCAGTCTCCATGCAAGACACTCCACGAAGGAATGGATAGGTCTCAGCTCCAGTCACACTGGGGAGACACATTAACACTGGGACAAGCCCCCCATGGGTGACTGCAGTGCACACAGCAGTGGGGGGGTCCTCACCCAGGGAATGAGCAAGTGGCCTTGAAGCTGAACCCTAGGATGGGATAGGAGTTACCCATGGAAAGGGCCCCCCAAAAAAGAGGGGAGACCCCCATGGGTAAGGGTGAGGCGAGGAGCAGGGAGAGGGGAGGGGAAAGAGGATCGCAGAGGGCCTTGTAAGCCAGGCGTGGAGTTTCCAGAGGGACTGAGGCTTTGAAGGGATTTTAGCCAGGGAGCAGCAGGATCAGATTTGCATTTTAGAAAGATCACTCGGGCTGCAGTGTGGAGAATTGATTGGAGCGGAGCAAGGGAGCAGAGAGGCTGGCTGTGGCTGCAGGGTGGCGGGGGTGGCAAGGAGGGCACAGAGAAGGAATCGTTAGGATTCAAAATCAGCAGGACTTACACTGGGATGGGACCAGGGACGGAGGGAGAGGAGGGCCCAGGTGCTGCCCAGGTGCCTGCCACCCATGGAGCGCCGAGGGGGCCGGGAGAGGGGAGGGCCCCATCTAAGAGCCTGGGGACAGCAGGGACACCTGTGGGCAGGCGAGGCCAGGTGGATGTTCTTACAGCGCTGCTGTCTTCTCAAGGAGAGAGCCTAGGACAAGGCTGACCCCAGGGCCAGCATGGCCCAAAAGTGGGTAAGCTGCTCTGATTCCCAAATGAGAGGAATTTCTCCCCTCTCCCCGTCCTGAGAGGGGGGAGAAGCCCAGAGAGCCCTGGGAGAGGCGGGGGGATGGAGGGAGAGTGAAGGCCATTGGATGTTCCCACGTTGGACAGCAGAGGCGCCCGCTGCCATGGGTAGGGGCTGACCCAGTTTGAGAAGCTGTGGAATAAGCCCCTCCTCCGTCTGCCCCGCTGCCCCCTCCCCAGGCCCACATCCTGAGGGCTGTGGGCTCTGTTCTCTGTGAGCAGGATTTCAATTTCACATCTTAGGAGCTCAGAGCACTCAGCCAATTTGGGGACAGAGCCTGGAGGAGGGGACCTAGCCCAGGAGCCCCTGGGATGAGTGATCTTGCTCCATCTAAGCTGACCTTGGGGACAGAACGCCCTGGAAATCCAATGCTCCCCAGGTCTCCCCCCTGCTCCCGTGCCCTGAACCTGCAACCCTGGGGCAAGACCTCTACCTGCCGCATGAGCCGGGTTCAGCCAGGCTCGGAAAACTTCCTGCACGGTTCCAGCTCAGCGCCCAAGAGCACCCTTTATCCCACCTCCGTCCTTGCACCCTGTCCTGTCAGCTGAGCTCAGAGTGGAGCAGGCACACAGCACCACCCCTCACACCACCACCGAGGCGTACATAACCTACTGTCCCCGTGGGAGCAGCACGTTCCTCGCGACAGCCATGTGGTGAAAGAGAGGCAGGTGGACGGCCAGAGAAGTGCGCAGAGCTAGAGCCAGGCAGAGACACAGGGGACAGAGCAGAGGCCCTGGAGCAAGAGTGCGACAGCTGAGACGCAAGGCACAGACATGGAGCCGGCGACATGCTGCTCAGGAAACAGGCTGGCATGCACGCTCTGGGCGGCCATCAGCCGGGCGCTGTTTGCTGAGTTCCTGGCCACGGGGCTGTATGTGTTCTTTGGCGTGGGCTCGGCCATGAAATGGCCCTCGGCACTCCCCTCTGTACTGCAGACTGCCATCACCTTCAACATGGCCACGGCCATGGTCGTGCAGATCTCGTGGAAGGCCAGCGGGGCCCACCTCAACCCCGCCGTGACGCTGGCCTTCCTCGTGGGCTCACACATCTCTCTGCCCCGAGCTGTGGCCTACGTGGTGGCTCAGCTGGCGGGGGCCACTGCGGGAGCCGCTCTGCTTTACGGGGTCACTCCAGGAGACATCCGAGAGACCCTCGCCATCAACATGGTAGGTGGAGCGGGGGGAGGGGCGAGTGGCAGGTGCATGGGCAGGGGACACCTGGCAGGGGCCAGGGGAGGTAGTTTAAGCAAGGGTGGGGTGCCAGGCCGGAGGAGAGGGAGGCAAGGAGAAAGCGGTTCAGCCACAGGCTCCACACCAGCTCACAGCCGGCCCTGGCACGCAGAGCAACCTGACCTTGGCCTTATCTGGGTAGGATAGGAATGGACTGTGGTGTCAGAAAGCTGAGAAGAAGCCACAGGGATCGCTTCTTCAGTCTAAGTTCTACTTCCCTGAACCCTCTCCTCCAGCTCCAGCTCTGCGAGGGTCCTGCGTCCCACCCGCCGGCGCCCCCGGGGGTGGGCGGAGCGGTCCTGCTGCGCAGGTGGAGCCCGCACCCACTCTCACGTCTGTCCCGGTTCCACCAGGTGCGGAATGACGCCTCCACCGGGCAGGCGGTGGCGGTGGAGCTGGTTCTGACCCTGCAGCTGGTGCTCTGCGTCTTCGCCTCCACCGACAGCCGCCAGGCCTCGGGTTCCCCGGCTGCCATAATTGGGGCCTCTGTGGCAGTGGGCCACCTCATTGGGGTAAATACAGGACAGCAGCGAGGCCGTGCAGGCGCACGTGCTGGAAGTCCGGCGCGGGAGGCCGGGGCGGCGGTGTGCAGTGCGGCGGGTCTGGGACTCTGTGCTTCGGGCTCAGAGCCTCCCCACAGCACCCTGTCTCCTCGCAGCTCTACTTCACCGGCTGCTCCATGAACCCGGCCCGCTCCTTCGGTCCTGCCGTCGTCGTCGGAAAGTTCACCGTGCACTGGGTGAGGCCCTCGCTGGCCGCTTGGGAGAAAGAAGAGACCTCGCCTAACGGCAGTAGGCAGTAAAGGCTGGGTTTTGCCAGCAAAGGGCCCTGTGTGGTTCGGGGAGATAAGCGGCGCCCCCAGGCCATCCTGAGCCGCTTTGGCGTGGGGAGGACCCCCCTAGACTGGGAAGGCTGAGTGAGTCAGCCCCCCGCCCAGGGCTAAGTATCCCAGGGCACCCAGGGGACTGGCTAGCCCTGGCCCAGGTTTTCCATCTCCAGCTGGGCCACTTTTCAAGCTTGGATATAGAAAAAGACACACAGAAATAGCCACACGCTGCCGCCGAGACAGACTCGGGACTAAAACTGGGGCTGCGGGAGGGGAGGTGGGAGTGGGCGAGACTGGCCCTGGCGGGCTGCATGGAAGGCTCTCAATTTATCACCTTGTGCATGGCTGGGGAGTTCCTGGGAGACCACGTCAGAACTTGAGAAGCAGGCAGGGACCCCCAAAGCCCCTATGCTCCTGAGAACTCCTGGGTGGGGTGCCACCTTCTGTCTCTGTCTCCATAGATCTTCTGGGTGGGACCCCTGACGGGCGCTGTTCTGGCTTCGTTCATCTACAACTTTATCCTGTTCCCTGATACCAAGACCCTGGCCGAGCGCCTGACCATCTTCATGGGCACACGAGAAACAGCAGCCCGGGCCAGTTCAAGGGACACGGAGCTGAGTGTGTGCGACACGGCCTAGCCCTCGGCCTTTGGGCTTCCAAGGGGGTGCCGTGCACGACCTGGCTGGAGCTGGCCCTGGAGAGGGGGGTTTGAGGAGGGGGACATGGGAGGAGGCGTGGGCCTTTGTCCTAGCAGGGTGGGAGGGGAAGGAAGCGCTCACCCTTACCCCAAGAGAGCAGGGGGGCAGTCCATAGGGAGGCAGGGGGACTCCGTGAGCCATCCCCTCTTCTCTACGCAGCTAGACCCTGGCAGAGTCGGGGGGCCCTCCAGATCCCCAAGGCCTGAGGGAAAAGGAATTGGGGCCAGGGGAACCACTCTGATTAGAGTCTGAACAGAGGCCCTTAAGAAGCCCAGCTTGGGGCTGGCACTGTGGCATAGCAGATAAAGCCACTGCCTGCGGCGCTGGCATCCCATATGGGTGCCGGTTTGAGTCCTGGCTGCTCCACTTCTGATCCAGCTCTCTGCTATGGCCTGGGGAAGCAGTGGAAGATGGCCTAAGTGCTTGGGCCCCTGCACCCACATAAGAAGACCCAGAAGAAGCTCCTGGTTCCTGGCTTCGGATCAGCACAGCTCCAGCTGTTGCAACCAACTGGGGAGTGAACCAGTGGATGGAAGACCTCTTTCTCTCTCTCCCTCTCCCTCTCTCTCTCTCTCTCTCTCTCTCTCTCTCTCTCTCTCTCTCTGCAACTCTGCCTTTCAAATAAAATAAATAAATCTTGGAAAAAAAAAAAAAAGAAGCCCAGCTCTCAGCCATATGGGGAACCCTTGAGGGAGGGGCGGGCTTCCCGCCCACCGCCCGGACTCCACCTCCCCCATCCCCGCTGGCCTCAGCTGCTCGGGGCTTCCTGAGTACAGAGATTACAGTTCCAGAAGCTCCTCCTCACCCCTCCAAATGCCCAGGAGGTCCCACCCTGCAGGATCCAGGACAGTGGTCTCACCCCAGTGCCTGCCCCGCCCTCCACCCCACTACCCTTCTGGAGAGGCGAGGCCCCCTTCCACTCCAACCCCCAGATCAGGACTCAGGCCCAAGAAGGAAGGAGCTGTTTCCAGCCCTGTTCTCATCACTACCAGGAGCCCTGTAAAGCTTAACCACGGGGGCGACACAGAAACCAAGACCCCAGACGCACTTCCTCGAGCGCAGGATGCGGAATTGCACCGTTAAGGCTTAAAGGCTGCTGTGGATCTACCCCACCCTGGGGCTGGGGTCCCATCTGGATCTCGCTTCCCCAGCTGTAAAATGGACACAATCCTCCCCCTAGGAATTGCTGTGGAAACAAACAAGAGATTAGAAAAAAATGCTTTTGGAAGTGAAAATGGTAGAATAACAACCACCAATAAATTACCATGATGATTTTCTTGTAATTCTTGGGTTTGATACAAGTGTTATTGGCGAGGGGTGGGAGGAGGGAGAGAGCTGTACTGAGAGGGTGGGGGGAGTGGGTTTTTCTCATCTCCTTGGCTTCTACTTATCAAGCACCCTGCCTCCTCCTCTCCTGGGTCTGCTGACCTGGGCGCTCGGTGGGTGGGGGGTTGGGGACTGCGGAGCCAAGCCAATAAAAGTCAGTTCTGCTCATCTCTATGGTGCCAGTCACCATGGCACCCTGAGATGCAGCAACCAAATCCATCCAAAAGATAGGTCCTTTTCTATGATGTTTCCCCAGGGGCTGGGGCCGGGAGTGGGGTTGGGGTGGGGGGAGGAGCTGCAGAGCACAGGGTAGCTGCCCCAGCCCGTGCCCAGTGCAGGGGCTGAGTCTGGGGGCCTGGGACCCCAGCAGTTGTGCTAGGCATCCTGCCACATTGCCAGTGTAGAGCGCCACCCAGGTCCTCCATGCTGGGTCCCAGCATCCGTCCTCACTACTCCTCAGAGCTCAGGGCTTTCGGTGCCCTTTTACGAGCAAGGGCAGCAGGCAATGTGAGTGTGCGCGCGTGTGTGTGTGTGCATGTGTGTATGTGTGTGTTCGTGTGCAGAGAGAGGATATCACTGACTTGCTAAAGGTCACCCAGCTCAGCTGTCCAGGCTCCTAAGGTCCCCCTCCCCCCGCAGTTCCCGCGTAGAATTTTCCACACCAGGGCTCCAGAGGGGCCTGTGCAAGCTTTGCAACCGCAGGAGGAAGCAGGAAACCAGGGTGTGGGCACTGGGCAGCTCCTGCAGCAGGCGCTTCAGCTCCTTGACGAATCATCTCTGCATCGCCAGGGCCAAGTGCACACTGGGTGCTCAGTAAAAGTTTGATGAATGAATGACTGAGGCTGGGAGGCTAGGGAGGGAGGAGAGGCAGCCATTGATCAAGAGGAGGAAAATTCTGGAAGTCCAGGCTTCCAGGCGGGGCTTGGAAAGAGGGTGCTCAGGCAGGTATTTGGGCGTGCACCAACTTGTCCAGAAAAGCGCCTTCAGCACAAAGGGCTGCGGCGGGGCCCGGGACAGCTGGGACCCTTTTCCCCTCGAGGCTCTCCTCTGTAAGGGAGATGGAAGCTCCCCGAGAGTGAGGAATTGGGTTAGATGCTGAAGCGCAGCAAAGGTTACCGCCGCAATAAGGAACCAAAGGTCAGCTTCTCCTTCCCCGGAGCCCCCGCCTAGGACAGCGGCCATCTGTTTGGATGAGAGAAGGGCTGGCCTTTGGGCCGCGGAACCTCGGCGGATCTGGCTGGGGACCCAGACCTCCCCATCACAATCCCCCGGCCCCAGCGAGAACAGAGGCCCAGCCGGGCAGGCCACGGGGGTGTGGGGGGCGGTGTGCACATTCCCTTCCTCCCGTTTTTTGCCACGGGAAGTTTTTAATTAATGGTTTGTAATCTGCTCTGGCCCTGCTCCCTGCTGAGCAGTGCCTTCCATCAGCGGAGCCATCTGCAATCGCAATTCATGATTCTCCCCACGGGGAGGGGCCAGGCCTGTGCCTTGGTGATTAATACAATTAGCCTTTTATGTTGCTGATTGTCTTAGCGGGAGCAGATGATGTGGAACTGGTGCCCGGGCTGCACGCGCCCCAGATCGGCTGGCAGGAAGCCCTCTCGGCTCCCACCCCCCACCGTTGGTCTTTAACCTGCAGCCTCCAGGCAGGAGAGCAGCAGGCTGAGACCTTCACTCTCCGAGGACCCAGGAAGACGAAGATCAAGCCTTCAGAGACCTTCGCTTGCCTAAGAAAGTCACTCTGACCTAAAGGATTCTGTGTACCAAGGTTAAAAAGACAAGCAAACCCCACCCCCATAAACAAACAGAGGCTGACAAGGCACTTGCTGAGCAAGTAACTGTGCAAGTTACTTAGGGGTTTGTGCCTCAACCTTCCTCATCTGGAAAATGGACTTGTTTGTGAGGATGCTGGAAGAACAGCCAGAGATGCCTGTGTGTGCTTCGCACCACCCGTGTCACACAGTCGGGACTGGGACAGCGGTGGCTGGTGTTAGGGTACCCATCACAGTGGATTCCATTTCATCCGCCCTGAGCCCTGTGTCCCCTGCAGTTATTAAGGAGGCCGGAGTCATTAGGGATGGTTTCCACGCTGCAGGCCCAGCCTGGGGTGAGCATGTATATGGGGGGCAGGAGCAGGGGGGAGGGGGAGGGTCTCAGGGTGGGGTGGGGTGGGTAGAGGGCTTTCTGGGTGTGCAGCCCTGGAGTGGTCACAGCAGGGAGAGCTGGCCTGGGAGCAGCTTCAGGGAAGGAAAGGAGGCTTCTAGGACTTGGAATTCAGGAGAAACCTAAGTAAACAAAAAGGGAGCCGACATCAGAGCTCAAGGGGAAGTTCAAGCTCAAGGGGAGGCAGGGACCGAATGGCCGTGGCCTGTAATGAGGCCAAGTGATCGGGAACCAGCTGATGGGCCTTCTGATGGGCAGACTCCTCGGAGTCCAGGAAGGGATGGCCTCGGGCCCCCGGGCCTGCAGCTCTGCTCCCGAGCAGCACTGGGAGGGCAGCAAACAGGCGCAGGGAGGAGACGGCTTAGTATTGAGGGATTTTAACCTGCCGGCCCCCGCGATGTCACAGAGGAAGCCAGGGAGGGACGCAGTGAGGGCTGATGGAGACGCAGTGTCCGACCACACTGTGCCGCCCGGGGCAGCCGACGCCAAGACCCACTCCTGGCTTCACAGCAAAAGCTGAGGGGGGGGGGCGTGGCAGGTCAGCAAAGGGGGTTTACGGGAGGGGGCACTGACCACCAGACTGCAGTTAATGAGCAGAAAAAGGGGGGGATGAGAGACGGTGTTTCAGAGCTCCCAGGAAGGCAGAAAAGCAGCAGCTGCCGGCAGGGCTTGGCGGGGGGTAGAGCAGGCCAGAGGGGAAGCTAGGACCCTGAGGCCCTCCCTCGTGGACAGGACAGCAGTGGGGGTGTCCGGTTGTGGAGCAAGGCTCAAGGTGCTTCCTGTGCTCGGGAATAGCTGCCTTTCCTGGCAGGGCCTCGGAGCTGCCTCCCCCAGCCCCGCTTTGAGCCCCCCACCCCCCACTCCACTCTGCCCACCTCTGAACAGCTTACTTTATAATTCGTTGAACACTTGTCTCCACCCCAACTTAAACAAAATCATGTTTCAATCAACTCATTTAAAAAAAAAGATTTATTTGTTTATTATTTGAAAGTCAGAGTTACAGAGAGGCAGAGGCAGAGAGAGAGTGAGAGAGAGAAAGGTCCTACATCCACTAGTTCACACCCCAGATGGTTGCAATGGCCAAAGCTGTGCCAATCCAAAGCCAAGAGCCAGGAGCTTCTTCCAGGGTCTCCCACGTGGATGCAGGTGCCTAAGGACCTGGGCCACCTTCTACTGCTTTCCCAGGCCACAGTAGAGAGCTAGATTGGAAGTGCAGCAGCTGGGACTAGAACCGGTTCCCATACGGGATGCCGGCACTGTAGGCGGTGGCTTCACCCACTGTGCCACAGTACCAGCCTAATCGATTCATTTCAAGGAATGGTTTCCCTGGCCTTCCTCTCTGTCCTACAAGACTGGTGTTTTGGCTGTTTTGCTCTCCAAATTATGGTCTTCCCATTTCAGGGAGCCAAGACCACCTTCTGATATGCTGGATTTGGTGAGAAAACTGGACAAAGGATTGCAATACACGCAGCCAATCCCTGCCCAAGCAGACGATTAGTTACCCGTGATCCCTTTGGTGCTGGCACCCGCACCCCCTCCCCTTCACATGTCCTGTGCTGCCACTGTGTCACTGACTCACGATGCCTCTCCCTCTTTCTGATTCAGGGGTCACAGCTGATGGCTCTGGGGTCAGGGCCGGCAGACTCGGCTTCCCTCACACTTGGGGGGAAACCCCTTTTTCCATATCACTCTGATCCTGGCAAAGTGGCAGGCTCTGCACTTCTGGGGCAGCCAATGGCCTGGCTCGTGTGGACGGCGAACACTTTCAACACAAATGGCATCGACTGTAAGCTGCACCATTGTTTGGATTAGACACCAAGTAAGGAGAGACACGCGTTCCATTTGTAAGGCGCCATCGATTATAAGCCGACCCAGTTCCAGAGATGTTAACAACATATTTTTAAAGCACACCTTTACAATCAATGAAATGATCATTTCTCCTTCAAAGCCTGGCTCTTTAGATTGGGTTTTAATGAAAAGCGGAGTGGGAAGCCAGAGGACGGCTCATACTGGGGACATTCAAGTTTCTCACTTCCTGTCAAGGGACGGACACCATCAGCCGCGGGTGTCAATGCCACACGTCTGCTGTGGCCCCAGCTTCTCCGTAGTGGGCTTCCCCTGGCGGGGAGCACCTCCTTTCTCTCAACGCCCGCAAGCCCACTGAAGAGCACCCTGGTTTTTTTTTTTTTTTTTTTTTTTCCACAGAGGCCAAACAAAAGAAAGCAGGCCAAGGTGGGAGCCCTACGTGGCCACGATGGGCTGGCACTCGGCACCGTGTGCCCCAGCCCCTCTCAGCCCACCACGGCATTCTTCCCAAGCTTCCAGAGCAGGGTCTGGGAAGATGCGGAGATGAGTCATCGCCTCCTAATCGGGCCAGGACAGCTCCGCTAAGCTGGCGGCTGCAGGCGGCTCCCATTAAAGCAAAGCAGCTGGAAAGGGCTTAGCCCTTTAATGCCAGCAGCTGTATCTCCACGGTGCGGCTGCCTGGCTGAGGGGCTGGACTCTGTCCAGAGCATCGGGCGTTTAGCTCCAGTCAATGTATATTAACCCGGGAGGAGAGAGCGGCCAGCTCCCTGGGACGGGAGACAGCGGCTCTATGAAGCAACGCCACCCCCAGGCTCTGCTTTCCAGTAAGAAAGAAAAACCCCAGTCCTTATCTTTCTCCCTCTCTCTCTTTCTCCTGAAATCTGAACCACTTGCCATCTCCCAGGGAGAAAGAGCTTTCTTTGTGATAGGAGCAACTCCGGCTTTAATACTCACTGAAGGACACAGGCACTTGGTAATTTCGTCAACAAAAGCACTACCCACCCAGGCTCCTTCTTCTTGGAGCCGGCTCTCCTCTGGGTCTAAAGCAGTCCTCTGCCGGCAGGTGTGCTGGTGCATGGACACAATAACAGACAGACTGTTGCTTCTTGGAGAGAGAGCACGCACTGGGCCCTAGGGCTGAGGAAGAAAGCGCCACAGCCCTCCGAAAGCCCTGGCATAGAGCAGGCTGCTCAAGAGAGATCACTCGACGACTTCTCAAAGCCAGACGCTGAATGGGAGACAGGGTGAGAGCTGATGCCACTCAGGGGCGAAGTCGACGAGCTAATCCGCTGACACGTTTCTGGAAGCGGGCTTATGCCTTTGGCTCAGACACTTGCCTGTCTTTGGCTTTGAGCTTCAGGGCACACAGGATGCACACGGGTGCCCCAAGAACAGACCAGCCACCAAGAACCAGCAGCGACCTCACGTGCTCACACCAGCTCATCCTCTCCTGGGTCACCAGGCCCAGCTCCTCCATCCTGCCAATCACCCCAAATACTTTCCTCAGCAGCTGGGCCTCCCTGCTGTGGGGACCACCCTGCTGTTGAGTGCATTCCTACACGCACACAGTTCCCAGTGGGCTCCAGGGCTGGAGGGCGGGAGTGCCTTTCAGAGACCTTGTAAAAATGGGAGGAGCTCCCGGATGTACACAGTCATCCCTCTCCATGCTGGTGCTCATGTTATAGTTGCTCCCTTCCTTTTTTTTTTTTTTTTTTTTTTATTTACTGGGGGCCAGGCACTGTGGCGTAGTGGGTAAAGCCGCCGCCGGCAGTGCCGGCATCCCATATGGGTGCTGGTTCCAGTCCCGGCTGCTCCACTTCTCTCTGCTGTGGCCTGGGAAAGCAGTGGAGGCTGGCCCAAATCCTTGGGCCCCTATACCCATGTGGGAAACCTGGAGGAAGCTCCTGGCTCCTGGCTTCAGATCAGTGCAGCTCCGGCCATTGCAGCCAATTGGGGAATGAACCAGCAGATGGAAGACTCTCTCTCTCTCTGCCTCTCCTTCTCTCTCTGTGTAACTCTGCCTTTCAAATAAATAAATAAATCTTCAAAAAAAGATTTATTTATTTATTTGAAAGGCAGTTACAGAGAGGCAGAGAGAGAGAGTGAAGTCTTCCATCTACCGGTTCACTCCCCAAATGGCTACAATGGTTGGAGCTGGGCTGATCTGAAGCCAGGAGCCAGGAGCCTTCTCCGGATTTCCCATGCAGGTGCAGGGACCCAAGGACTTGAGCCATCTTCTACTGCTTTCTCAGGCCATAGCAGAGAGCTGGTTCGGAAGTAGAGCAGCCAGGACTCAAAACAGCACCCATGTGGGATGCCAGCACTGCAGGCGGTGGCTTTACCGGCTATGCCACAATGCCGGCCCCTATAGTTTTCATTCTGAAAAAAAAAATCTTTCTTTGCATGAAATACAAATATACTGACTCTGAACAAAGGCCTTTTACTAGCACCTGAGGGCCTAATAATATATAAACGATCTCCACAATGCTGAAGCCATAGCAAGTGCCATGGCTGACCTCAGACTGAGTTGTAATTTCCAGGAGAACCCCAGGTAGACTGTACATTAGCTTGTGGGAGTTTGGGCCAAATTATCTCCCTGAATTTGCAACATGTCCTGCCCACTTCACAAAGGTGTGGTGATCAAAACAGAAGTGAAAGCACTTTGCATGGTAAATCACCTAATTACACTTCCTAGAGGCTTTATGGAGAATCCGTTCTTAATTCCATCTTCAGTGATGACCAGAGAGGACATTAACTGGTAAGTGCTTTATTAGACGTCTAAATAGCCATTTATATGCGTCAGCCGAGCACACAGATGGAGGCCCAACTGTGTGAGATATGAAGTTAACACCGAGGGGCCGGCGCTGTGGCGTAGCAGGTAAAGCCCAGCCTGCAGTGCCAGCATCCCATATGGACACCAGTTCGAGTCCCGACTCCTCCACCTCTGATCCAGCTCCCTGCTAATGGCCTGGGAGAGCAGCAGAGGTTGGCCCAATTGTTTGGGCCCCTGCCACCTATGTGGGAGACTCAGATAGAGCTCTGGCTCCTGGCTTTGGCCTGGCTATTGCAGCAATTTGGAGAGTGAACCAGTGGATGGAAGATCGCTCTCTCTCTCTGTGTCTCTCCTTCCTTCTCTGTCTATAATTTTGACTTTCAAACAAATAGAAAGAAAGAGAACAGAAAACAAGGTAGCTACATGAAGCCTGGCAAGAGCGACAGAGGGAAAAGGTAGACAGATGGGAAAATCCTTTTTTCCAACAGGGTCCCTGAAAAGTGGCCTCCTTCCCCAACCCCTGCAATCACAGTGGACAAAGTGCCCACATACTACAAGGTTATTCCTGGTGAGGTCACCATGGCTTCCGCATGTTGAAACTATCAACAAAGAGAGCTCTGAGAACCAGTGCCTTATAAATTATACAAGTTAGGGACCTCTTGGCCTGGCGCCTTCACTTATTTACAAAATACACCTGCTATAGAGAGCATACCAAACATTACTAAGTTCTTAGGTTAAGCAGCCATTCCCCAAAACCTGTTTACACTATAAGCACAATGGCTAACATGGCCCCAGCTCTGTATGCTTAAAAGCTTTTCACACCAAGTATCTGGAATCTTGAGTCAAAGCAAGACTCTCACGAAAGCCTGCTGATGGAGAGTGACCGAACGCTGCACCTCGCTCGCTGCTCACTGCTCAGAGCCGGCCTAGCACAGCAGCTCTCTCTGCTCACGCTGAGAGCCCCAGAAAAGGTGCTTCGCAGCTTAGACACCAGTCAGGAGGCGGGGACTGATCTAGCAGTGAGCATGGCCGAGTGCCATCCCGGGAGTGCTGAGGTCCAGTACCTGCCTCTGGCTCCTGACTCCAGCTTCCCTAACTAAGAGGCAACAATGACTCAAGCAATTGGGTTCCTGTCACAGACGTGGGAGACCTTGATTGCTCCTGGCTCCCAGCTTTTGTCCTGACCCAGCCCTGGCTCATGTGAGCAATAAAACTAAACCAGTAGATGGGAGCTCACTCTTTCAAATAAATAGATATTTTTTTAAAAAATTGAGGGGCCTGTGCTGTGGCGCAGCGGGTTAAAGCCCTGGCCTACAGCGGTGGCATCCCATACGGGTGTTGGTTCAAGTCCCAGCTGCCCCACTTCCAATCCAGCTCCCCGCTAATGTGCCTGGAAAGGCAGTGGAAGATGACTCAAGTCCCCCTGCACCCGTGTGGGAGATCCAGAAGAAAGCTCCTGCTCCAGGCTTCAGCTCAGCTCCAGCTGTTGCAGCCATTTGGGGAGTGAACTGCGGATGGAAGACCTCTCTCTCTGTTTCTACCTCTCTCTGTAACTCTTTCAAATAAATAAAAAAGTCTAAAAAAAAAAAAAAAATGGCGGCAGGCACTGTGGTGCAGGGGGTCAAACTGCTGCACATGATGGCTGCATCCCACATCTGGCGTTGGTCAGGGCCTGGCTACTCTGCACTTCTGATCCAGCTTCCTGCTAACGCACCTGGGAGGCAGGAGATTTTGGCTCAAGTACTTGGGCTCCTGCCACCCATGTCGGAGACCCAGATGGGGTTCCTGGCTCCTGGATTCAGCCTGGCCTAGCCCTAGCTGTTGTGGGAATTTGAGTGAACCAACAACTGAAGTGAGGTCCCCCTCCCCTTCAATGAAATGAATAAACCTTACAAAGGAAAACCCCCACAGCATAGCAGGCCTAGCAATGCACCACCCAGCACGTTTCCAGTAAGAAAGCATACGCCGTGTGTGTGTGTATGTTTAGATAGAGCAGTCCCTCCTCATCCACAGCTTGACAGCTTCTGTGATTTCAGTCCTTGCAGTCAGCTGCAGTCTGAAAACATTAAATGGAAAGTTCCAGAAATAAACAATTCCGTGACGGAACCCTCTGCCAATCCACTCCGTCCCACCCAGGATGTGAAGCATCAGTCCTTTTGTCCAGCGTGTCCACACCGTAGATGGTCCCTGTCTTCTTAGTCCCTTGGTCATCAGCTCTATTGTTTCATTAGCACAGCGTGGTGTTCTTACTTAAGAACAGGGCTGCTGGCCGGCGCCGTGGCTTACTAGGCTAATCCTCCACCTTGCGGCGCCGGCACACCAGGTTCTAGTTCCGGTCGGGGCGCCGCATTCTGTCCCGGTTGCCCCTCTTCCAGGCCAGCTCTCTACTGTGGCCCAGGAGTGCAGTGGAGGATGGCCCAAGTACTTGGGTCCTGCACCCCATGGAGACCAGAAGCACCTGGCTCCTGGCTTCAGATCAGCGTGGCGCGCCGGCTGCGGCGGCCATTGGAGGGTGAACCAACAGCAAAAGGAAGACCTTTCTCTCTGTCCACTCTGCCTATAAAAAAAAAAAAAAAGAAGAAGAAGAAGAACAGGGCTGCTGGCAATTTGGATATGCCAAAACAAAAGCTGTAGAGTGCTTTCCTGAAGTGGAAAAGCGCACATTCTCAGTAAAGCAAACAGAAATCATACGCTGAGGTCGTTTTAAGATCTGCAATAAGAACAAATCTATCTATGACTTGTGAAGGAAAAACAAATGTGTGCTAGTTTTGCTGTCACACTTAAGGCCCTGGTGAGTGACGAGTGCTCAGTTAAGATGAAAAAGCCTTTTTGTTTGTGGATAAAAGACAGGAACAGAAACTGTGTTCCAATTTGATGGCGACCTGTTACACCAGAAAGCACTGGGGCCTATACACCAACTTTGGCAAGGGAGCTCCTGAAGCAAATGACACCATGACTGCAAGTAAGGGACGGTTAGGCAGTCAGGATACAGAGCTTGTGTCTGCCAACAAAGAAGCTGTTGCCCTGTTTCCAGCAGAGCTGACGAAGTTGACCCAAGAGAACGGACACCACCCCCAGCAAGTCTTCAACTGTGATGAAACCCAGCTCTCCTAGAAGATGCCCAACAGAACCTACGTTCAGAAAAATGCAACAGAGGATGGCCAGATGGGTGCTAGTTCATGTCCCGGCTGCTCCACTTTTTTTTTTTTTTTTTTTAAAGATTTATTTATTTGAAAGGCAGAGTTAGAGAGAGAGGGAGAGGCAGAGAGAATTTTCCATCCACTGGTTCACTCCCCAGTTGGCCACCACCACTGGAGCTGGGCCAGTCTGAAGCCAGGAGCCAGGAGCTTCTTCCAGGTCTCCCATGGGAGCAGGGGCCCAAGCACTTGGGCCATCCTGCACTGCTTTCCTAGGCACATTAGCAGGGAGATGGATCAGAAGTGGAGCAGCCAGGACTTGAACCAGCAGTAAGACAGGATGTTGGTGATGCTATGCTACGATGCCTCCCCACCCCATTTTCCGATCCAGCTCCCTGCTAATGTGCCTGGGAAAGCAGAGGAAGATGGCCCAAGTGTTTGAGCTTCTGCCACCCATATGGGAGACCTGGATGAAGCTCCTAGCTTTGGCCTGGCCCAGCCCCAGTCATTGCAGCCATTTGGGGAGTAAACCAGCAGATGGAAGACCTCTCCCTTTCTCCTTCCCTCCCCCTCCCTAACTCTGCCTTCCAAATGAATCTTTTAAAAAAAGACAATGGACTCATCGATGCTTAACATGGAATGACAGATTAACTCTGTTACTCAGCAATGCTGCAGGGCCGATGATGAAGCCAGGAGTGGCATGCAGACTATGCTCTAAAAAACAAAAATAACAAGTATACCTGAGGGGCAGACATTTTGGTCTTAATGGCCAAGATAACAGTTAAGGGGCACCTGTTGTGATGCAGTAATTCAGTCACCACGTGGGAAGCCAGCAATGCCCACAGTGGCATATGTGGTCTAAGTCTCACCTCTGCTCCAGATACAGCTTCGTCCTAACGCACACCCTGGGAGGCAGCTAGTGATGGCTCAAGTCCTTGGGTCCCTGGAACCCACATGCGAGACCCTGATCTAGTTCCTTGCACCTGGCTTCCACCTGGCCCAGCCTGGCCCAGTCCCAGCTGTTGTAAGGCATCTTAAGAGTGAACCAGGTTATGGGGGGGAAAGCCATTGTAACCCATGAGACGTACTTTGGAAATTTATATTCATTAAATAAAAGATAAAAAAAAAAAAAAAAAAAAAAAAAACAACAAGAGTGAACCAGGGTATGGAAGATCTGTTTCTCTGCCTTTCAAATAAATAAAAAAGGAGGGAGAGAAATTCTTAAAAAACAAACACAGTAACACACTTGCATCCATCTGTTGGTTCACTCCCCAAACGGCCACAATGGTCAAAGCTGGGCTGATTTGAAGCCAGGAGCCAGGAGCTTCTTCCAGGCCTCCCACATGGATGCAGGGGCCCAAGCACTTGGTGGGCCATCTTCTGTTGCTTTCCCAGGCACATTAGCAGAGAGCTGAATTCGAAGTGGAGCAGCCAGGACTTGAACTGGCATCCATATGGGATGCTGGCACTGCAGGTGGCAGTTTTACCCACCACGCCACAGCGCTGGCACCTCAAATAAATAATCTCTAAAGATTTCCATGATCAGCCAATGGGATAGTAAAGCTGGACTGCATTGTAAGAGGTAGTGTCAGGAAGGGTTAGGAGCAAGAAATGGGTGACAGCCACCCTGAAGCATTGGACCCCTTTCCACGGATCTCACATCAAGGAAGAATAATTGAATTAAGAAAGCTCTCAAAAGTTGGGCTGTTCCACATGAAGGTGGGTACAAATTTCCCTTTGCTAACATCAGAACGATTCTCATGGCCAAGGTCTCTTGGCCTAGCCCAAAAACTAAGCAACTTGCTGCCAACATTTGACACACGGGGCCATTTCCTTTTGCGTTAATGGGCCATCAGTTCCTGCACAGGGTCGTCTTGCCTTCGCTAACGTTACACAATCCATTTACTTCCTCTACATTAGTGACTTCAAATGCACCTTGGGGAGATACTATACAACAGCAAACATGGAGCCAGGCCAACGTCAGGATTGCAAAAACCTAAGAAAAGAGGTAGCATCTAGGACAAGCCTAAAAAAATAAAGCTTAGCAGGCGTGTGTGTGCGTGTGTGTTGGGGCTGGGGGATGGAATAGGAGATGGGACCCAACCTCTGCCAATTGGCTGAGGCAGATGGGCCATGCTGAGAGCTGCCCCCTCCTGGGAAAAGAGCCAGTAGGTTGCCTCCTCTCTCCACAGTTACATATTAAGCCTGCAACTGTTTACGTTCAATCTCAGATACATTCTGCTCGCCAGCTTCAGAGTTCCAAGTGCAGGTGCCCTCGGTTAATCATCCCCGCTCACTCCAGAGTCACTTCCAGCAGCGAAGGATGTGCCAGGCAGGCAGCCAGCCAGAGCCGGTTTGTCTTTTAATTTGTACCGCTCTGGTCCCTACAGACTTGTTTTAAAGTTTTGCTTTTTCTTTAAAGCAGTTTCTTCAAATGAGGGGGAGACAGTCATAGGACGAATCCAGGATTTCACTCTGGACAAAAAAGACTGAATGAGGAAGAAAGAAACCAACTAGTGCTGGTAATACTGGGCTAGGTTCAGAAAGAAGGAAACAGAGGTGAATAACAGAAACAGAACACTATATGGGAAAAATGTTTTCTTTCTTTTGTTCTTTTAAAGATTTATTTATTTACTTGAAAATGAAGAGTAACAGAGAGAGAGATGGAGAGATAGAGAGCTTCCTTCTGCTGGTTCACTCCCCCGATGGCCACAACAGCCAGTGCTGGCCAGGTCAAGGCCAGCAGCCAGGAGCTTCATCCGGTTCTCCCACATGGGTGCTGGGGCCTAAATATTTGGGTCATCTGCTGCTGCTTTTCCCAGGCCATTAACAGGGAGCTGGATCGGAAGTAGAGCAGTCAGGACACACTATGCCACAAGGCCAGCCCTGCAAAGTATTTTCTAAAAAGGCATTGAGGGTTTATTTCTGCAACAAGAAAACCAACCTCATGTTCATTTTGAAAAAGCTATTTACTCTTTTCCAAATATGTATTTTACAGACAAAGGTGAGTATGGTCCAGACACATTCTATAGAAGAAACCCATTTTTACAGACATCAAGAATAACTCTAATAGAAGAAACCCACATTTATCTAGAAGTGGATAAATTCCATGGGAAAATTTTAGCATCTAAAGTGCAAACACAAAACAACTGTGGTTTTTCTCGCCACATGAAATATTGACAATCTTCCCTTACAGCCTACTCTTAGTTGTTAGTTGGGATGCCAAATAGACAATGTACTGAATGTTAGAACTAGGGTTCAACCAGACAAGGTTGGGGGGGGGGGGGGCCCGGGAGGGGAAGAGAAGGGCTGTAGGGTCAAATATCAGAATGAATTTCACCTTAGAAGAACAAACTGGTTTCAACCCCAGTTGAACCCAAGACCGAAAAAAGCAGCCTATTACAGATAAATACGAGTTGCAGTATCACATTTAAAAGGCTGTGCCATTTTGTGCTATTAGGACCTAATCCAAATTAAAGCTAAGCATACTCCCATCTCTAGTTCCATCCTCAACCTATCCCATTTTTAGCAAAGTTCCACACAGTAGCTCAATTCATAATGTGGAATGGGAACTCCCAAGTTCTGAGAAGTCACCCTAAATCCTCTAACCTTTACCAAGCCCTCCCACTTCCCACCATGAGACAAGTCAGTTTCATCAAAAATATAGGAGTTCTGTCATTGTCTCATGAAAATGAGTTCTGAATAACATCAGAGAAAGGGTATTCCATGAGCGACACTTGGCTTTAAGCCCAAGGGATGCCCTCCACCCCAAAGAGAATGGCAATGAATTCCATACCACCCCTTTTAATCCTGCAAAGATCTCCCATCTAAAGATGCCTAACAGCTAGCACAAGGTGCTGATACTGTGTTACTTGAGGAGGAGAGGGAGATATATATAGTTTCAATAAAACCCTCATGCACAATTAAACTTGATTAAAAGCCTGGAGAATGCTAAAAGCAGTAACGAGTGCAGGAGGCTGTGCAGAGTACAGGTGCGCCTGTACTTGCAGGCAGCGCTGGGAGTAGCAGGCGGACGTGACTTCACTTGAGCATCGGAGAAGCAAAAAAGTTGCCTTGTTGTCCTAGGTTGGTGGCAGACTTGCTTTTGCTCCCAAATCTACAAAAAAAGATAATGAACTGGAAAAGCATTCTATAAAATACAGTGAATAAACCAGCTCTATTAGCTAATGAAACGAATCCAGAGTAGGACACCCACACAGCTCTTTTGTAAGGTATGCCCAGTTGCCTGAGATGAGAAGAGGATGAGTACAGGCCTTTAGGCCCTCTCTAAAGGATCAGCCCCGTAATCAACATGCCTGCATCCCACATCGGAGTCCCTGGGTTCAGCTCCCAGCTCTGGCTCCAGCTTCCTGCTAACATGAACCCCGGGAAGCAGTGGTGACAGCTCAGGGAACCGGTTCCTTACGCCCACATGGAGACCTGAGTTGAGTTCCCAACTCCAGCCCTGGCCACTGTAATACAGGCATATGAAGAGTGAACCACGGGGTGGGAGTCCTGTGTGTGTCCCGTCTCTGTCTCTAACCGATTTCTAAAGAGAAGGGATCCTTACTATTCCACGTCTCCTTTGAGAGCCTAGTTGCTAGCTGAGACCCGATTCAATGTTCCTCTCAAGAAGCACCAATATGGAAAGAAAGAAGCCCAAGGAAGCAGCGTTCGTTATCTCTGGAGAAGGCCTACCTGGGGGTGTTCTTGGAGAGGGTGGAGCGGACTCTCTGGGACAGGGAGCTAGACGAAGGAGTCTTGAGAAGCTGATGCTCAGGAGTGGTCATGGGCCCCAGGAAGCTCACTTAAATCAAAGGGAAGACATATTTGAAAAGAGGGGGTTTATATAAACAAAGCATTCGGTGATGGCCACTTTTGGGCTGACCATCCTCTGAAGCACTTAAGGGCAAAATCCCAGAGATCATCTCTGTCATCATTTTGGAACATGCTAGTACATCTTTTAAACTGTGTGGGCAACCACTAAATAAATATCTGACATTCACTTGATTTAGGCCATTTTCAAACTCCAGACTTCATAAACCTAACATTTGAACATTTGGTTTTTACCTATACTAGAAGGAACAGAAGGCTCACTTGAAACAAAGAACCTGGGGGCCGAGCATTGTGGCATAGTAGGTTAGGCCTCGACATATGATGCCAGCACCCCATACGGGCACTGGTTTGAGACCAGCTCCCTGCTAATGCACCTGGGAAGGCAGCAGAGGACAGCCCAAGCACTTGAGCCCCTGTACCCACGTGGGAAACTCAGAGGAAGCTCTGGGTTCCTGGCTTCAGCCTGGCCTAACCCTAGCTGTTGAGGCCATTTGGGGAGCGAATCAGAGGATGGAAACACTCTAGCGCTCTCTCTCTCTCTGGCTCTGCCTTTCAAATAAAATAAATCTTTAAAAAAATAAAAGAAAGTAACTATGCATGGGGCCAGCACATGGCATAGCAGGTTAGACTACTGCCTGCGATGCTGGCATCCCATATGAAGCTGGTTCGAGTCCTGGTTACTCCGCTTCCAATCCAGGTTCATGCTAATGCACCTGGAAAAGCAGCTGAAGGAGATCCAAGTGTTTGGGCCCTGCACCACCCACATATGGAGCTCCAGGTTCCTGGCTTCAGGATGGTTCAGTATATGCAAGGATGTGGGTAGGTTATATGCAAATAAAACACCACTGTATATCTGCATAAGGGATACGAGCATCCAAGGATTTTGGTATCCATTGTAGTGGCAGGGGAGACCGAAAATCCATCTCCAGTGGATACCAATAGACAACTATGTATAGTGTTATATACACATGCTACACAGGATAATATTTAATTACAAAAAATGTCAATATGAAAACTGTAGTTTACAACCATAAAAATAAGATTACACAGTAACAAAAATTCTCACAATATGCTACATGAAGTAAGAACAAATTATAAACTAAAATATCTGATAGACAATAAGAATACATAAAAGGAGATATGGAAAAGTAAAAATATATATGTATATTAGGGTGGTAGAATTGTACAAGTTTTTCCTTTAATGTTAAAACTTTCAAAGTAAACTTAATATTTTATACAAGAATATAAATTTCAAGCAGCTCTAGCAATGGTAGGAAAAGGGCATATGACCAAACAGAGGGAGTCAGTCTGGGGAAAAACATAACTTGGGCCGCACCTTTAACATCTGGCGTCTGGGGTGTTGAAAAGGCATTGGAGTTTTCAATGACATGCAGGGGGTCGACGTTCTCCTGCTCCACCATCATGAACTGACTCCAATACTCCACGGGCAGTGAAAGCAGGCGCTCTACTACCTAAAAGCCAACACATACGTCAGCCAACTTCCAAAACAGAGCTTACTTCTCACCATTCTCTTATGCTACAAACAAGTTCTGGAGTGAACAGGAGCCCACAGGTGGGCACCCATGCACACACACTTACCTTGGGCTGACGCTTGATGTCTTGTAACATTGTTACCGGGTCTGGATTGGGCACAGCATGGGCAACTATTGTAGGTCCAAAGACTTTAGCCAGATTGGCAACATCCATTTTAGTGTTTGGACTCTGAGCCACTCTAAGCAAAAGAGTTTAAATTAGAAGACTTTCTCCTCTACTTAAATGCAGACCAAAATATAAATTGTACAAGAAAACAATTCGCCTTTCACACTCCCTAAGACCCAACTCGTATTATCTTCCCCTTGAAAAATTCCCCAACTCCCAGAGCAAGTCTCTGCTGCACTCACCTCTGCAAGTGAATCATGAGGAAAGCTAATGTGTCCCTGTTGGCCTGGGGCAGTTCACCGACAGCCTGGTACATGGCGGCTATGCTGTTGTCTTCATCTGTGATTTCTATAAATGAAAAGAAAGCACCGAGAGGCCTAAACTTCTTTCCCTTGACAGCGGGCTTCCGAGTTATCGACCACAAAGTCCCTTCTATACAGTAAGCTTCTGGAACTTCTGATTAGGTTCATGACTACATCAGACTCTACTTTCATTAGCAAGCAGGATACTGGCCAACAGCTCAATATTACGAGTCAGAACTTTTTAAAAATAGGCCCTTGCTGTTAGGAAAAACAGCTGGCAACCCATGTGTTTGGGAGGTAGATACAGCTGCAGTAACTAACTACAGTTATCAAGGTGTTCCTTCATAAAACATATCTAAGGGTCTACTGTGCACCCAGCACTCTTCTAAGGACCAATGATACAGCAGAAGGAAACACAGCCCCTGCCTTGTAGACTGTTCGTTCTATTGGAGGATTTGGTTGACAAAGAAACACAGGGACAGGTGTTTGGCTACCAGCTAAGATGCCATGTGGGATGCCTGCATTCCATATTAAAGTGTTTGAGTCCTGGATCTGCTCAGATTTCAGCTTGCTGATAGTGGACATCCTGGGAGTCCACAGGTGATGGCTTAAATATATGTGTCCTGCCATCCACAAGCTGAGACCCGGATTGTGTACCCAGCTCCCAGCTTTTATCCCAGCTTCCAGATGTAGGCTTTTGGGGAGTGAACCAGTGCCTGGGAGCTCACTCACTCTCTCTCTGCCTTTCAAATACACATTCAAAGAACAAATAGGTATCAAGTAGTAATACGTACAATAAAGAAAACAGAGCAGACTAAAGCTGTAATGCAATGGGAACTGTTACTTTAGACAAGGTGGTCAGGGAAGAGAAGCCTGAAAGAAATGAAGGAGATATCACGATGACGTCTAGGGTAGCAGTAATGCAGGCTGGGCAACAACAAATGTGACGGCCTCGAGGTGGGCAGTAAGGAACTCAAGATTCCACTGCGGGGGAAGGAAAGAAGAAAAGGGGGTGGGAACAAAATGATAACCAGAAGCCAAATCACATTCGATCTTTTTTAAGACTTAGTTATTTTTATTTAGGATTTATTTGAAAGGGACAGAGAGAGAGAATGAGAGAGAGAGATACAGACAGAGTTCCTCCATCCACTGGTTCACTCCTCAAATGGCCACAATGGACAGGGCTGATCAAGGCTGAAGCCAGGAGCCTGGGGCTCCATCCAGGTCTCCCACATGGGTGGCAGGGGCCCAAGGACTTGGGCCATCCTCCTCTGCTTTCCCAGGCACATTAGCAGGGAGCTGCCTGTGAAGCAGAGCAGCTGGGACTGCACCACAATGCCAGCCCCTCATGTAGGGTCCTTGAGTGAAGCAGCAGACAGATCTCCCTCTGTTATCTCTTCCCCTCTTTGTCTTTCAAAAAAATAAGTAAATCCTGAAATAAAAAGACTTGGGGTATGGGGGGCTGCTCTGTGGTATGATGGGCTAAGCTTCCACCTGAGACACCAAGCATCCCATATGGGCACCAGTTCGAGTTCTGGCTTCTCCTCTGGCTCATTGCTATGGCCTGCAAAAGCAGTGAAAGACCTGGAAGACTCCTGGATCCTGGCTTCGGATTGGCCCAGCTCTGGCCACTGTGGCCATTTGGGGAGTGAACCAGCAGATGAAGACCTTTCTCTCTGTCTCTCCCTCTCTCTGTCTGTAACTCTACCTCTCAAATTAAAGAAGAAAAAAAAAAAAACCACTTGGGAAGTTTCCAACTATGGGGGGGGGCATGGACTTTATTCTGATAATGATGGGAAGTCTCTGGAGGATTTAATTGTAAAAAGGGCCATTCTAGCTCCTTATGAAGATCATCCTGGAGAGGGAATGGCAGAAGTAGAACAATCAGTTAGCTGCTCAATTACATGAGCCTCCCAGGGTGTCGCGTTAGCAGGAAGCTGCAATCTGAGCAGGGCAAGGCCTCCAACTGAGGCACTTGATTAGGGGCGGGGGCATCTTCACCACTGGGCAAGTGCCCACCCCTGCAGATGAGACTTGACAAGGGATTGGGTGTGGAATGAGAAGAAAAGGAATCAAAGATGGATTTAACATCAAAAGGACAAACCTGAAACTTGACCCAAAAAACCAGAGCGAGAGAAAACCTATTACTATCCTATATGGTGTAGAAAGACAGCAATCAGGCATGGGGGACATACACATGCAGCTATTCATCCACCAAACCTGTGGGTGCCTACCCTTTGCAGGCACTGTATTGGGTAGTGGATAAAGCAGTAAAGAAAAAAAAATGGAAATTTATTCTGCCTTGCTGGAATTCACATTCAAATATTAAGATCTGCCCATACCTGCGGCTTCCATGAAAGCTTTGTTTAGCCGAAAAGTCAGAAGAGGTTCTTTGAGGTTTCGAAGGAAGTCTTTCAGAAGGCTGCAGACAGCATGAATGTCATCCACTTTGCTGAGCAGGGGGACAGTCTTCACCCGGAGAAATTTCTCCTTCAGCTCCTTCACGGTCCTGTCACAGCCCGAGACCCGATACAGTCCTGTCTAGTATAAAGACGACACTTTTACTTAAGAACCACGTAATTGCTTGACACAAATAGCAATTTCATTCCGTCGTCAGGACGATTCTTACCTCAGTCAGCCCTCTCTGCTCGATCTCATTTACACAGTGGACAATGATGGAAGGGATCATCGGAGAGGTCTGGGACACAAAATCAGCCAGCATTCCCTGTGAAAGGAGCTTCAAGTTACCACTGAAAAACCACGTGTGAAGAACTACCTCCACTAACCCTCAGGATGGGACAACATGTCTACTTTTAAATTCCTACTGCCAGGGCAGGCACTGTAGCATAGTGGGTAAAGCTGCCACCTATGGTGCAGCATCCCACATGGGCACCAGTTCCAGTCCCAGCTGCTCCACTTCCTATCCAGCTCTCTGCTAATGGCCTGGGAAAGCACTGGAAGACGGCCGAAGTCCTTGGGTCCCTGCACCCACATGGGAGACCTGGAGGAAGTTCCTGGCTCCGGATTGGCACAGCTCTGGCCGTTGTGGCCAACTGAGAAGTGAACCAGAGGATGGAAGACCTCTCTCTCTGCCTCTCCTTCTCTCTCTGTGTAACTCTGACTTTTAAATAAATAAATAAATCTTAAAAAAAAAAAAAAAAAAAGAAATTGCTATTGCCAAAGCATATATCAAACACAGATCCTCAGTTTCTTTTCCTACCTCCAAACTAGGACCAATTCATGGTCCTAAAAACCCCTTGCAAACAGGTAATAAGACTATCAGCCATAACCATTACCTCTTTCTCTTCAACAATAATGAGCAATAATGAGATTACAGGTATGGCTTATAATATAATATAATATAATATAATATAATATAATATAATTATAGGTATGGCTTTTAAAATAAATACTGTAAAAAGGAAAAACTCCTGGGGCTGGCGTTGTGGCACAGTGAGTTAAGCCACTGCACACAATGCCAGCAGTCATATGGCCGCCAGTTTGAGTCTCGGCTGCTCAAATTCCAATCCAGCTCCCTGCTAACGTGCCTGGGAAAGCAACAGAAGACAGCCAAGTTTTTGGACCCCTGCAACCATGTGGGAGACCCAGATGGAGTTCAGGCTCTTGGCTTCTACCTGGCCAAGCCCTGGCTATTGGGGCCATTTGGGGACCGAACCACGGGATGGAAGATATATTGTGCTCTCTCTTTCTCCCCTTCTCTCTGTAACTCTGCCTTTCAAATCAATCAATATTTATTTATTTATTTTATTTATTTTTTTGACAGGCAGAGTTTAGACAGTGAGAGAGAGACAGAGAGAAAGATCTTCCTTCCGTTGGTTCACCCCGCAAATGGCTGCCACGGCCAGCGCTGCACCGATCCGAAACCAGGAGCCAGGTACTTCCTCCTAGTCTCCCATGCGGGTGCAGGGACCCAAGTACTTGGGCCATCCTCCTCTGCCTTGCCGGGCCACAACAGAGAGCTGGAATGGAAGAGGAGCAACCAGGACAGAATCCGGTGCCCCAACTGGGACTAGAACCTGGGGTGCCAGAGCTGCAGGCAGAGGATTAGCCTAGTGAGCCGTGGCGCCGGCCAAATCAATTAATCTTAAAAAAACAAAAACAAAAAACCTTCTTTGTAATTTAACTTTTTGCAGTATAAAAAATGATTTAACACACCTCATAGATGACCATGATACCAACCTACCTGCAGAGGAGAGTTTCACGGCCCTCTAACAGAGTTCTATATTACAGAGAATTTGTGCAACAGCAGATGTGCAAATAAGAACTCTTAAGATTAGGGGGAAATAACCTTTAATTTATGACAGAGTGGATAGCAGCACAGTTACTTTGCATTGATCCTTGCTAATGGTGCTTACATAATAAATTTAACTGATTTAACTGATTTTTAGAAATGAGAAACCTCGTCTCAATAACCTAGTATGGAATATATAACATGACAGATATTCACAGACGAAATTACATAATGGAGGCCGGTGCTGTGGCATAGTGGATAAAGCCACTGCCTGCAGTGCCGGCATCAAATATGGGTGCCGGTTCGGGTCCCAGCTGCTCCACTTCTGATGCAGCTCTCTGCTATGGCCTGGGAAAGCAGTGGAAGATGGACCGAGTCCTTGGGCCCCTGCACCTGCATGGGAGACCTGAAAGAAGCTCCTGGCTTCAGATCGGCACATCTCCAGCCACTGCGGCCAATTGGGGAGTGAATCAGCAAATGGAAGACCTCCCTCTTTCTGCATCTCCTCTCTCTGTGTAACTCTGACTTTCAAATAAATAAATAAATAAATCTTATTGAAAAAAAAAAAAAAAAGAAATTACATGATGGCTGTAAACTGCCTCAAAATAACTCAATAGGCAGGATCAGCAAGGAGAGGTGAGGATACTGATAAGTTAAGAACTGACATGAGGGGGCTGGCATTCCATATGGGCACCAGATAAGTCCCGGCTGCTCCACTTCTTTTTGTTTTTTTTTGAAAGATTTATTTATTTCTTTGAAAGTCAGAGTTACACAGAGAGAGCAGAGGCAGAGAGAGAGAGAGAATTCTTCCATCCGCTGGTTCACTCCCCAGTAGGCCACAATGGCCAGAGCTGTGCTGATCTGAAGCCAGGAGCCAGGAGCTTCTTCAGGGTCCCATATGTGGGTGCAGGGGCCCAAGGACTTGGGCCATCTTCTACTGCTTTCCCAGGCCAGAGCAGAGAGCTGGATCAGAAGTGGAGCAGCCGGGACTTGAATCGGTGCCCATATGGGATGCTAGCACTGCAGGCGGTGACTTTACCCGCTACACCACTGCACTGGCCACTTCTGATCCAGTTCTCTATTATGGCCTGGGAAAGCAGTAGAAGATGGCCCAAGTGCTTGGGCCCCTGCACCCACATGGGAGACCCGGACTAAGCTCCTGGATTTGGATCAGCCCAACTCCAGCTGCTGCAGCCATTTAGGGAGTGAACCAGCAGATGGAAGATCTTTCTGTCTCTCCTTCTCTAACTCTACCTCTCAAATAAATAAATCTTAACAACAACAAAAAAAGACATGAGTAACAACAGTTAACTAACAGGAAGTTAAGTAACAGGAAGCAGGAGTTAGTTACACTAATTCCTCTACATAACTGAATTTTTCCATAGTGTATCATGGCGAGGGGATTTTGGCTTAAAACGATTATTAATGGCCAGCGCCGCAGCTCAATAGGCTAATCCTCCACCTGCGGCGCCGGCACTCCGGGTTCCAGTCCTGGTCAGGGCGCCGGATTCTGTCCCGGTTGCCCCTCTTCCAGGCCAGCTCTCTGCTGTGACCTGGGAAGGCAGTGGAGGATGGCCCAAGTGCTTGGGCCCTGCACCCCATGGGAGACCAGGAGAAACACCTGGCTCCTGCCATCGGATCAGCACGGTGCGCCAGCCGCAGCTGCCAGCCATGGCGGCCACTGGAGGGTGAACCAACGGCAAAAGGAAGACCTTTCTCTCTGTCTCTCTCTCTCTATCTACTCTGCCTGTCCAAAAAAAAAAAAAATTAAATAAGCAGACAAATCCACAAGTCATACCTCTCCTATCTTGACAGGTGTGCCCATCAGAGTGGGAATGCAGGGAAGAGGACAGCGCTCCCGGCATTCTGGATGTGAAACCACACGACAATCTCGACACTTCAGAGAGAGTTTGCCAAATTTGATTCGCTTCCCACATGGAACACAGGATTCAGGCTTAATAACCTGAGGATAAAACATGAGAGACGGAACAGAGCGGCATAAGCGAGAAAATATCATCATCAACCAACATTCACTGAGCATTTGGTATGTGCCAAACAACTTCCCAAACCTTTTATACATATTATGTAATTCTCACACAATCCTCTAAGGTAGGTTTTAGTTTCTTCATTTTAAGATAAAGAAAATCAAAAAGAGCTTGAGTAACTTGCCTAAGGTCATACAGCTAGATGTCAACAGCCTGGAACTATGGAAAGAACGTGCTGAGGAGGGGTCAGAAAAGCCGCGCATTAAACTCACCTCCTACTAACACACAGCACAAACATGTCAATTAACTCCCCGAGACCTAGTTTGCTTGCTTGGGATTTTAATGGGATCACATGGTACGAAGTTAAAATGTTCTGAAAGTCTAAAGCACTGTATTCAAATGTAACATGTAAACATGTATCACTAAAAAGTACAAACAACTGTTCTGCAAAGCTGCTTTAATTTCATATTATTCACAAAATACCCTCCCTGTCACCAGTAGCTTTCCCTCAAGAGTCAGTCTGGACAGAGAAAGGAAGTTTCTATTGAAACTTCTTCCTGGTAAGTTATTTTCACAATTAAAAGAACTGAATGTTGGGCTGGCACTGTGGAGTAGTAGGTTGAGCCTCCACCTGAGATGCTGGCAACCTATATGGGTGCAGGTTTGAGTCCTGGCTGCTCCAATTCCATCCAGCTCCCTGCTGATGCACCTGGGAAAGCAGCAGAAGATGGCCCAGGTGCTAGGGCCCCTGCCACCCACATGGGAGACCAGAAGCAGCTCTGGACTCCTGGCTTCCTCCTGGCCTAGGATTGGCCATGGTGGCCGTTTGGGGAATGAACCAGTGGATGGAAGATTCTCTCTCTCTCTTCAACTCTTTCTGTAACTCTGTCTTTCAAGTAAAATAAAAATTTAAAAACAGAAAATGCTATTTTTAAGAAAAAATTGAATATGCCCCAAAGGAAAAGGAATGATCAGAGATTTACCGTCTTAGAGACAAAGTCATGCAGACGCATCCCTCCGTTGTTCTGGGGCGTGCCTGAATTGTCCGTCTCCGTTCTTGGCTCCAGTTGCCTGCTGCTCAGGGTAGAATCGCTGTTCCATGGTTGTAAAGTACCTAGAAAACAAGTAAGTTTAAGCTTTGTGCATTTTTTATTTTAAAAATTTATTTATTTATTCATTTGAAAGGCACAGTTACAGGGGCCAGCATTGTGGCATAGCAGGTTAAGCAGTCTCCTGCAAAGCCAGCAGTCTATATGGGTGCTGGTTCATATCCCAGCTGCTCCATTTCTGATTCAGCTCCCTATTAATGGCCTGTGAAAAGCAGCAGAGGATGGCCCAAGTGTTTGGGCCTCCACCACCCACCTGGGAGACCCAGAAGCTCCTGGCTTCAGCCTGGCCCAGCACTGGCCATTGTGGCCACCTAAGTGGATGGAGGACCTCTAACTCTGACTTTCAAAATAAATAAATCTTAAAAAGAAAGAACAAAAAAAAAAAAAAAAAAGAAGAAGAAGAAGAAGAAGAAGAGAGCTACTTAGACAGAGACAGAGATCTTCCATCTGTTGGTTCACTCTTCAGATGGTTACAACAGTTGTGGCTGCTGGGCCAAGCCAAAGCCAGGAGCTAGGAGTGCCATCCGGGTCTCCTACACAGGAGGCAGGGGCCCAAGTACTTGGGTCACCTTCTGCTGCCTTCCCAGTACATTAGCAAGGAGCCAGATCAAAAGCAGAGCAGTCAGTGTCAAACAAATAAAGCTTAAAAAAAAAAAAAAAAAAAAAGTAAAGGGGTCCCAGCATTGTGTCGCAGCCGGTTAAGTCACCACCTGTGATACCTGCATCCCATATGGGTGCTGGTTTGAGTGCCAGCTGCTCTGCTTCTGATCCAGCTCCCTCCTAATCCACCTGGGAAAGCAGCAGAGGATGGCTCAAATACTTGGACCCCTGCACCCAAAAGGGAGACCTGAATGAAGCTCCCGACTTCTGGCTTCAGTATGGTCCAGCCCTGGCCATTGCAACCATTTGTGGAGTGAACCAGGGGATGGAAGATCTCTCTTTCTGTGTCTCCCTCTCTCTCTGTAACTCTGCCTTTTAAATAACTGAATTGATATTTAAAAGTAGAGGAAACAGAAAGTACAGCAGCCAAGGACTCCATGGCACTCATACGGGGTGCAGGCATCACAGGCAGAGGCTTAGCCTGCTCCACCACAATGATGACTCTAAGCCTTACTTCTTGAGAATTTTATCCGGGCCAGCGCTGTGGCATGGCAAGTTGGGCCGCTGGCACCAGTGTTCCATATGGCACCAGTTCGAGTCCCATCTGCTCCACTTCCAATCCAGCTCCCTGCTGATGAGCCTCGGAAAGCAGAAGTTGAACCAGATCCTTGGGCCCCTGTATCCGTGTGCGAGACCTGGATGGGGCTCCTGGCTCCTGCCTGGCTCAGCCCTGGCCTCTGCAGCCATTTGGGAAGTGAACCAGTAGATGGGAGATTTCTCTATATATTTTTCCTTCTCCATCTTTGTGACTCTGACTTTCAAATAATTAAATTTAAAAAAGCAAAAAGAATTTGGTTATTCTGAATATTAGCTCCAATTTTAACATAATTGACAGATAATAACCTGCGACTCGAGTCTGGCATTGTGGCATAGCAGGTAAATCTGCTGTCTGCAATGCCAGCATCCTACACAGGTGCCAGTTCAAGTCCCGGCTGCTCCACTTCTAATCCAGCTCCCTGCTAATGAGTCTGGGAAATCAGCAGTGCACGGCCCAAGTGCTTGGACCCCTATATCCATGTGGGAGACCTGGAAGAAGCTCCTGGCTTCAGTCTGATCCCATACCAGCTTTTGTGGCCATCTGGGGAGTAAACCAGCACATGGAAGATCTCTCTCTCTCTCTGTTAATTGTGCCTTTCAAATAAATACATCTTTAAACGAGAGAGAGAGATCAATGGCTATGCAAAAATTACCAAAAAATGTTTCAAGGAAAACTAAATTTCATTCTAGTAGCCAGGCTGGCAATCAAAGGCTAAGCATGACACAAACCAATCTCAGGTTCTAAGCAGGTACAGTAAGAAACTACCCAAAACACCCAGTCTCTGACTCAGGAGGGTTCTTGGAAACTATGTTCCCAAATTTTACCCAGTTTACACAATTTAGTCACAGAGACAACATACCTATTTTCCTTCGGCTCCTGGTCCAGTATGGCACAGTCTCAATAGTAGACACGGCTTCAATGGGCCCGCCATCATTGGGAACAGTCACTGTAGTTTTCGCAACAATGGACTCATTTCCCTGCAAGAAAAGTAGTTAGAAGGGAAGGATGAACAGAAACAGTCTAACTTTCCTTTCATTACAGGGTAGTTCGGAGTGGGTGAGTCTTGGCCAAGACTTGAGACCATAGTCCAAAACATGCTTAAGCTGAAATGTCCTATTTTATAATGTAAATATAGGTCACAGGAGGATATACACAAGCAACTCAGAATCAAACATAAAGCTGATAGTTGATTACTTAATAGGACTATTTCCACTCACATGAATGCTAAGGTTCCTGTTATATATGAAAACTCCCATCAAAGATCTCAAACTAACACTATAATGTTGACTTAAAGGAGTTTTTTGTTTTTTTTTTTTTGTTTTTTTTTTTTTTTTTGACAGGCAGAGTGGACAGTGAGAGAGAGAGACAGAGAGAAAGGTCTTCCTTTTGCCGTTGGTTCACCCTCCAATGGCCGCCGCGGCCAGCGCGCTGCGGCCGGCGCACCGCGCTGATCCGATGGCAGGAGCCAGGAGCCAGGTGCTTTTCCTGGTCTCCCATGGGGTGCAGGGCCCAAGCACCTGGGCCATCCTCCACTGCACTCCCGGGCCACAGCAGAGGGCTGGCCTGGAAGAGGGGCAACCGGGACAGAATCCGGCGCCCCGACCGGGACTAGAACCCGGTGTGCCGGCGCCGCTAGGCGGAGGATTAGCCTAGTGAGCCGCGGCGCCGGCGACTTAAAGGAGTTTTTAATGCTTGAGACAACTAATTGCTGTTGTATTCAAAACCACAGTTCCAGGCCAGCGTTGTGGCGTAGTGGGTTAAGCCACCGTGTGTGACATCGGCATCCCATATGGGCACCGGTTCAAGACCCAGATGCTACACTTCCAATCCAGCTCCCTGCTGATGTGCCTGGAAAAGCAGCGGAGGATGGCCCAAGTCCTTGGGCCCCTGCACCTACGTGGGTGACCTGAAAGAAGCTCCTGGCTTCAGCCTGGCCCCACCCTGGCTGTTGGGACCATTTGGGGAGTGAACCAATGGACGCAAGATCTCTCTCTGTATATCTCTCTCTCTCTCTAACCCCTTCCTTCCATCCATCCTTCCTTCCTTCCTTCTTTCTTTCTTTCGACAGGCAGAGTGGACAGTGAGAGAGAGACAGAGAGAAAGGTCTTCCTTTGCCATTGGTTCACCCTCCAATGGCCACCATGGCTGGTGCGCTGCAGCTGGCACACCGCACTGATCCGAAGGCAGGAGCCAGGTGCTTATCCTGGTCTCCCATGCGGGTGCAGGGCCCAAGCGCTTGGCCCATCCTCCACTGCACTCCCAGGCCACAGCAGAGAGCTGGCCTGGAAGAGGGGCAACCAGGACAGAATCTGGCACCCGGAATGGGACTAGAACCCGGTGTGCTGCCGCCACAGGTGGAGGATTAGCCTATTAAGCTGCGGCACTGGCCCTGACTTTCAAATAAATAAATCTATCTTCAAACAGACAGACAAAAACAGACCACAGTTCTCTGGGCCTTACTATTCTTACCTGGTCGACTGTGGACCCAATGGAACGAGTTTTCTTTACAGGTCCAGGGGGACCATCAACAAACTGCCGGCTGTTAGAGCGCTGGAGAGGGGAGCAAAGACCAGTAACTTCAGTGCCAAACAGGTTCAAAGCACATAAGCTAAAACCATTCTATCAGACGATATGCTGGCAAGTCCTACAGTAAATAAACAATGTGCTCTTTCTCATACCCATTTCCACATGAAGAGTAAGTTGTACCAACACAAAAATACCCTCAGTGCCCTAAGGGGGAAAAAATGAACAAGCTTTGGAGAAATTCGGATGACAGTGCCACAAAAAAGGAGAGCTGTAATCCTATCTAAGGATGTGAAGTCTTTGGAAACACATTACATACCCTAAACAAGCACACACAGATAGGTCTCTGTATCCCATTATACACACATTTCATCTTAAGCTTATATTACAGCACAAAAGTCCTGCATAAAAATTCACATGACAGCCTGAAAACAACTTAAGCATTTCCCTTTCTACTGTATGAATGAACTGAGGCACAGCCCAGGCCAGGGGAACAACATCCCATCCTGAGTTACTACCTCAAAGACTATCAATACCACTCCCCACCACAGCAGGAATTGATTTGTAATATGTATTTAACAATGGCTAGAACAACGTGTCAGAATGTAATTTCATGGCAAATTTTCCAAAGGAAACTTATTGTTACTTTAGAAAAAAAAAAAAAAACTAAAGAAACTATACATACTCTCTTTTCTCTCTTCTTCAGTTTGAAGGTCTTCACCAAAGAAGAATCCCAATCCTGTTGACAATCACACTGCATTAATTTCCTTCTTTGGTTAGGCCTTGCCTATTCCCGTGCAAATAAATGTAGTGAACTTTAAAGGCTGCTCAAGTTACCACCCAACTTACGATGGGGGGTGGTGGGTGGGTGTGAAGGGAAGGTCTCAAGTGCTTTAGCTGCAGAGTTACAGGAAGTTAATATGCTTTCTTTCAAAAATTGAAGCTATTATAATAGAATCAGGAATCAATACCACAGAGGCAAGAAAAGGTTAAAGAATCACCTTCTGCCGTGATTACTTCCGGTGCCTGGTCCTTTATTTCTGATTATTTTTGTAATTAGTTTTAAAACTTACAGGATGTTAGGCACTATACTGATCGTGTTAGGTGTGATTCTTGCCCTCAAGGGATTGTTACTGTCTAACCAAATGTTCTGTGCAGTACTGCCACTTAAAACGTCCCAGTTCAGGTTTCATATCTCCGAGTCATCCCTCCTCCTTGGGTCCTAAAAAGATGCTCACCGCTGAAGCATTATTTGGCCTTTGCTATGGTCTAGCTTCAATATACTTATTTTAACCACTTGGATCCATTTTAGTAGCTAATTAGCATTCATTTCCTTATTCCTGGTGCTTCCTGAAAACATAGGATCTAGAAACAGTTGCATAGAGCAAACGGTATCATAGGTAAATAAATTTAACTTCTCTAATTCATGGCCAAGTTATTTAGCTACTGGTTGTTATGATGTAACTTCAACAAACATCATATCTGGAAATCTGGCTCCAAAACCAGTTGATAACATGTTCTGGTTCTATTATACATTCCATACCCATTCTTTTATCATTGCTGTTTTCCAGAAGGTGATGCCTAATATTTGTATCTATAAAATGGCCATCTTCCTCTCAATCACATGCTAACTTTGGGTGAAAAACTCCTAGCCATGTAAAAGCAGTTCTCTCATTTTGCTGTATCAGAAAAGCAACCGATAACTTCCTCTGATTTATTATTTTGTTTGCCAGTTCTCAGTGAGCAACAGAACACACACACAAATCAGTGACAGTCTCTTGACTTTCCAAGATGAAATCAGGGGACCACCTTTCATGCAGAAATGCCCATGAACTAAGAGAAGGGCGCTGCCCGATGACTGTGGAGTAACAGGGCGCACACAAGTGAGCCACTCTTGACCAAAGCATTCTACAGTGCCTAGAAACTCTCTTCACAAACTTCTGGCTAAAGTGCTGGTATGCTGGTTTCTTCTAACTGTGAAGTATGGCTGAACTTTTCTAAAGAACCAAACAGACTCAGAAATAAGGCACAAGTCTTATTTACCCCAAGAGCAGAAAACAAACTCTGTCTGGACATGATTTTGCTAAATTTTTTTTACTGCTAGCTGGAGCTTTAATAAATAAGTCAAGATATAATCAATTAGGACATGCTGCTCACAGAGATCCATTAAGTAAACTCAACCTCATACCAAATCCTGAATTCTATATTCTCACTTCCAGAAACTAAACAAATATATAAGCCCATCTCTTACAGCCTGTGTTGATTTATATTTTAAATTGCTAGCTCAGAATCTATAACACATCAACTAATAAAAGGGTAATAAAGTCTGTCCAGAGGAGAAGGCGGGAGAGATGCTTGAGGGAACAGGGGTAAGAAAGGTAGATAAGCGAGGAGATCAAATGTTATTACCAGTGATTCATCAGTCTTGTCAAAGCTGATATCTGATAAAATGGAACCAGACTCATCGATGGTTGACAGTCTAGATGAGTGAAACAATGCAGTGTTAGACATGGAAGACTGCAGAACATAAAAGCCACCATCACTCAGAACAAGTACCCTGGCTGGGTCACACCGCAGACTCGTGGCACTAGCTTCTCTATGGAGACAACCACAAGCTGAAACCCTAGCAGGGGGCGGTTGCTCTTTACGGTTTTCATGGGAGAATGTGTGTGCTGCATGAGTACTGATGCAACGCGGCTGCTGTTTCAGCAGAAGTCATGTAACAAAAGGTCTTGTCACAGCTGCTTCAGGCAACAGTCAAGCCTGTGGGTGCTATTCCCTGCTGGGTTCCTACTACAGGCTGCTAAAAATTCACGAGGAAGTTTAATGGGTGAAGTTTCCCTTGATCCCAGTTGTGGCTGCTTTCTACAATAGAGAGTACTACCCAGCATTAGCTTTAAGAAATTAAGCCCATACATCTTCTTAGTTATAAAGATTCCCCATAAAACAATCAGGCAACAAAACAAATAGCTCTAAGAATGCTGACCTTTCTCTACTTATTGTATTGGGGGTGCTAAATCCAAAGCCTGCTTGAGACTATTTTAAATGGTGATGCAGTACAACTGAAATTACTGTCCAGGCTGGGCTCACAGGCACCTTTCTAAACCAGAGGAGCTACAAGAGCTCTCTGGAGAGTAAACACTGAAAGCACTGCTGAGCTGCCACTTTCACCTTTAGGTTTCGTAGCAATGTGCAGGATTAGTTATTGATGTGCAATTTAGCACCAACATCAAAGTTTTATCCAGGGTGAAACAATATCCTAAGGAAAGATAAGAAAATATAAGAAACAGGGAGGAATCTGTGCCTTTATTCCCTAACCCTCCAGTCTTCTGCTCTATTAAGCACACATTCCAGGAGCAGTATATTTTGAGAGTTCAGATAACAAGAACTTCTGACACTTGTGTTGCTCATGATCATACAGCCACAGATGCGGTTCCCCCACCTCTTGTTCCCGGCGTTGCCACTGGATGGCTGGCCCCTGTTGAGAAAGGCCAGAGCTGATTTTTGCTCCTCGCTTAGTTGAATGCTGCCAGATGTGTCACACATGAGCATCTCTCGGATCAGCTGAATCTGTCGTTCCTACAGACCAAAGCAAAGTGAAACCTCAGTCCCAGCCAGGGGAGAAAATTCCACCTGAGATTTATGGGACAGGCAGACCACAAGACATTAAAATATGGCATTATGCAAATGGGCCTTCAGGAGGGCTGCTACACCAACAGCATATTAATTCACACCAAGCCCTGATTGTGTCTCTGATTTGACTGGTAAAACGAACCCTACCTGGAACAGTGGGCTTTCTGTTCTAAGACTTCTGGATCAAACAGCTAATCCAAGACAGTAATGTAAAAATGAGAGTCCTAAAATAGATCTCACATAGCAAAACCACTTTAGTGTCATTCCTATCAGGACAATTATGGGCTGCTTCTATGGATCAGAGCAGCCACCCACCTTTCTAAATAGTGGAGCAAAATGCATTAAAATAGATACAAAGCTGTAACACACTGGAAGCAGACAATCTGAGCTCGCTGAGGCATCGAACTGTGTACAGGACGGAGTAGTCTCTCAGCAGAAAGGCTTCCCTCTGCACCATGACCCACCCTGGCACATGGAAATGATAGTGGTCTCCATCACTGTCAGCCACACTGCTCAACTGGCTGAGTGCACCCAGCTCTTTACTCTGAAGGAGACAGCACTGACGAAGCAAAGACTGAGAGCTGTTTGGCTTGTATCAGTGACAAAGTACCAGCAATTCACATAAGGATGAAGGTATTCTCAGAAGTACTGTAATAAATAATGAATGATCACCAACTTGTGACTGATCAAGTACACTGGGACTTCCCTGCCTTTCACCTTAATTTTAATATTTTATTGGTTTTTTAAATGTTTGTTTGCTTTCATTTTATGTAAAAGGCAGAGAGACAGAGGGAGATCTTTCATTCATTGGTTCATTCCTGAAATGGTCACAATAGCCAGGGATGGCAGGTCAAGGCCAAGAGATGAGAACTCCATCCAGATGTCCTGCATGGGTGCTAGACCCAAGCACTGGAGCCATCATCTGCTGCCCGCCCTGGTGTGCACTGACAGGAAGCTGGCCTGGAAACAGAGGAGCCAGGACTCAACCCAGGCCCTCCAATATGGGTTGTGGCATCCCAAGCTGTGACTTAAGCCTCTTCACCCAACACCCACCCCTAATTGAAAAATTTAAAATTTTCATTTTAAATCTGCTTATTAAAGCAATCATTTTAAGTCTAAAAGAAAAAAAAAATTTAAATTTCAAACTACAGAGAACAGGACTCCTAGGCTGCAATTTCAGCTCCAACAGTGGGCAAGTTGTAAAGGATAGGTCACTTTCAGTTCTCTAACGTAGAAGAAGAACCTGGGCACACATAACAAGCAGAAATATTATCAGACCACGCTCCCCACTGCGGTCATCCTGTCCTAGCACAGAGCATGGTGCACACCAGCTTTTCGCAGTCCGCCTCGGCTCGCTGTCTCCGTCGGATCTCCACGTCCACTTGATTGCGCGCATGCTTCAGCTTCACATCCAGGGCGCTTCGCTCCGTCTCCGCTTTCATCAAAAGATCCTTGTACTTCCCCAGCTCGTGGTCTGTTCTCTGCCACTTTTTACGGAAATCCTCAAAGTCCTTTGCCAACTGGATGAATTCTGAGGAAAGGAGGAAACTTTAATAATTCAAGTGCCAAACAGAGTACAACTGCTCTTAAGTCATGGCAGTTAGTCTTACTCCAAACACATTACTAAGACCCCAGCTGAATTATGGGCAAATCCAGCTGAAAACCAGGAGCAGATTCTGGATAGGTCTGCACTCTAGATGAGAGCTTTGCAGGAAGCAATTCCTGTTTCAATGGGCCACTTACTTTTCGGCTTAGCTAGTGGCATCTGCTGTGGAACATGTAACTCATCAGTCACCTGGCTCCAGATGTAACACCAACACTGAAAACTCCTGAACAGAATGCAACTAAAGGGAAGACACCTTTGGGGCAGCTGTCACACACCAGGACAGTTACAGCTGTAAAACAAAAACAGCCTCCTTTACAGTTACACAGTGCTGGGCCAGAGAGATGTTGAACAGCAAATTCAAACGTAACTGCTGCAATATGCTCTAGTAGATATAGATTAACATTATAGATGTCTAGGCTTGCATCTCCATTCAGCTATATAATTATATGAATATTGATTTGAAAGTAAACAGCCAATTTGCTTTCGCTGTTTAACACTGCCCTGAAGGGCATGTAAACATTCTACTTTATAAAAAAAGAGAAGACCATACTAGCTTTGGAAAGTCACTAATAACAGAATGTGGACTCTTTCCAAGTGTCTACAAAGAGATACTTCCAACAAAGTGTCGCTTCCAATACAGAACCTCAAAGCAAGATAACCCTGACAGCACTCATTCTTTTTCTTTTTTTTTTAAATGATTTTATCTTTTGCTTATTTTAATTTATTTACTTTATTTATTTGAAAGACAGAGTTATAGAGAGAGGTCGAGCCAAAGAGAGAGGTCTTCCACCTGCTGGTGGCCACAACAGCCAGAGCTGAGATGATCCGAAGCCAGGAACCAGAAGCTTCTTATAGATCTCAGATGTAGGTGCAGGGGCCCAACCACTTGGGCCATCTTCTACTGCTTTCCCAGGCCATAGCAGAGAGCTGGATCGGAAGTGGAGCAACTGGGACTTCAATCATCACCCATATGGGATATAAGCACTGCAGGTTGGGCCTTTACCCCTCTGCACCACAGCACCAGCCCTGGCATTCATTCTTATCAACTGTTATTGGCAAAGACTATTCTTCCACAATGTATTTGCAAGTGTCTTATAATTTTCTAGTTAACCTTAATCCATCTTTAAGCATCACTCTCTATCAGCATCATGGAGGAAAGTCCCAAAGTGTATATCTGTTGCTGGTCAAACTAACCCAGTTTATAAATGAAAACTAGGCCAAATTCACACAAAGCTAGCAGATTCCTAAGTATTAAGGGCACTTTTTCTATTTGATTTTAACCTAGCAGTACAGAAACAATACAGTGCTTTTTTCAGCAACTTTCATAATTTGGCTGATTTTCAAACTTACAAATTAGGATACCTAACTCATTCTAGGGAAACTAAGTCACAAGGAAACTTTAGTTTTAAGCAGACAACAAATGTTAACAAAATAGGATAGAGTCAACACAAATACCAAGGATCAAAAAATAAAGCATTGGGGCTGGTTGTTGTAGCATACTGGGTTAGGCCACCAACTGCAACGCAAACATCCAGTTCTAGTTCCAGCTACTCCACTTCCAATCCAGCTCCCTGCTAATGTGCCTAAGAAGGCAGCAGAGGATGGCCCAAGTTCTTGGGCTCCTGCATCCACATGAGAAACCTGAAGGGAGGTCCAGGCTCCTGGTTTCAGCCTGGCCCAGCCCTGGCCATTGCAGCCATCTGGGGAGTGAACCCACAGATGGGAAATCTCTTTCTCTCTCTCTGTCTCTCCCTCTCCATAATTCTGCCCTTCAAGTAAATAAATCTTAAAAAAAAAAAAAAAAAGTATTACAATTCAGTTTTAAACAGTATACTGGTTTAGTTAACAGTCTGGGACAAATGACTTTTTTCTTTAACTTAAGGAAAAATAAAACAATTCAAGGCTTCTTCAAAAATTTCCTGGAAGGAGCCAGTGCTGTGGTATAGCAGGTAAAACTGTCACCTGTGGCACCTGCATCCCATATGCGCGCTGGTTTGAATCCCGGCTGCTCTACTTTCAAGCCAGCTTCCTGCTAATGCACCTGGGGAAGTAGTAGAGCCCCAACCGCCAGGGCTGGGCCAGTCCAAAGCCAGGGAGCCAGAAACTTCATTTGGGTCTTCCACATAGTGTCAGGGCCCAAGTACCTAGGCCATTTTCTGCTGCTTTCCCAGGCCACTAGCAGGGAGCTGGATCGAAAGTGGGACAGCCAGACTCAAATTGGCATCCAAATGGGATGCTCGCACTGCAGGCACCAGCTTTACCTACTATGCCACAACATTGACCCCTTGAGTATTTCTTTTATTTGAGAAACCCAGAGACAGAGAGCTCCTATCTGCTGGTTCACTCCCCAAATGCCTGCAACGACCATGGATAGGCCAAGGCCAGAGCCAGGAGCCAGGAGGATCACTTGGGTGGCAGGAAGCCAATGACCTTGAGTAATCACCACTGACTCCAGAGTCTACCAGGTGGCAGGAAGCTGGAATCAGGAGCCGGAGCCGGGACCTGAACACATTGCGGTGTGGGATGTAGACATCTTAACCACTAGGCTCACCACACTCGATCTGTATACTTCTGTGGTTTTTTAAAATTTTATTAATTTTTATTATTTATTTTTATTTGAAAGTAGAAAGACAAACACAGACAGGCAGAGAGAGCTGTTCTATTCACCAGCTCACTCCTCAAATGCCTTCAACAGCTGGGGCTGGGTCAGGCAGAAGCGAGGGGCCAGGAACTCCGCTCAGGTCTCCATGTAGGTGGCAGGGACCCAACTACTTGACCACCACGTGCTGCCTCCCAGGATCTGCATTAGCAGGAGAGGCAATCACAAGCAGAGCCAGGACTCAAATCCAAGCACTGTGATACTGCACACAGGCATCGCAGCAGTGGCTTAGGAGCTGCAAACACCCACCCCTGTGACAGAAGAAACTATAGTCCAAAAACCTTATAGCCTCCCGCTGTGGTCAATTACTTTTTTTTTTTTTTTTTTTTTTTTGACACGCAGAGTTAGACAGTGAGCAAGAGAGAGACAGAGAGAAAGGTCTTCCTTCCGTTGGTTCACCCCCAAAATTGCTGCTACGGCCAGCATGCTGCACTGATCCAAAGCCAGGAGCTTCCTCCTGGTGTTTCTTTTCTTTTTTTTTAATATTTATTTATTTATTTATTTGAAAGGCAGAGTTAGAGAGAGGCAGAGGCAGAGAGAGAGGTCATTCCATCCACTGATTCACTCCCTAGACGGCCGCAACGGCCAGAGCTGTGCAGATCCAAAGCCAGGAGCCAGGAGCTTCTTCTGCAGGGGCCCAAGCACTTGGGCCATCTTCTGCTGCTTTCCAGGCCATAGCAGAGAGCTGGATAGGAAGTGGAGCAGCGGGGACTCAGACTGGCGCCTATATGGGATGCTGGCACTGCAGGCCGCAGCTTACCCTCTATGCCATAGCACCAGACCCGTTTTTACACATATTTCTAAATACAGTGCTGCATGTACTCAAACATTTTCTAAATTCAAAGAATGAAAATATTTCTATCTGACCTAATTTTGCTGAACTGTTCGTCTTTTAGGATACTCCTTCTTGATAAGTCTTATTCAATTGGAGTTTTAAGTTCTATACATTGTTAACTGGCCACACATTTCAAGTCTAACTGAACTGGATGAAGACGACTCAAGCCAAACCAAATCAAACATCAGTTCATTTCAAGGAAGTAGTTCTTACTTTAACAGTACAGATTATTAAATTACTGGTCCAGCTTAGTTTAAGCTACACCAAACTCAGAACATCTGTATACCTGATTAAGAAATTACTTGTAGCCAGCGCCGCAGCTCACTTGGCTAATCCTCTGCCTGTGGCACCGGCACCCCGGGTTCTAGTCCCGGTTGGGGCACCGGATTCTGTCCCAGTTGCCCCTCTTCCAGTCCAGCTCTCTGCTGTGGCCCGGGAAGGCAGTGGAGGATGGCCCAAGTCCTTGGGCCCTGCATCCTCATGGGAGACCAGGAGGAAGCACCTGGCTCCTGGCTTCAGGCTTCAGATCGGCGCAGTGTGCCAGCTGTAGCAGCCATTTGGGGGGTGAACCAACGGAAAAAGGAAGACCTTTCTCTCTCTCTAACTGTGCCTGTCAAAAAAAAAAAAAAAAAAAAAAAAGAAAGAAGAAAAGAAAAGAAAAGAAATGAAATTACTTCTATGTACAATTCTACTTTGAATGAATAGTGGCCAGGCATTAAGCCATCTCTTTGGATGTCCCCATCCCATATTGGGGTGCCTGATTTAAATCCCAGCTATTCTGCTTCCAACCCAGTTAATGAACACCCTGGAAGGCAGTAGATGGTGGCTCAAGTGATTGGACTTCTGCCATCCACATGGGAGACCCAGATGGGGTTCCTGGCTTCCGGCTTCAGGCCTGGCTGGGAGGCGATTAAGAACACTTGGGAAGTAAACCAGTGCACAGGTACTCTCTCTGTCTCTTAAATAAATAAATAAAAAGAAGATAAAAACCATGTATACTGGGGAAAACAAAATCCCTAGATTATTAAAATAACTTTAATTGAACATTAACTTTCATTTTAATCTTTTTAAAATTACTTATTTATTTCAAAGACAGAGTTATAGAGAGAGAGGGAGAGACAGAGAGAAAGAGAGAATGCAATCTTCCATCCACTGGTTCAGTCCCCAAATGGCCCCAATAGCCAGGGCTGGGTCAGGTAGAAGCCAGGAGCCAGAAACTCCATCTGGGTCTCCCATGTGGGTGGCAGGTCCCCAAGCACCTGGGCCATCTTCCACTGCTTTCTCAGGGCACATTAGCACGGAGCTGGTGCTTGTATGGGATGTCGGCAATGCAGGCTGCAGCTTAACCTGCTGCACAACACCACTGTCTCATTCTGATCTTTCATAACGGAAAAATAAAATATCTGTACCAAGGCAATGAAAATAAATTTTTGGTTAATTCATTTTATGAACTTCTGTTACCAGTAAAATATTAATAAACAGGAAGAGGAGGGGGAGAACAAAAGGATTCTTGGGCGCGGAAGAAATCTCAAGACTTAAGAAGAGGAGAGGGGGCCGGCACTGGGGCATAGTGGGTATTCTATATGGGTGCCGGTTCTAGTCCCGGCTGCTTCTCTTCCGATCCAGCTCTCTGCTATGGCCTGGGAAAGCAGTGGAAGATGGCCCAAGTCCTTGGGCTCCTGCACCCACATGGGAGACCCAGAAGAAGCTCCTGGCTTCGGATCAGCTCAGCTCCGGCCACTGTGGCCAATTGGGGAGTGAACCAGCAGATGGAAGACCTCTCTCTCTCTCTCTACCTCTCTGTAACTCTTTCAAGTAAACAAATAAAATATTACAAAAAAAAAAAAAATAAAAAGAGGACAGATACTTGCACAAAGGAAATTCTAGAGTCTAAAAAAGACTGAGCTACTTCACTTTCTCAAAGGCCAACATCCCAAGTTACAGATTAGAAGAAGGGGATGAAATGTTCCTCTATTTTATAATAGAAATCAATGGGAAGATAGAAATCTACTTATATCTACAAAAATAAATGTCCTATGCTTTTCTTTTGAGGGTGGAGGGTTGGCAAAATCCCTTCCAGAAGTATTTCTACAGCCAGTATCTCAATTTATCTCCAAATCCCCTCAGTGTTCCCATAAAGGAGATAAAGACATTTAAATTCCTATTTTACAGATGGAGAAACAGACCCAGAAATACCCGTCAACAGCCCAGCACTAGTGTCAGGACCCTCCCCTTGAGACCCCTCTCTGGGCCTCCATATTCTATCAGCTGCCTCCTGCTGGAGTTCTCACCACCCGTGTCTTCAACCATGCCCTGTCTCCATCTTCACAGCCTCCACTCCAGTCAGTGCACTTGCTGCCTCCTTCCAGAGCCACGGCCACCATCTCCTTCCTCAGCATTCTCCCAGCTGCCACCTCTCACAGTCTCTGTCGGTCAGGTTAATCCTCCCAAACCTGGCTCTGATTGTATCACTCCCCCAACTCCTATTCCCCTCATACCCTAAAGCCTCTTCCCTACACTCAGGATGCTGCTGACCTAAAATGCCCTCTCTCATCTCTGCTTCCTGGGATCCTGACCTGCACCTAAGGTTCAACTCAATCCCTACTTTTCCCTGTGAAGCCATTTAGTTATCCCTTTCCCAAAACTCAATATGGGCTAGAAGCTTTGATAGGTTCTCATAAAATGTTTGTGGAATAAATCTGAGGCCTTTTTTAAAAAAGATTTATTTTTATCTGAAAGGCAGAATTAGAGAGAGAGAGAGAGATCTCCCATCCACTGGTTCACTCTCCAAATGGCTGCAGTGGCCAGAGCTGGGCCAGTCTGAAGCCAGGAGCCAGGGGCTTCTTCTGGGTCTCCCACATAGGTGCAGTGGCCCAAGCACTTGGGCCATCCTCCACTGCTTTCCCAGGAGCATTAGTAGGGAGTTGGATTGGAAGTGGAGCAGCCAAGACTTGAACCTCGTGGGCCAGATTTGCAGGTGGTAGCTTAACCCGTCACTCCACAACACTGGGCCCTAAACCTGAGTTTCAAAAGTTCTTATTTCATACTCTTCTCCCACCCCTCTGGACTCCAAAGTAATCTACCTTCTAAGATGATGTGACCTCAAAGAGAAGCCTAATTAGTATGCCACTGCTGTCACTGAGCTGACACCACATGACAGGGTCATGTAGCAGCTATCAGAGAGAGAAAATAGAATATTGTTTTAAAAGGCCTGTAAGTGGATAAGCTATTAAAAACATCAATTTAAAGAAAATACTGAATGGCATAAGCAAAATGCTTTACTAAGTACCATGGAGATTTAAGGAGAGTTCAAGACACAGTTCTCACATTATTTTTATAGCAGTGAGCCTGGCTTGACAGTAACATTTACTAAAATAGGTACTGGTGAAAATCTGAACTAGGAGAGCTTACTCCACAGAGAAGCTGCTCCAGAACATTCCCTTCGATCCCATGCATCAGGGCTATCAGCTCCATTTCCTTTCTCGCTAACTCACTTTCCAGACCTCCTTGTTCCCCTCAGCTCTCTACCCAATCTCAACCATTTAGTACTAAACAGCAAATACACAAAGAAGGCTAAGGCAGATGCCTAGTTCCCACTTCAAAAAGAAATTACTCTGGGGCCGGCGCTGTGGCGCAGCGGGTTAAAGCTCTGGCCTGAAGCGCCGGCATCCCATATGGGTGCCAGTTCGAGCTGCTCCACTTCTGATCCAGCTCTCTCCTGTGGCCTGGGAAAGCAGTAGAAGATGTCCCAAGTCCTTGGGCCCCTGCACCCACGTGGGAGACCCAGAAGAAGCTCCTGGCTTCAGATAGGCGCAGCTCCGGCCATTGCGGCCAATTGGGGAGTGAACCAGCAGATGGAAGACCTCTCTCTCTCTCTCTCTCTCTCTCTGCCTCTCCTCTCTCTGTGTAACTCTTATAAATCAATAAATCTCTAACAAAAAAAAAAAAAAAAAAAAAGAGAGAGAGAAATTACTTCTTTCTCTTCTTCAACCAAAAATGTTTTATAGAGGGGGCCAATGTTGTAGTACAGTGGGTTAAGCTGCCACCTGCAAAGCCAGCATCCCATTTGAGCAACCAGTTCTAATCTCAGCTGTTCCACTTTTGATCCAGCTCTCTCCCCACTAACACACCTGAGAAAGCAGCAGAGCAGATTACACAAGTACCTGGGCCCATGGCACCCATGCTGGGGACCCAGATGCAGTTCTAGGCTCTTAGCTTCAGCCTGGACCAGCCCTGGCTGTTGCATGAACCAGCAGATGGAAGTGCACGCTCCCTCACGCCTTTTTTTTTTTTTTTTTTTTTTAATTTATTTGAAATTCAGAGTTACACTGAATGAGAGAATGAGAGGCAGAGAGAGAGAGAGCGAGCGAGTGAGAGAGGTCTTCCATCTGCTGGTTCACTCCCCAGTTGGCCACAACAGCCAGAGCTGTGCTGATCCGATGCCAGAAGCCAAGAGCTTCTTCTGGGTCTCCCACGCAGGTGCAGGGGCCCAAGGACTTGGACCATCTTCTACTGCTTTCCCAGGCCACAGCAGAGAGCTGGATCGCAAGTGGAGCAGCTGGGACTTGAACCGGTGCCCATATGGGATGCCAGCACTGCAGGCGGCAGCACTACCCACTACACCACAGCACCGGCCCCATGCCTCACGCCCTTTCTTTGTAGCTGCCTTTCAAATAAATAAATAAATCTTTAAAAAAAATTTAAAAACTAAGTTCCAGTCAATAGATGGCCTTAAAAAAATAAAACTAAGAAAGCACAGGATAAAAAATATAAACTACCACTCGAAAGTAAAAAGTAATAGCCTTGGAAATCCAGATTTTTTTCCCCAGTTTATGGTACAAAAATGAAACTTGAAAGTAATGCCAACTACTCAGTGGAAAAACGACCTCGATGATGAGAAAAGTCTGGGTCAAACCCACTTAGGAGCAACTACAGAAAAAAATCTCAGTCACCACTTAGGCTGTGCATTGAGCTCCGACCATGGTAAGGGACCCTACTTTCTTTTCAAGTAACTCAAGTGGAAACCACCCCTAAGAAGGAACACCCTTCAGCTCTGTAGAAAACCCAAACCTGAAATCAGTCTTTTCTCCGTACACAGGCCAGCTCAAAATGACTTACGGAGTTCATTTCCTTCACTGAGGATCTCCACCCGCCGCACAAGCTGCTCAAACAGATTCCGCAAATTCAGCATCATAGTATCCATCTTCCTGCCGAGAAATCAAATATGCATTAGGGGTCCTGCTTTCTCCCCACAGCAAAGGCTTCAGCAGCAACCCAGGACAGCCATCAGGAACCCACATCTGGACGCTGTATTTGTAGCTACCAACACAAGAATTCCAAACCAACAGCCCGACGTGGTGTGTGAGAAACAAAGTCAGAATGCTTTCAGACTGTTAGAAACTAGAACGCCGCCCCAGACCTCTGCCTCCAACACTCCTTCCTGCCTCCATCGCTTCCCGCTGCTAGGCAATCACTGCGGAGCTAGGAAGAAGGCAACTGGGAACAGGCAGGCCAGCTGGGTTCTCTGTGACCAACTCCGACCACACAGAGTGGTTCCTGTGAGTCAAGCCTGCTGATTAATAAAACACTTCTGCCATTTTAATCTGGACGTCGACAACGTACAACGTAACCGAAAAGATTGCTTTCTGATTTCATTTGGCGCTAATGCCCCTGTTAAAACTGCCTTTTAAAAGGCAGGACATGGTCAGCACATTTCCCACCAACAGCACAGATGACGTCACGCAAGTGATTAAGTGGGGAAATCGCCAGGTCAGCAGCACAAGAATTATTTCTGTAATGCAGGGCTCTCTGCGGGACAGCACGCAGGGAGTACGTCTAATAAATTTGTACTAACTATAGGCAAAGGATTATGTTGTACCACATTCTGGCATCAGAGAGACAATACACCACCTTCACAGTTAGAAGGGCAAAGGAAAAAGCATCTGCTACTGAGTTCTGGACAGTGAGTTTCAGGCTTTCTCTAACCCCTACCCAAGACCTATTGATACTATGTTAAAAATGGTGTCCTTAAGGGCAGTTCTGCTCTGAATAGAATTAACAGGAAACACCTGGAAGAAATAAGATCTTCATTTAATAGTCAAGAAAGACATTAACTGAATGTTCTTAAAATTATCAAGGAAATAAAAAGTCAAATTTGTAAAATTGAATGTCCTCAGAAACATCATTAAAGGATTCTCCTTACATTTTCCTCCTAACCACTGTTTCAACATCCTAATCCAGATCATTTCATGCATGTAAATAAAATTTTAAGAATTCTTTTATGAAGCTTTAGTGACTTTGAAATTAAGGTTGTACCATGAGCTATGAGGGCAAGAAAGGGAAAAAAAGGAAGGAAAACCACAGAGGACAACAGACTATTTTAATACAATGCTATGTTCTAAATGCGACAGAATAATTCATTTGTACGCATATGATGATTGCTTTGATAGCAAGAAAAGCTCTTAATTCTAAGCCTGGATGTAAGATATACCTGAATCAGGGCTGGGAACCAAGATTTTCAAAGGGCAATGTTTCTGTTTCAAGCTACATAATCACAGCAAGCTGCCAAGCATCCAGACCAACACAATTATTACAAAGATCATTCTATAAACTAAGAACAAAGCCAAAAGAATAGCATTAAAACTGGCAGGAAGAGATCTGGAAGTCATGGAGATGCCCATGGATCTAACAATATAACAAAACAGGCAAACACACCCAGGAGCTACAGGACAGAAGCAAAGATGAGGTACTGGCATCCGACGTGCACGCTGGTTCAAGTCCCAGTTACTTCACTTCCAATCCAGCTCTCTGTTAATGCACCTGGGAAGGCAGCAGAGGACGGCCCAGTTTCCTGGGCTCCTGCACCTATGTAGGACACCAAGAGGAAGCTCCTGGCTCCTGGCACAGCCCTGGCTGTTATAGCCATTTGAGGAGTGAACCAGAAGATGGAAGATCTTTCTGTCTTAGGTGACACTACAGCCTGATCCTTTGTTCCTGCTACAGTTTGAATGTTTGTGTCCCTCACGTTGAAATTTAATCCCCAATGCAATACTATTAAGAGATGGGGGTGGGGAGTGGGCAGGCATTGTGGCGTGGCAGGTTGGGCCACTACATGGAACACCCACATCCCAATTCAGAGTGCTGGTTCAAGTCCCAGCTCCTCCACTTCTGATCCAGCTCCCTGCTAATGCACCTGGGAAAGCAGCAGATGATGGTCCAAGTACTTGGGTCCCTGTTACCCATGTGGGAGACCTGGATGAAGTTCTAGGTTCCTGGAACTGGCCTGGTCAAACTCCAGCTTCTGTGGGAATTCCGGGAATGAACCAGCGTGGAAGATATCTATCTATTTATCTATCTATGTCACTCTAACTTTCAGATAAGTAAAGGATTCATTTTTTTTAAAAACAGGATGATTTTTTAAAGGATTTATTTATTTGAAAGAGTTACAGAGAGAGGTAGAGAGAAAGAGAGGTCTTCCATCCACTAGTTCACTCCCCAAATGGCCACAATGGCCAGAGCCAAGCCAATCCAAAGCCAGGAGTGAGAAACTTCTTCCAGGTCTCCAATGTGGGTGCCGGGCCCAAGCACTTGAGTCATCATCTACTGTTTTCCCAGTCACATTAGCAGGGAGCTAGATTGGAAGAGGAGCAGCCAGGACACGAACCGGCGCCTATATGGGATGCTGGCACTGCAGGCTGAGGCTTTAACCCACTGCACCACAGCGCTGCACCCAGCAAACTTTCTTTAAAAAACTTAAAGGGGGAGCCAGCGCCGTGGCACAGCAGGTTAAAACCCTGTCCTGAAGCGCCAGCATCCTATATGGGCACCAGTTCATGTCCCGGCTGCTCCTCTTCCTATCCAGCTCCCTGCTATGGCCTGGGAAAGCAGTGGAAGACGGCCCAAGTCCTTAGGCCCCTGTACCCGCATGGGAGACCTAGAAGAAGCTCCTGGCTCCTGGCTTCAGATTGGTGCAGCTCCGGCTGTTGTGGCCATCTGGGGAGTGAACCAGTGGATGGAAGACCTCTCTCTCTCTGTCTCAACCTCTCTCTGTAACTCTGTCTTTCAAATGAATAAAATAAATCTTTTTAAAAATAAATAAAACTTAAAGGGGTCAGCATTGTGGTGCAGTGGGTTAAGCTGCCACTTATAATGCCAGCATTCCACATGGGCACGTGGGAGCCTTAGCTACTCCACTTCTGAGCCAACTCCCCAATGCACCTGGGAAGGCAGCAGCAGATGGCCCAATCGCTTGAACTCCTGCCATCATGTGGGAGACTCAGATGGAATTCCGGCCCCTGGCTTTGGCACAGTCCAGCTCCAGCCACTGGCACCGTTTGGGGAGTGAACCAGTGAATGGAAGATAGATCCCTTTCTCTGTCACTCTGGCTTTCATATAAATAAAATAGATCTCTAGAAAAAAATTTTTAAAAAGAGGTAAGGTCAGGCCGGCACCGTGGCTCAATAGGCTAATCCTCCACCTTGCGGCGCCGGCACACTGGGTTCTAGTCCCGGTTGGGGCGCCGGATTCTGTCCCGGTTGCCCCTCTTCCAGGCCAGCTCTCTGCTATGGCCAGGGAGTGCAGTGGAGGATGGCCCAGGTGCTTGGGCCCTGCACCCCATGGGAGACCAGGAAAAGCACCTGGATCCTGGCTCCTGCCATCGGATCAGCGCGGTGCGCCGGCTGCAGTGGCGGCCATTGGAGGGTGAACCAATGGCAAAGGAAGACCTTTCTCTCTCTGTCTCTCTCTCACTGTCCACTCTGCCTGTCAAAAAAAAAAAAGAGGTAAGGTCTTTAGGAAGTGATTAGGAGGTAACAGGATTAGCTTGAGGGAGCCTGTCTGGGTCTTTTTGCCCTCTGCCAAGTGAGAACAGAGAGAAGGTGCCATCTTGGAAGCAGAAAGCAGAGAATCTTCTGGCACCTTGATTTGGGGTTTCTCAGACTGTGAGAAATGAATATCTATTATTTATAAACTACCCAGTCTAAAGGATTTTGTTGCAGTGGGAGGAACAGACTGTGACAGGCCCCCTAAAATATTCCTCAGTTTGCTAGGTTTCTCCAGTCTACCATTCTTTTCCCCTTGGTTCTTTACACACCACTCCCTGGAGTAAAGGTTGGAAAGAGGCACTCTTGAAAACACAACTTCACTGGCCGGCGCCGCGGCTCACTAGGCTAATCCTCCGCCTTGCGGCGCCGGCACACCGGGTTCTAGTCCCGGTCGGGGCGCCGGATTCTGTCCCGGTTGCCCCTCTTCCAGGCCAGCCCTCTGCTGTGGCCAGGGAGTGCAGTGGAGGATGGCCCAGGTGCTTGGGTCCTGCACCCCATGGGAGACCAGGAAAAGCACCTGGCTCCTGGCTCCTGCCATCGGATCGGCGTGGTGTGCCGGCCGCAGCGCGCCGGCCGCGGCGGCCATTGGAGGGTGAACCAACGGCAAAAGGAAGACCTTTCTCTCTGTCTCTCTCTCTCACTGTCCACTCTGCCTGTCAAAAAAAAAAAAAAAAAAAGAAAACACAACTTCACTATTCACAAAAAAAAAAAAAAAAAAAAAGACACAGAGAACCCATGGTGCAGAAGGGGGCATCTCCTCACCATGCAACTGGTATACATACAACTAAGGCAATCTACACTGAACTCCTTGAATGACGCCTAGTCCTAAAGGTAGTTCAACTAAACTCCCCATGCTCTGTTATAAAGCAACAAAGAGGCGACCCTGAAGTGTCAGACCCTCAGCCTCCAGATTCAGAGTTTACGAACAGCCTGATTACTGACTTTTCTTTACTCTTCCCTCTCTGTACCAGACATTCCCTCAAGTTCAGACTTCTGACCTCTCCAACTATTCTACTTGAGCCATTACTTACCACTGTCTCTTCAGACTGAGCCACACTCCCCTAACTCCAGTCCTGGAGCTCTCAATTTGCCTGGGATGCCCTACCTTATGAACTGGATTTTGAGACATGCTCTCCCTGTCCCCCTCACCAATATCTACCCTACGCTACCCACTGACTTACTCTAGCCCCTCTCCCTTTGACTCCCGATTTTGATTTCTGTGTTCTATCATTTTCCCAGTAACTCATTTCCAAACTTCAAAATCACCTTTGGAGCCTCCCTTTCCTACAAGAATAACCAAGCCTTGCAGACTCTGCTTTCACGCATGTATTAGGCGGCTGTCACCGCTCACTTCAGTTGACGTCCCTGCCTCCAGCCCTTCCCCCAATGCTTTACAGAGTTGCCACTCAGGCATACTGCTTGTACTTTAAGTTAACTTTACACTAGGTTTCTGCCCTGGGACAGGTGTAAGGCTGGAAGTTTGCAGGGAGAAACCTTACATTTGGCACTACTATGTTAAAAATACAGACATGCAGTATTTAACATGATGATTGCACATAAGTAATTGATAAATGGAAATCAGAGAATAAGTGTGTACACACCTGTACATGCACACACACACCCCTCCATTATGCATGTACACACGCACACCCCTCCATGATGTATGTACACGCACATCCACATCCTTCTATGATGCATGTACACACACACACACCCCTCCATGATATATGTATACCCACACACCCCCTCCATGATGCATGTACACACAAACACATCCTTCCATGATGCTGTCAAAAGAACATCCATTCTCCCTCAACACTTACAGTAATACAGATTCAAACAAAAACAACAGCTGAGGGGGTTGGGAGCTTCAGGTCTTCTGTCTACTAGTACTAAAAACCTTTGATAACTCCCTTCAACTCTGAGACCTACCTATAAAGGAGGAACAATAACATCTGCCCTAGGGCTAGCGCTGTGGCATATTGGGTAAGGTCACCACCTGCAGTGCCAGTATCCCATATGGGCGCCGATTCAAATCCCAGCTGCTCCACTTCCAATCCAGCTCTCTGCTATGGGCCCGGGAAAGTGGTGGAAGATGGCCCAAGTCCTTGGGCCCCTGAACCTGTGTGGGAAACCCAGAAGAAGTTCCTGAATCCTGGCTTCAGATCGGTGTAGCTCTGGCTGTGGCGGCCAGTTGGGGAGTGAACCAGCAGATGGAAGACCTCTCTCTCTCCTTGCCTCTCCTCTCTCTCTCTCCCCCTGTGTAACACTTTCAAATAAATAAATAAATCTTAAAAAAAAAAAATCTGCCCTATTTGCCTCATGAAATATTGCAAATTAGCATAGGTAAAAACTTAATAAATTAGTAAGTTGAATCTATCAACATATAAGGCATGGATTATGAAAATGGACAGGAAGGCCGGAGCCAAGGCTCAATAGGCTAATCCTCCGCCTGCGGTGCCAGCACACCGGGTTCTAGTCCTGGTTGCCCCTCTTCCAGGCCAGCTCTCTGCTGTGGCCCGGGAAGGCAGTGGAGGATGGCCCGAGTGCTTGGACCCTGCACCCGCATGGGAGACCAGGAGAGGCACCTGACTCCTGGCTTCGGATCAGCGCGGTGCACTGGCCGCAGCACACCGGCCATTGCGGCCATTGGAGGGTGAACCAACAGCAAAAAGGAAGACCTTTCTCTCTGTCTCTTTCTCTCACTGTCCACTCTGCCTGTCAAAAAAAAAAAAAAAAATGGACAGGAAGTAGATTTTTACAGTTTTTGTTCTGATAGCTGTTATTTGCATCCTAGAACGGTGATCCCCAAATCTAGCATTTTCCAGAGGCTGTCTAGGCTATCTCCACATTCAGCTATCACTCATGGAGAACATTAGACCGTTTTAATCATAGTTCTATACAGTTAGAAAGAAAGGAAACCAGTAGGTGCCTTTGAAGTGTTTCAGGCACTACACTAGGCACCAGACACATGTTTTTTGTTTACATGAATTTTGACTAACATAGTTAGTCAAACATAGTTATCTCCATTTTGCATGCAATGAACAATTAAGACTCAGAGACCTTAAATGACTAATAAATGTAGAGCTCACATTAAAACCCAGATCTCAATCCAAAATCCATGTTTTTTTCACTGGAAACACTAGAGAGATATTATTATGTTAAAAACACCAATTAGGCTACATATGTTGCATTCTCAGACACCTCTGCCAAGGCATACCATGTCACACACAGAGTATCACATATAAAACACAGACTATAGTTAGAACCCAACCAGAAAGAAGCCAGGAGACGGCTTTTCAGCAAGCTGTTCTAGATGAGGCTTGTTGCTTCTGAAGAGTTAGTTTTTTCCCTCCTATAGGTTTACTTGGGGTCATCCCCAAACAGTGCTAGCAAAATATAATCCTCTTTGCTTTACATGCTGGAGGACCATATAGCTCTACTAACATTCTACAGAAGTGACTCTCAGGAATTATTTATAGATTAAAAAAAATCAGTCTGCAACAATACTAACTCATGTCTCTGCCAAATTGTAACTCACAAAGCTAAAACTTACTCATCCTATTCCAAATCAGTTGAAACTGGTCTTAATTCTGCTGGGTAGTGTTTTCACCCTCCTGAGTACTTGTTTATTTCTTCCCCTGTATAATTTAGCTCCACAGCTAGGAGATACACTAATACAAAAACAGAGTCATATTGTAGCTGTGCAGCTGTAAAACAGCTGTGGCTCCTCCTCAACAGAGGCTGCATCGCCTCTCGGGGAAAGCTGAAATGGTCCCCGTGTGTAGCAAGGAAATCAGTTTGTGGAGCACTTTTAGGAAAAAGGTGCCGGAGACTCTCAGCTGTTATTGATGGGGAGCCCCAGAGGTGGAGAAGTCACTGTCTCCCAGACCCCCAGTCTGTGAGCGTCCCTAAGGGAGCAATTTGGCAACACCATGAAAGAGTCTCAGCTTGATGTGATTGCTTTTGAGTTCCCAATTTAATTTCAATCACCCAGCCAAGAGACAGACATCATCTTTCAGAATAACAGACTACCGCAGATTTTACTGCAGGGCATCCTGGGAAGTCTCTCTCCTCTTCTCTTCTTCCTCCCCCTAAAAAGCATTATCTAAGACATTTATCTAGCATCAGGGTTTTCAGATGCATCAAGGGTGTTAAATATTGTAACAGCAAAGCAAGGGGAGGTCGCTTTGAGTTTCACAGGAATGTGTCTTAATGAAAAACATTCTCACAGACATTGCTAAATCTGAAGATGGCCAAGAAATCAACACGACAGGATCCCTGCTGCCAAGGAGTCATTCCTCAAGACGACCTCCATACTTCCAGCGAGAGCATTTCAGAACAACTCCCCTTCCCAAAGGTCTGGCTTCTGCTTCTCCGTATCAACTCTCCAGACAATGGGCAGGCCAAGGAATGCTATCTTGAAACCCAATGTGTTTATGAGCAAATCAATCACAGAAAGAGTGAACAGGATGTCCTCAGTCCAACATGAATGATAAAACACGAGGTAATTATGATCCTTTTGGAAAAGTATTAGCAGGTCAGCATGCCAAGCTCTTCTCCCAACCCCACCTCTCCAAGAATGCTTCCACCAATTCACTGAAGTACAGTGAAGTACAGCCCTAACCCTGGAGTACAGAACGCTCTTCTTCATGCCCTGCAACACGCATTTGGCAGACAGAAAAACAGTCCCCCTTACTGTCCATTTTCTATGTCCAAAAAAAGTATTTTCTTTAAAAAGTGAAACGAAACCTTACCACTCTAAATGGTTCCATGTGCTCCCTATCCAATCCCTGCCTACTATACTCATATTTCTGAGTGGCAGCCACAGATTATACACAATTTTGTGGCTTTGATTCTTATTATCATGTTTCCTCTAAGTCCCCAAAAAATTGATGATCAACTATTTGTTTAACTGTTCCCTTCTCTGGACATTCAGGTAATTTTCAGTATCTCTGCCTGGCATCGCTGTGTGGACACAGCCTCAGCTCCCTCTTTTATTCGAATGTCTTTCTCGCAAGGCCTTTCCTAGTCAACCAATGTTAGTGAAATCCCAGCCTCTTCCCCCACACTTCCCAGCTCTCTTTTCCTCCAATGCACTAACACGTATTTCCTTATTAGTTTTACTGTCTGCCTCCAGCAATCGCTGAAAGTCCAACAAGGCAGAGATTGTGTCTTGTCCTGTTCATGCCTGATGCCCAAACCAATGCCTAACACTGGTAAGTGATTGACATTTCTTGAACGAATCAGCATCCCTATGGAACAGTGCTTTTCTCAGGGTGGGAGGGCTGTGTTCGTTAGACTAGATTTCCAAGCTGGGATTACTGTATGGGGTGTAAAACTGACGCTGGCTCTTGATAATGACCGAAACGTTTTCTAAGAAGAGCTGTGCTGATCTACGGAGCTCTCGACACTGTGTAGGCCCACCACACTCACCACTGCTTTATTTTTTTTTTTAAAGTTCTATCACCCCAAATAAACGACTTTAAGGCCACATAAGCTTGTTTTACACTGTGCACTTAAGAAAAATCTGTTGGATGATTAAACTACAGGAAAGGCGCCTTCTCTAAACACCTCCACTAACTAAAAAAAAAAAAAAAAAAATTTTGTCCTACATACTCAAGAGAAAGTCATTTAAAGTCCCCCCGCCAAGGGCTTATCTGTGCACCCACTCCACTTTGCTACTCGCGCCACGGATGAAATACCACGGACAGAAAGGTGCGTGATGTGTTCAAAGCAAAGCCTCGCCGACGCCCAGGCTAAGGGCGAGGACGGGAAGGCCAGGTCACCACGACAGTCAGCAGGGCGGGAGAGGGGCGGCGGCGGCCCGGCCCCTCCAGGATGGAGGGTGCTGCCCCCACCCGCCCGTACGCTCCGCGGCAGGTGCGGCGGAAGCACGCCCCCGGCAGTCCCCCGCACTCCGCGTCGGGGGACCAGCCCGCGACCTCCGGCCCCCGCCCCAGGGACGCCCCGCCGTGTGGCGGCTGCCGGCCCGCTCCCACACGCCGCGGCTGTCAACGCGGCCCCCAGCTCCCACCGCTCAAGCCGTCCCACGCCCCTCGCCTCGCAGTCCCCAGCACTCACCTAGCGGGGTTCGCCCGGCCCCACCTGGGCGCCTTCCACTTCCCTCCGGGCCTCACCCAACGGCAGAGCAGCACCGCGCCGCCAGCTCCGGTTTGAAATCCGGCACCAACCAATCACAGAGAAATTGATTCCTCCCACACCGCCCCTTTACGCCGGGCGCAGGCGTCGGGTCGCGGGGGGGAGGGCGGGAACAGAATTGCGCATGCGCATTCTCGTAGCGACGCCAAAAGTAGCCATTTTGACTAAGGTCAACTTTGTTTTTTGCTTTCGCGGCGCCCTTTTCTGAAGTCATGCTGGTTGCCATATTGACTGAGGGCAAGCGTACTTTTTGAGTGCTTATAATTTGGCTATCTTGCCTAACCCTGGCAGGAAAACAGGATTCTTGGACACTATTAACTAAACAGTGTCGGGTTTAGAATAGGAAAAATTCCGGAAGAGTGTGTAACAGTTGTCATTTTCAACTATACCAGAGGTGGATAGAGGATGTTTGGATAAATACTATCAAAACACAAATGGGATAGGTTCTAGTGCCCCACAAGGCTGTTGGGAGACAGGAGATCACAATAACGTGGTATATACTATTTAAAGAACTGGATGAGAGGGGTTTGTAGACCCCCAAAATGGAAGAAGTTTGGGGGAGCAGGGAGACTGGTAACCTGGTTTATCAGTTTATGCTGTGTTACATGTGTTGAAATATTGCAGTGTACCCCCAGAAAGGTGCACATGCGTGAATAAAAAATGTTACATTTACTGCATTGTGTTGTTCTTTCACTCACTGATATCTTCATTTATGCTTCCATTTGACACACATTAAGTGCACCAACTTCACACAACAGTCATTCTGCTAAGAATCAGAAAAATACAGGTGACATGGTCTCTGCTTTTCTGTAGCCAGGAATGGAGACACCAACTCAAGGAAACAAAAATAAATATAAAGTGAAAGTGCTGTAATTCCATTTAATAAATGTTATTTAGAGCTCAGTCCAGGGGCTTGCATACTTTCCATTGGGGCCGGAGCTGCGGCCCAGCAGGTTAAAGCCCCACATCCCGTATGGGCACCAGTTCAAGTCCCAGCTGCTACACTTCCCATCCAGCTCCCTGCTAATGCACCTGGAAAAATTGCAGAGAATGGCCCAAGTCCTTGGACCCCTGCACCCATGAGGGAGACCTGGAAGAAGCTCCTGGCTCCTGGTTTCAAATCAGCCCAGCTCTGAGTATTGTGGCCATTTGAAGAGTGAACCAGCAGATGGAAGACCTCTCTCTCCTCTCTCTCTCTCTCTCTCCCTCTCTGTCTAACTCTGTCTTTCAAATGAATAAAATAAATCTTTAAGAAAGCAAAAAGTTGGGGCCTGCAGTGAGAAATACATTTTATGTTAGTTGCATCCTTATTACATGTGGTGTACTTTAAACTTTCCATTTTCTTTTTCTCCCTGTACTGGTGTCTGTACCTCATTGAATTTACTACTCAATTATGAGAAGAAGCTGTGAGTTTAATAGAAAGATCACAGATGGGTGTGGCAGGTGAGGAAATGTTGTTCAAAGGATATAAAATTTCACTTACGCAAAGGAATTAAATTCAGGAGATCTATAGTACAACATGGTGATTACAGTTAATAACAATGTTTTGTGTACTTGAAAGTTGCTAAGAGAGTAGGTTTTAAATGTTCTTACCCAAGAAATTAAATGCAAATATGTGGGATAATGGATATATCAATTAGCTTGATTCAGTCATCCCACCATGTATTTGCACATCAAAGCACCATGTTGTACATCACACATAAAAGCAATTTTTATCAATTTAAACATAAATTGCAGGGGCTGGCACTGTGGCACAGCTACCACCGCATGTGATGCCGGCATGCCAAATGGGTGCTGGTTCGAGTCCCAGCTGCTCCACTTCTGATCCAGCTCCCTGCTAATGCACTGGGAAAAGACTTATAAGATGGCCCCTGGCACCCCCATTGGAGACCTGGATGAAGCCCCAGGTTCTCCTGGCTTCAGTGTGTCTCAGTCCAGGCTATTGTAGCCATCTGGGGAGTGAACCAGCAGATGGACTATTTCTCTGGGTCTCTCTCTCTCTCTTTCTCTGTAACTCTGATGTTCAAAATAAGTAAATATATCTTTTTTTCTTTTTTTTTTTTTTTGACAGGCAGAGTGGACAGTGAGAGAGAGAGACAGAGAGAAAGGTCTTCCTTTGCCATTGGTTCACCCTCCAATGGCCGCCGCGGCCGGTGCGCTGCGGCCGGCGCACCGCGCTGATCCGATGGCAGGAGCCAGGAGCCAGGTGCTTATCCTGGTCTCCCATGGGGTGCAGGGCCCAAGCACCTGGGCCATCCTCCACTACACTCCCTGGCCACAGCAGAGAGCTGGCCTGGAAGAGGGGCAACTGGGACAGAATCCGGCGCCCCTACTGGGACTAGAACCCGGTGTGCCGGCGCCGCTAGGCAGAGGATTAGCCTAGTGAGCCGCGGCGCCGGCCGTAAATATATCTTTTAAAAAAATTAAAAAGCGCAGGATTTATAAATGGAAAGCTGGACTCTGTTTAAACAAATAGCAGTGGAGCACACTTGTGTGGCGGGTGGAATACTGCACCATTATCAGTTTCTACCACTCCTAACCTCCTCCCACTATAAAAGAGAAATAATACCATCTGAAACAGTGTGTGGTATGTTGTAAAGTTTATACTAGTGGGTAAGGCTACCGTCTGCAGTGCCAGCATCCTATATGGGTGCCAGTTGAGTCCTGGCTGCTTCACTTCCAATCCAGCTCTCTGCTATGGCCTGGGAAAGTGGTGGAAGATGGCCCAAGTCCTTGGGCCCCTGCACCCCCGTGGGAAGACCTGGAAGCTCATGGCTCCTGGCTTCGGATCAGTGCAGCTCCGGCCATTGCAGCCAATTGGGGAATGAACCAGTGGATGGAAGGCCTCTTTCTCTGTCTCTCTGTCTCTCTCTCTGTCTCTCTCTCTGTCTCTCTGTCTCTCTCACCCTCTGCCTCTCCTTCTCTCTCTGTGTAACTCTGACTTTCAAATGAATAAATAAATCTTAAAAAAAAAAAAAAGTCATTTTAAAAAAGTTTATGCTTGTGGGGCCGGCGCCGCGGCTCAATAGGCTAATCCTCCGCCTGCAGCGCCGGCACCCCAGGTTCTAGTTCCGGTCGGGGCACCCGATTCTGTCCTGGTCACTCCTCTTCCTGTCCAGCTCTCTGCTGTGGCCGGGGAGTGCAGTGGAGGATGGCCCAAGTCCTTGGGTCCTGCACCTGCATGGGAGACCAGGAGAAGCACCTGGCTCCTGCCTTCGGATCTGCGCGGTACGCCGGCCGCGGCGGCCATTGGGGAGTGAACCAACGGCAAAGGAAGACCTTTCTCTCTGTCTCTCTCTCTCACTGTCCACTCTGCCTGTCAAAAATAAAAATAAATAAATAAAATAAAAAGTTTATGCTTGCTAACTGTAATACAGATTGTTATTAATATTATCAGGAAAGGGATGAAGAAAGGAAATATTAGCTGTACTCATATGATCCCATTTGATCCTTTTAGGGTCAGGAGCACTCACTGATTGCATTAGCCTTGTCTTGATACTTAAGAGTAGAATAAATAAGGACTATGTGAGGACAGAGATGGGTGCAAAGTGCTTTGGGAGCACAGAGGAGGAAGCAATTAATCCTATCTGGGGGGAGGGTGTTAGAAAAGCCTACAGGAACTTGATATCCGAACTGGAACATGAAATGTGAATAGGAATTTACCAGAAAGAAGGGTTGGCAAATTCCTGGCAAAGGGAAGATCACATGAGCACTGACGGAGGAGGCAAGTGTGTGTTTAATAAACACACAAGCAGTTGACGAAGGATTAGGGTTGTGAGGGAACTCTTACCTGGATTTTCGGGTGGGGCGCTGGGGGTCAGTGGGCAGCCCTGAGAAAGGGGAGGAGACCCGGGCATGGTCGGGATTGGACTTTGTCCCGTACTAGACCCAGTGACGAGAAGAGGGTCGCACTGACTTAACTGACTTGTGTTTTACATAGAATGTGTATGAGGTGGCATGAGGCTGGACGGAGAATGGGGAACTCTGAAGAGGGGAAGACATTCATGAGATCAATGAGCAAAATGAAACAGGCGTGTTCAGTGGTTGGACCTCCAGGCTGAGGGAGGAAACAGGGTGAGGAATGCCTCCGCCGACTCCCTGACACCCATCACTGAGCACAGTTCTAAGAATGCGTCTTTTGTTCTCCTGTCTACTATCAGCAGCCTAGTGTAACGACACTATTTACTCTGGCCTTGAATTCTTTAGATCTTGGGTGATCTTTTTTTTTTTTTTTTAATATTTATTTGAAGGGCAGAGTTAAAAGAGAGGCAGAGGCAGAGGCAGAGAGAGAGAGAGAGAGAGAGAGAGAGTTCTTCCAAACGCTGGTTCACTCCCCAGATGGCCGCAATGGCCAGAGCTGCACCAATCCGAAGCCAGGAACCAAGAGCTTCTTCCAGGTTTCCCACACAGGTTCAGGGTCCCAAGCACTTAGGCCATTTTCTACTGCTGTCCCAGGCCATAGCAGAGAGCTGGATTGGAAGAGGAGCAGCCGGGACTAGAACTGGCTCCCATATGGGATGCCAGCACTGCAGGCGCCGACTTTACCTGCTATGCCACAGTGCAGGCCCCTCTTGTGTGATTTTTTAAAAATACAATTCTGGGACTGGCAACGTGGCTCACTTGGTTAATCCTCTGCCTGTGGCGCCAGCATCCCATATGGGTGCCGGGTTCTAGTCCCGGTTGCTCCTCTTCCAGTCCAGTTCTCTGCTGTGGCCCTGGAGGGCAGTAGAAAATGGACCAAGTGCTTGGGCTCCTGCACCTGCATGGGAGACCAGGAGGAAACACCTGGCTCCTGGCTTCAGATCGGTGCAGTGCCAGCCGTGGTGGCCATTTCGGGGGTGAACCAACGGGAGGAAGACCTTTCTCTCTGTCTCTCTCCCTCTCACTGTCTAACTCTGTCAGATTAACTAATCAATTAATTTAATTTAATAAAAATACAATTCTAGGAGTAAGCATTTGGTGTAGCAGTTAAGACACCATGGACCTCACTGCGGGGCCTGGGTTCAATTCCCAGCTCAGGCTCCTGACACCAGCTTCCTACTAGCGCTCACCGTGGGAGGCAGCAGGGATGGCTCAAGTGTTTGGGTCTCTGCCATCCACCTGGGAGGCCTGGACTAAGTTCCTGGCTCTGGCCCTAACCCAGACCTGGCCATTGTGGGCATTTTTGGGACATGAACTAGTGGATGGGAGCCCTCCCTCTTCTCTCTCTTTCTTTCTCTCTCTCTCTATATATATATCCTCCTCAAATATAAATTTTGTTAAAAAAAATTAAGGGGCTGGTGCTGTGATGCAGCAGGTTAAAACCCTGGCCTGCAGTGCTAGTACCCCATATGGGCACTAGTTCGAGTCCCAGCTGGTCCAATTCTGATCCAGCTCTCTGCTGTGGCCCAGGAAGGCAGTGGAGGATGGCCCAAGTGCTTGGACCCTGCACTTGCATGGGAGACCTGGAAGAAGCTCTTGGCTCTTGGCTTCGGATTGGCTCAGCTCTGGCCATTGTGGCCATTTGGGGAGTGAACCAGTGGATGATAGACTTTCTCTCTCTCTCTCTCTCTCTCTCTCTCTCTCTCTCTCTGCCTCTGCCTCTCTGTAACTGTCTTTCAAATAAGTAAAACAAATCTCTTAAAAACAAGTTAAATTCCATTCTCAACATGCCTCTTCCTTGTACAAAACCATGAATGACGTCAACTCGGCTCTTTCATGAAGACCGAAGTCCTGAACAACGCTCTCCTAATGCACCCTTGCTCACCGCTCTAGCTGCACCGCCAGGCCCTCTGGGGTCTGCATTCCTCAAGTGCACCAGGAACTTCACCCTTGCTGCTCCATCTGCCCCAGCGCCCTTCCTGGCCCCTGCTGCCTCTTCACTTGCTAAGTTCTGCTCACCTTTCTGGGCAGCTGGACTTCCACTGCCTTCCGCAGGGGCCTCTCTGACCCCTGGCTCCAAGCCCTTGCTATAAGCTCCTCTGGAACTCCTGTCCTATCTGCCTGCCTCATTGTTTGGTCTTTCTGTTTGCTTGCCTATAAATGGAAATAATAATAACAACACCTATTTAGTAGGATTGTTGTGGGTTGTGTGTGTGTGTTTTAGAGAGACAGACAGAGCTTCCCTTTTTTTTTTTTTTTTTTTTTTTTTTTTTTTGACAGGCAGAGTTAGACAGTGAGAGAGACAGAGAGAAAGGTCTTCCTTTACCATTGGTTCACCCCCCAAATGGTCACTACGGCTAGTGTGCTGCGCCGATCCGAAGGCAGGAGCCAGGTGCTTCCTCCTGTTCTCCCATGTGGGTGCAGGGCCCAAGTACTTGGGCCATCCTCCACTGCCTTCCTGGGCCACAGCAGAGAGCTGGCCTGGAAGAGGGGCAACCGGGACAGAACCAGCTCCCCAACCGGGACTAGAACCCAGAGTACCGGAGCCACAGGCGGAGGATTAGCCTAGTGAGCTGCGGCGCCGGCCATAGAGCTTCCCTTTGTTGGTTCACCTCCTGCTCTGCCCCCCTCCCCGGATTACCCCCCCACTCAATGGCTGGGACTGAGCTGGAGCCAAAGCTGGAAGCTGGAAACACAATCCGGGTCTCCCACATGGGTGGCAGGGACTCAGCTATCAGCACTCGGCATCAGCATGAGCTAGACCCAGCCACCAAACCCAAGCACCCTGATCTGAGATGTCTTAGCCACCAGGTTAAATGCCCGCCCCTCATAGGGCTGTTGAAAGGAATAAATGAGGAGCCAGCACTGTGGTGTAGCGGGTAAAGCCACTGCCTGCAGTGCTGGCATCCCATATGGGTGCCAGTAGGAGTCCCAGCTGCTCCACTTCCAATCCAGCTCTCTGCTATGGCCTGGGAAAGCAGTGGAAGATGGCCCAAGTCCTTGGGCTCCTGCACCCATGTGGGAGACCTGGTAGAAGCTCCAGGCTCCTGGCAGCCATCTGGGGCGTGAACCCGCATATGGAAGACCTCTCTCTCTCTCTCTCTCTCTCTCTGCCTCTGCCTCTCTGTAACTCTGCCTTTCAAATAAATAAATACATCTTTAAAAAAAAAAAAAAAAGGAAAGGAATAAATGAGGTAATCTTGTAAAACACTTTGCACGGTTCCTGGCACATTGTCAATGCTCAGTACATACTCTTTGTTTTCTCTGTTAGACTGTAACTTCCAGGCAACTTCCAGGTGTGTGTGTGTGTGGTGTGTGATGTGGTGTGGTGTATGTGGTATGCTTTTCATTCACTGCTTTGTTCTCTTGTTTTTATTTATTTATTTTTATAAGGTTTATTGTATTTATCTGTAAGGCAGAGTTACAGAGAGGGAAAGGGGGAGAGAGAGAAAGTGGTCTTCCGTCCACTGGTTTACTACTCCCCAGATGGCTGCAATGGCTGGGCCAATTGGAAGCCAGGAGTCAGGAATTTCTTCCGGCCCAAGCACTTGGGCCATCTTCCACTGCTTTCCCAGGCCACAGCAGGGAGCTGGATCAGAAGTAGAGCAGCCAGGACTCGAACCGGCGCCCATATGGGAAGCCGGCACTGAAGGCGATGGCTTTACCTGCTACGCCACAGCACCAGGCCCTGTTCTCTTGCTTTTGCAGCTCCAATCCTTACTCCAGCTGGGGAGAGTTGAGTTCTACGGGATGGTGGCAGCATTATGCCCACCACCCAGTGATAGGAGGGGGCTGGAGACACACTCTTCCCCTGCTTCCCTTCCCCCACAGCACCCCGCCCATTGCTCCCAAATTCCTGCCTTGCTGCACCAGTCCAGGGAGAGGAAAACAAAGGTAAGTGTGTGTATGTGCACTGTATGATGTGAGTAGTGTGTGGTGTGGTGTGTTTTGTGTCTAAGGTATGTGTGGTGCGATTTGGTTTATGTGTTGTGTGTGTGTGATGTTATGGTGTGTTGAGAGTTGTATGGTATTGTATTCTGTGTGTTGTATGTGTGGTATATGTGTGTGTAGTGTGGTGGATGCTGTGGTGTGTGTGGTGTGGTATGGAGTATGTGTATAGTGTGTGTGTGGTGTGGAGTGGTGTACATGTGTGGTGTACTGTGTGTGTGTGATGTGGTAGAGTGTGTGCTGTGAGTAGTGGTGTGCTGTATGTGTGGTGTGAAGTGGTGCATATGTGTGGTGTGGTGTGTGTAGTGCTGTGTTGTGTGTTGTGTGTGGTATATGTATGTGTTGTGTTGTGGTGTGTATGATGTGGTGTGCTATGGTGGGCTGTGGTGTGGTGCGTGCTGTGTATTGTGTGTGTGTGTGGTGTGGTGGATGCTGTGATGTGTGCTGTGTGTTGTGTGCGTGTGGTGTGGTGTATGTGTGTGTGGTGCCCATGGTGTGATGTATGTTGTGTGTGTGTGTATGTTTAAGGGGACTCTTTTTTTTTTTTTTTTTTTTGGACAGGCAGAGTTAGACAATGAGAGAGAGAGACAGAGAGAAAGGTCTTCCTTCCGTTGATTCAGCCCCCAGATGGCCGCTACAGCCGGCGCTGTGCCGATCCGAAGCCAGGAGCCAGGTGCTTCCTCCTGGTCTCTTAAGGGGACTCTTAACTCCCTTTCTCCCAGAAATGGCTCTTGAGTGGGGACAGCATCCTGGGCCCCACCCGTAATTTGAAAAGCACGCGCTCTGGTGCCAGAAAGCCTGGGTTCGCTTCTCCACTCTGCCCCTTGCTCGAGGGGGACTCTCCTGTTGGTTATTCAGTTGGGTGGGGTGCCAGGGGGGTCGCTGCTGTCCCACGACCGCTCTCTTCTGGCGGGCGCCCCCCTCTGGCCGCTTCCTGCACCTGCGGCAGTGCGGGAGCCACTAATGGTGTTCACGCTCCTGGCGTTGGGCACGTGGGGACCTCCCGCGCCCTACGCCCCCAGAGCTGGGCCGCCTGCCCGAGGCCGCGCCCGAGGGACTATCGCCGGAGCCGAGGGTCTGTCCCGGTGCCCTGGGCAGCCAGGGGGGCGCGGGGAAGGCCAGGCCACCGCCCAGTGCTGGCCTGCCTTCTATGCCCGGTTACGCCCCCTTGCAACCTGTGTGAGGAGATGTTTACCTTCTGCACGCCCCCCATAGGGGAGACCCTAGTGGGGAGGCGGGACCGCTGTGTTTGCGCTGTGCCCGGCAAGTAGCAAATGCTCCTGGAGTGTGGGCGGCTGTGACTTCCTCTCGCGGTCTCTCTTTGGCAGTGAGTGGCCTCCCCGATCAGGTTAGACCTGCTCGAAGATCTCACCTCCGCTCTCCTCATATAAGAAGGGGCCCCGAGGGAAGAAAACGTGCCTGGTGAGGCAGGGGTGGCTGTCCCAAGCCTGGAGCCACAGAAACTGGAGCTGGGGACCGACAGACCGGAGGCGGAGCTTCCTATGGAAGGAACTGGGAAGGGTCTGTCTCACCAGGCAGGCGGAGGCAGCACCTCCTGGCCAGAGGAGAGGGCTGGAGAGGCCAATATTCCCCCTACAGCCTCCATCCCTTCTGGAACCCTGGGCAGAGCTCTGAGCTGTGACCCAGCTCCGTCCCTGCAGGCAGGAGCTTCTCCAAGAAAGAAGTTGGCTCCCCGCCCCCCACCCCAAACATACACCCCTAAGACCCTCTCCCACTGTTGGGATCCAGAAAACTTCCAGACCCAGCCTGCAGGTGCACCCAGACTGACATGTGCTCACCGTGGTAGGACATAAGGACTTCACCCTACCCTGGGATGAACAGACAGACAGACCAGACAGACGTGCTGGTGAAAGAAGGGAAGAAGGACCCAAGGCCTCCAGCCACCCACTCCTCAGTCCCGCCCACCCCATTAGCAGGCCACCATGTGGCTCCTCAAGAGCCTCCATTGGCTCAGAGCTGTGACTCCCTTCCCACAATCACACTGCTGCTGCACCTGCCCCTCTGCCCCTGGCCTAGGCTCCTGGCCCCCTGGGCTGAGCCCCTCCCAAGCCTGCTCCATCCCACCCGTCCTCTCTGGAGTTTGCTGCTAAGCAGGGGCGAGCAGCAGGAGAGGCAGGCAGAAGAGCAGAGGCTGCCTGGGAACAGGAGGGCAGGTCAACTGCAGCCGAAATTCCAAGCTTGGGAGAGCGTCCTTGTTGACAGTCAACAGAAGCATCGCACCATCGCCCAAGCTTGGAATTCCGGCTCCGTAAAACACACACACACACACACACACACACACTCGCAGCCTGTGTGCTGGGACCTCAGGGCCTGCCTCCTCCCTCACCACGGACCCCTCCTCCCCTCCAATCCTGAGCGTCTTTGAGCCATATCAAGCCTGGGATCGCTGTAGCTGCCCCACTTACAGCCCAACCCCTGCACCTCCCTCTCCACCCTGTTGTTGCTTCTGGTCCTCGGCGGCGCCTCCCTCCCGCCTCCATGAGACCGGCAAGGCTGGGAGGGAGGAGGGCACAGTGGAGCCCATCCCGGCAGAATGAGACCAGATTAGAGCAATACATTTGCTGTCAATGGCAATAAGGCTGCCTGAGCCGGGGAGGAGGAATATTTGATTTCTGGCTCTCCGGGGGTCTTGATGGAGGAGCACTGGCAGCCTGCAGCCCCAGGCCTGACAGAGCAGGGGGAAGGCTGGGCCTCCCCCCACCATCAACTGGGGACCCTGGCGTCCCAGCTCGCTTAATGCATCGACCCTGACCTGCGCAGTCACCCGTGGGGTTCCAGCTCATGTCATTTCTCCTTCTCCATCGCCAGCCTTGTTTGCTGCAGCAGTTTTTTTTAACCTGGTGCAGGGTGACAGAGCAGAAAGAACACTGCTCTCCAAGGACTGGAAAGGAGACCCCGGTTCTAACCCCTGACTACCTCCAAGCACGGGCAAGTCACTGAGCCCCTTTGAGCCACAGGAGCGTGTACGTGGGGACGAGAACACGGCATTTGGATAGCTCAGTGTGATCAGTGGCCGCAGGCAACAACACGTACCCTCTCCGAGCTCCTACTCATTCATCTAGAAAATGGGGTGGAGCAGATCATAAGAGAGGTGTACTAGGGTGGGAGTGAGTGCCAACAGAGCCACAGATGTTCAAGTTGCAAACAATTACGAGGGCAGCATCTTCAAGACACTAGGGTTCACGGGACGCTCCTTGCTGCCTGCTGGGCCCGGGCTTCACAGGGCTCCAGAGAGTTCCTTCCAGTCCTAGGATACCAGCTCTGGGCCTTGCCTTGGCAATTTCTTGGTCAAACAGACCTACAGTAAGAGGAGTAGCCATTGGGAGCCAGTACTGTTCGGTTGCATGTTAAGTCACGCCTTCAGTGCCAGCATTCCATATGGATGCCGGTCCAGTCCCGGCTGCATCACTTCTGGTCCAGCTCCTTGCTAATGGCCTGGGAAAAGCAGTGGAGGGTGGACCAGTTCCTTGGGCCCCTGGACCCACATGGGAGACCCAGAAGAAGCTCCTGGCTCCTGGCTTCAGCCTGGCCCAGCAGCGATTTGGGGAATGAACCAGCGAATGGAAGATTTCTCTATATATATCTCTGCCTGTCAAATAAAATAAATAAATCATTTTTTTAAAAAAGAGGATTAGCCATCACCTGCCATTGAACCAATCCTGAAAGACATCCTGGAAGGGGAGAGATTTTTTTTTATTAATTTTTATCTTCTGTATAAAATAGTCATTTAATTTTAAATTTTTTTTATTTCTTAATTGTCATTTTATTTGAAAGGCAGAGAGAGAGACAGCTCCCCCATCCACTGGTTCACTCCCCAAAAGCCCTTAACAGCTGAGGCTGTGCCAAGTCAAAGCCAGGAGCCAAGAACTCAATCAGGGTCTCCCATGTAGGTAGCAGGGACCCAGGTACTTGAGCCGTCACTTTCTGCCTCCCAGGGTGCACAAGAACAGGAAGCTGGAATCAGGAACAGAATCAGGACTTGAACCCAAGCCCTCTGACATGAGATGCCGGCATCCCAAGTGGCATCTTCACCCGCCCCTGGAAGGAGAAGCTTTAGAAGCAGGTGGTCAGCAGTGTTTCCTTCCTAACTCTTCCTAACCCCACGTCCACCCAGGAATGGTGCCCACTGTAGTTGTGCGGGTGGGGCAGGCCTGCCTGGATGCTGGGCGAGAAGCATGTGCCCAGCCTCTGAACGGACAAGGTGCGCGAGGACAGAATTCACAGTTGCTACCAGGCTGCCACGTGCCAAGCCCCCTGTGGTGTTGGGCTCTCTGCTGTCTACAGCCGTGTGGGAGGTGGGAGTCACTGCTGAGCTTGTCCCTGGGTGGAAAGAACTGGGACTGGGGTGGGAGTGGGGGGGTGACAGGTTCCCGTCGCTCCACACTGCCTCCTGCTGGAGCAGAGGATTTGGCGCCTGTCTCCCCCATGAGGCTGCGCTGGAAAACTGGGCGGATCCTTCAATAGTCAGAAGCCATAGGTTTCTCACCTGTTAAGAGGATGGCACTGACGGACTAAGCACAGAGCACCATGTTTTGGGAAGCACAGAGCTATGGGCCAATGCAGGATGCATCACGCCTCCATGTGCTCTGTTTCTGGTTGCAACTTTGTTTCCCATTGCTCTCCTGTGTGGCCCTGGCCTTCCCCTCCTGCTGGAACCCCTCACTTTGCTCTGGACTTGCAGCATCAAGCCCATACAAGGCTTCCCCCTCCCCCACTGCCTCTCCAGAGCACACTGATTAGTGCCCCTCCTCCCTGAAGCCTTCCCTATCCCCTGACCTACCTTGGCAGTAAGCACAGCCTTGTTTGACTCACCATTTGCTTTTTAATCAACAGATCCTGATTCCAGCTGATTCTCTGGCAGTACAAACCTGGTCTTCCACCTCTTTGTAATCTCGGGGCTTGTATGGGGTCTGGGACATATTTTGTGCCAGAAAGACTTTTGCAGCTGGTGCTGATGACTGGTGACAAGGCTTACACTGGAATCTGTATTTGGGGTGTGTGTGTTTGGTGCAGTGGTTAAGATGCTAGCTTAGGGGGCTGGTGCTGTGGTGTAGCGGGTAAAGCTGCCGCCTACAGTGCCAGCATCCCATATAGGTGCTGGTTTGTGTCCTAGCTGCTCTACTTCCAATCCAGCTCACTGCTGTGGCCTGGGAAAACAGTAGAAGATGGCCCAAGTCCTTGTGCCCCTGCACCTGCGCAGGAGACCTGGAAGAAGCTCCTGGCTCCTGGCTTTGGATTGGTGCAGCTCTGGCCGTTGCAGCCAGCTGGGGAATGAACCAGCAGATGGAAGACCTCTCTCTCTCTCTGCCTCTGCCTCTCCTTCTCTGTGTAACTCTGACTTTCAAAATAAATAAATCTTTAGGAAAAAAAAATAGTCACCTATGTATCAAATTGCACCCCCCCAAAAACTGAGTGGCCCAAAACCACATGCATTTCATATCTCATAGTTGCAGTGGGTCAGGAACTTGGATATGGCTTAGCCAGGTGCCTCTAGCCCAAGGTCTTTGACCAGGGGGCTCCCACAGTGCCAGCTGGAGTTGAGTTCTCATCGGTTGTCTCCACGAAGGAACATCTGCTTCCAGGGCACTCACATGACTGCTGGCAGGATTGAGTTCCTCTCAGGCTCTTGGATCTTGCAGGGTGCTGGCCTGAGACCTTCATCAGTCGCTTGCCACGTGGGCTTCTCCATGGAGTAGCTGATGGTGTGTCAGCTGGCTTTCCCCAGTCAGGTGGGAGAGAGCCCAGGAAGGAAGCAACATCCCGTCATCTTTCCCAAAGACTCTTCATTAGAAGCAACTCATCAAACACGACCCATGCCTACAGGGATAGGATGACACAGTGGCATCCGTGACAGGGGGCAAGGGGCACCAGGAACCAGCTAAGCAGCTAGCTGCCTACCACAATAATACAGGGAGGTGATGGTGACAGTGCAGGAGGAACACTGGAGAGTGATAGCGGTACCCAAGGTGTGATTAGAAAGGGACATGAAGGTGTCTGAGAACAAAGTCCTGTGTCCATGTGACATTGGGAAAGTGCATCCCGCAGACAGGACATCAGCTGAGGAATCTGCTTGGCTTGGAGCCAGAACTACAAGACCCAACCTCCTCTACCACACTGCAGGCCCAAGTCCATATCCACTCCCCTGAAGTCTTCCCTACCCATCACTCTCTCTTTGCCAGTCACTCCCAACCCTTGGCTAATGCTCTCCTTTAGGCTAAGTAGTCACCAAACAGAGAGCGGTCATCAACAGAATAGGGGCAGGGGTGCAGGGGAGATGAGGGTACTGCCAGCTTGGGGGGGTGTCAGCCGTGGTTCTGTCAAGGTGGCGGTACCCTCTTGCACTGAGCCCGCTTGTCTTTGGTCTAGAGGCCACGGCCCTGTAGACAGCCTGCCCCACCATCACGCCAGCTTCCTACTCTCAATCCCTTGTGTGGGCTTCAAGCCAGAGCTCCGCCGAGCCCAGCGGCAGCCCAGCCTCTCTACTGTCTCTCTGCCTCCAACCTCTCCCCATCGCCTCCGAGTCCTCAAACATCGCCACAGCACCACTGATCTTGGCTGAGAACAGAAAAAGGCAGTCTTTTCCAAAGCCTCATCTCTGCAGTTCAACCCCCTAACACCTCCCCAAAGCCAGGGCTTCTAAGCCTAGAAGCCGAAATAAAGCCTGAGTATAGGGGACAGGCTCTGCAGGTGGCTGGGGGACCAAGTTCTCCTCCAGTAGGATCAACTGGTTGAGTGACAAGGGAACACAATCCTAGATTGGGAGTCAGGAGACCCTCCCTGGTCATGCCCCCTCTGCTCTGTCGCCTCACTGTCCCTTGTGCCACGTTAAAGGAGAATAGTGGTATAGGTAATCTCCAAAGACTGCCAGTTCTGAGTTGTAGGGATGGTGTTTCTCCTGAACAGGGTTGGAGGCTGAGTGGAGGGTGACAGCTGAGCTAGAGGGCAGATAATTCCTGTTTGCCCTGGTCACAGCAGAGAGACTTTGGTCAGGAGCCCAGGCTCCGTGCCTCCTTTCCTGGGTCTGCCCAGGCCACCAACCTCTCCATTTCTTTTCTTCTGTCCCCAGAGACATGCATGCTGTCCCACCGAGCTCAAAGCTGCACTTCTCTGCTGGCCTCCGCACACACCTCTCTCTTGGCTCCTCTCCCCTCTCTCTACCAATCTCTCTCGGTTCTCTCAGCCTCCTGGCCTGCCTCCCCTCCTCTGTTCACCCCCTAAATTTGGGTGAGCCCCTAAGGTATTTGTCCTTGGCCAGCCCCTAATAGCAACATAACAACAAAAGCCAAAACAACCAGGAATTAAGGGTGCTTATCCAGCACAAAGGGCTTCACAAGTATTTTCATTTGATTCTAGGAGGTAACTATTATCCCACGTTTAATAGAAGTCGATTTTGCCTTCATGGAGTTTCTGAAAACTGTCCTCTCTTTTTATTTCCGTCGCCACTGCCCTAATTCAGGCCCTTAATACCTCGTCTTAGAAGCTTGCTTCGGTGCTCCGCTGACAATAGCGTGGGTCTTAGCAGATGATGGGGAGGGAAGGATGTGATTCCAGCTAACCAGTGACCAAGGACTCACCACGTAACTGCATCAGACCGGGCCCCACTCGGAACAGTGGTTACAAGGTGGGCTGGCCTGCAAAGATAAGGCGCTCTTGAACTAATCACGTCGGGGAACAGATTAGGGTCACATACACAACACGAGAACCAAGATTGGTCTGAGCCCAGAGAAGGCCAATCCTCTGGGGAAGGAATGTGTAAGGAGTTCTGGAAGACTCCCTGAAGGGCCCCTCCACTCCACAGTCTGCTCTTGGTACCGGCAGGCGAAGGCGAGCCTACACACTGCTGTCAGGAAAATCCCGCCCGGGGCAGATTCAAGAATGAGAGGGAAGGAAGTCACATTAGAAATATTGAATGGAGAAATTGAAATTCACGATGCTGATTTTGTGATGGGTGAAGTTTTTTCTTTTGTGCAATCATTGTAATAGTGTGTGTTTTGACTGCGTTAAATTTTATAATTTAGGGGCTGGCGCTGTGGTGCAGCAGGTTAAAGCCCTGGCCTGAAGCACCGGCATCCCTAATGGGTGCCGGTTCGAGTCCCGGCTGCCCCTCTCCCTCTCTGCTACAGCCTGGAAAAGCAGTAGAAGATGGCCCAAGTCCTTGGACCCCTGTGCCCACATGGGAGACCCGGAAGAAGTTCCTGGCTCCTGACTTCGGATTGGCCTAGCTCCAGCCATTGCGGCCCTCTGGGGAGTGAACCAGTAGATGGAAGACCTCTCTCTCCATCTCCATCTCTTTCTGTAACTCTTTCAAATAAATAAAATAAAATAAAATAAATTTTATTTAATTTGAAAGGCAGACAGAGCCACCATTCGCTGGTTCACCCCTCAAATGCCCGCACCAGACATGGCTTGGCCAGGCTGAAGTTAATAGCTGGAACTCAATCTGGGTCTCTCACTTTTAAAAAAGTTACTTTCTTTCTCTCTCCTTTTTTTTTTTAAATAAAAATGTATTTATTTATTTGAAAAGCAAAGTTACAGAGAGAAACAGAGAAAGAGACAGAAAGAAAGAGAGAGATCTTCTATCCGCTGGTTACTCCCCAAATGCCTGGAACGGTTGGGGCCAGGTAGGGCCCAAGCCAGGAACCTGGAACTCCATCCAGGTCTCCCACATGGGTAGCAGGGACCCAAGCACTAGGCCCATCCTCCACCACTTTCCCAGGTGCATTAGCAGGGAGCTGGATCAGAAGTGGAGCAGCAGGGACTCAAACCCATGTGATGGTATGGATGCCAGCATTGCATGAGGTAGCTTAACCCACTGCACAACAACAGCAGCTCCTAAAAAATTCCTTATTTATTTTATTTAATTGAGGAGGTGGAGGAGGGAGAGAGAGACTGCTGTTAAAAGTGTTAAAGCTTTTAATAAAAACTGATAGATTTATGAACAGTTTTATTCCACTTGCTATCAATGTTTAAATATTTGGGGGACTATAATTTGCTAAATTCATAACTTTTTGATTTATTAGTTGCATAAGTAATAGAATATTTAGGGAACTGTTAATAATTGAATAAAGGTTAATAAATTGGACATCAAAGCACAAAAATAATGAGTATTCCTCTCCAGGCCCAAAAGTGCAGAAATGTTAAGGAATTTATCATCCCAGGGGCTGGCATTGTGGTTAAGCCTCCGCCTGCAATGCTGGCATCCCATATGGGTGCCGGTTTTTTTCCCTAGCTGCTCCACTTCCGATCTAGCTCCCTGCTGATGCACCTGGGAAAACAGTGGAGGGTAGGCCCCTGCATCCACGCTGGAGATCTGGAGGAAACTCCTGGCTTCAGGCTGACCCAGCCCCGACTGTTGCCACCACTTGGGGAGTGAACCAATGGATAGAAGATCAATCTCTTGCTCTTTCCTCTGTCTTTGTGGCTCTGCCTTTCAAATCAATAAATAAACCTTCAAAAAAAAAAAGAAAGAATTTATCATCCTAAATTTCTCCAATACTGCTCTTGTCACACCACCTCCTCCTGCTCAAAACCCTTCTAACTGCTTCCTGGGAACCCCGGGACAAGTTCAAACCCCTCCATGTGATGCCAGGCACCCTCAAGCCCCCTCCCCCCACCCAACCTGCTTCCAGCCTTGGCCCTCATGTTCCATCTGGCCAGCCAGCCAAAGGAAACCACTATCTCTTTGTCTCACCCTGGTTCACCCACCCATCATTTAATTTACATTCGACCTGCCCCTGAAATGCCTTACCCCCATCCGGTGCCATTACGGCCAATTCAAACTCCTACCCAAATTGCAAAATCCAACTCAAATACCACATCCTCCAAGATGCTTTCCTGGGTGGTGCTGGTCCCCTTCCTCTGAGCACCTTCTGAGTACCTCTTTCCTGGCCAGCGTCCATGACCTACGTGCTTGATCAGCCCTGCTGGAGCGCAGGTTCCTTGATGGCAGGATCCACCTCTGATTGATCATGGGAAACCCAGGGCTGCCTTGCTTGTGGCCCTGGTGTGTAGTGGATGGATGCGCAGGGGCTGGGGTTGTGATGTAACAGGTTGAGCTGCTGCCTATGATGCTGGCCACCCATATGGGTACCGGTTTGAGACCAGGCTGTGCCACTTTCAATCCAGCCCCCTGCTAATGTGCCTGGGAAAGCAGTAGAAGATGGCCTAGGTTGCTGGGATCTCTCTCTCTCTCTCTCTCTCTCTCTCTCTCTCTCTGTAACTCTGCCTTTCAAATAAATAAATCTCTTTTAAAAATAGAGGGGTTAGCACTGTGGCATAGCAGGTGGTGACTCTACCTGCTACGCCGGCATCCCATATGGGCACCGGTTCAAGTCCTGGCTGCTCCACTTCTGATCCAGCTCTCTGCTGTGACCTGAGAAAGCAGTAGAGGATGGCCCAAGTCCTTGGGCCCCTGTACCCGTGTGGGAGACCCAGAAGAATCTCCTGGATCCTGGTTTCGGATCAGCGCAGCTCTGGCTGTTGCAGCCAACTAGGGAGTGAACCAGCAGATGGAAGACCTCTCTCTCTCTGCTCTCTCCCTCTGCCTCTCCTTCTCTCTCTGTGTAACTCTGACTTTCAAGTAAATAAATACATCCTTTTTTAAAATTTTAAAAAGTAAATACATAGATGCTCAGTTAACCGGTGGTGGCTTCCTCTACCTCTGGGTAGTCAGGTTGTCTAAGCAGAAGCAGCAGGAACCTGTGGCCTCTCCAGGCCACTGCTTTTGACCTGTGTCAAACACAAGGTCCCAGGAAAATGAGGAAGCCTCCAAAGCTATGTGTACCAGGGCCCCGGGGGGCAGATGGCGGAGAAGCTGGCAGAGACAGATTCCAGGAGCATGTGGTGTGCTGCCTGCTCAGCTCATCACCATTCCTCTACTCAACTCCTCAGTGAGACAACATTCTCTCGAGACCACTCTGCCCCAGGGGCTGTGCCAGGAGCAGTAGCCACCAGGCTGGTCTCAGCAACCACAAGGCATGCCCCACGCCCAGGATTCCTGCGGGGGCACACCGCACACGTGGCCTGCACCACACCCCAGCTCCAGCCGCTGGCGAGCCAGGTGGAGGGCTGCCTGCCTTCCACCCTGTTTCCAGACAGCTCCTCTTTCTGTGCCAGCACCGCGGCCTCTCCCGTCTGTGTGCCCCTCACCGCCTCCTCCCTCTGTTGGGGCTACCGCTGATGATGAAATTTGGCTTGCAACACCTTCTTCCTCCCCTTCCTGCGAGCCTGGGAGAGGATTAAGCCGCTGGAGTCTGAAATCGGAAAGATCCCCAGCTTCTGCTCCCCAGCACCTCCCCACGCCCCCTCCTCCTCCCCGCCCATGCAAAACCAGAAAATTAATCTCCCCTTCTGCCTGCGATACGGCGGGCTGCGTTACAAGCTGGGCGTCGAGATAAAGCCGGGGAGCCGAGGGCCGGCAGCCGGTGCAGGGGCCCCGGGTGGGGCCGGCCAGGGAGATAAGGGCCTCCCAGCCCCATGAATTATTCACCGGCACTGCCTCCATGGCTTGTCAGCCGCCCTGGGCGCTGAGATTGCACCTTCCAGAGGGACTGGGGTAGAGTGGGAGGGGTCCATGGGGATGGACAGCAGGCTACAGAGGAGCTAGGGGTGGGAGTGGGAGAAAGGGGAAGACCATGCTTAGCTGGGGGACAGCTCAGAGGCACAAGTTCCCTTGTGGGAGGAAAGCGCCCCAGGCTGGGGGACCCCTGCCACCCAGCCAGAGCCCCCAGGGGTGCTCCTGGATTATGCAACTCCTTAGACACTGTTGAGCAGGTGTGCTAGCCAGGCTCAGGCTGGGCTCCCCGGCATCCTCAAGTCAGAGATCCAGACCCTGCCTAAGGGTGCCCTCAATAGCATGTGCCTACTGAATGCACGGTGCTGGGTCTGGGCTTGAGCACCGTCCACTGCTCCTGCCTGCCTCCTGCAGGGTCCTCCCTGCCTCCCTCTGGGAGTCCAGGGAGCTGCTCCTCACCCCAAGGGGTACAAGAGGAAGACAGAGGAAAGAGCTGCTGCCAGGGTAGCCGGAGCCCCCTACCAAAACAACCAGTACAGGTGCGCAGCTGGGGGTTGGCGCTGGGACTGGAGGATTAACCTGGCCAGGTTCTTGGAAAAGGAAAAGCCCTGGGGAACTCCCCTGCACCACCGACTCCTCTTAGAGACCCAGAATTGTGAATCGGGGGTGGACCTTAGCAGCCCTTTCCCTTGATCGATGCCTCCTCACCTGTGCCTTCTCTCTCCTCCAAACCTCAGCCCTGCCCACGCCCTCCCTTCTCTCCTCCTCTGAACTGCGCATCCATCTGCCCTTTTAATCTCTGCCTTGGCCCTGATCTCTCTCCATCTCTCTCTCTCTTGCTCTGTTTCTCTATCTTCTCTCTCTCTCTCTCTCTCTCTCTCTCTCTCTCTCCATATATATATATATATATTCTCTCTCTCTCTCTCTCTCTCTCTCTCTCTCTCAATCCCTGAAGCTGTGACTTTGAAAAGTGGCATGTTGATCCACAAATCGCGATGTGTGATGGAAGAAAGGTGGCCGCCTGCCAGCCCCCAGCAGCCCCTCGGGGAGGGGGAGGGAGGCGAAGGCTGCGGCATGGTCCTAGATGCAGAGACAAACTGCTGAGACCCGGGCAGAGGCAGCAGTAGGGGAGTGAGAGCCCAAAGATTTGCTAGCAGTGAGCAGCGCTGTGGGACGGCAGAGGCCAACACCCAGCAGGCAGGCAGGCAGGCAGGCAGCCTTGAACCCGACTCCTATAGCAGATCCGGAGCCCCACGCGCAAGAACCAGCGCACAAGGCACATTGACTGAGACCTGAAGTCACACTGCAGAGGGAAGGGTGATGAGGAGAGGAGAGCAGAAGGCTGGAGAGAGCAGAGGGGGCTGTCATGGGAGGAGAAAAGGGAGTCCCTGAAGGCTGGGGAAGGTGATTCCTTGGGTGGGAATGGGGCAAGGAGCTGAGTGGAAGAGGAGAGAGATTAGGGGGAGAAGACAGGAGAGATGGGCAGGGTAGAGGGGGAGGAGGCAAGAGTGGCAGATAATGGTGGGGGTAGGGTTCCAAAGGAACACAGAGAAAACAGGAGGAGAAGAGGGTCATGGGTCGGGGGGCAACATGGAGAGTGGAGGAGTGGGGGGGGGTGCTGCTACGCCCCTTCCCAGCTGCCTGCTAATTAACTCCTTAATTGTCTCTGCATTTGCTGAGCCGGCAGATGAAGTGGATGCAGACAGATTGGGGTGCGTGCGATTTCACGCACGGGGAGTGAAGAGGAGCTGTCTGGGAATCCCAGGGGGCCTTGTCCCCGCTCTGCCTCCCCTCCCCTCCCCCGCTTCGGCACCTACAGCAGATGGGGCCATCTGCGAGGGAACCGTGCATGGGGGATTTGCCCTCCCTCTGCCTTTCGGGGATGAGCGTACCACTTGCTGCTATTGCCGGGACACCTACTGTTTGCTAAGCACTCGCCTGCTCCACAGCGTGGGCATCCGCTGGGTTTTATGGCTTGCAGAAAAGGGTGCGCCCTCAGACAGGCTAAGTTACTCGCCTGGGACCACACAGCACTAGTGCAATGAGCTGGGATTTGAATCCAGGTCAGCCCGGTGCAGGTCCTGGCCAGACGCCCTTCCCCAGTGCAGTGGAGGGAGGAATAGCACCAGGCCTGTTCTCCTGTCAGTCCCCAGGTGAAGAAGCGCACCAAGGGCCTGGGGCAACAGGGACAAGAGATGATGAAGTGCGGATCAGGAGCCACAAGGATGCTGAAGGAACTAGGGTCTGTCAAGGCTTGGACGGAGGTGGGCAGACACCAACCACGTTCTTGAAGCCTTCCGTGCAGTCTTACCCGGGGGCACAGGCAGCCCCAGCTTCCTCTTCCCCTCACCCCTGCCTTACAACCCCTCTGCTAGGATGATGGCCCCTGCCGCTGTGCACTGGCCATCCCCGATGCCTTACCTTTACTCCCGGCCTGTGCACTAAACTCAACTGTCAACAACTTGACATTGAGAGATTTTGAGGACAGTCCCTTCTCACCATGGCTCCCACAGCCAATCGTGGGGCTTGACCCAGGAAAATCCACAGTGGTGATTTGCTGCAAGTCACAGGGCAGGAATGGGGCAAAAGTCTGGGGTAGGGGATTGGGGGAAAGGTGGAACCCTTCTCAGCTCAAATGAAGAAGAAACAACAGCATGAGGGATTTAGGTCATGCATAAGAAAGCACTTCCCACGGTGGGCAGCAGTTAGGAGGGTTAAGACTCTGCTTGGGACACCCACATCCCATATCAGGGTGCCTGGGTCTGAGTCCTGGCTCCACCTCTGATTCCATCTCCCTGCTAGTATGCAGACTGGGAGGCAGCAGATGATGGCTCAAATACTTGAGTCCCAGCTACCCTTGTGAGAGACCTGGATGGAGTTCTGGCTCCTGGCTTCAGCCTGGCCTAGACCTGGCTGTTTTGGCCATTTACGGGGAGTGAACCAGCAAATGGAAGATCTCTCTTTGTCTCTATCTCTCTGTCTTTCAATTAAAGAAAAACAAGTTAAAAAATCATTTATTTATTTACTTGAGAGGCAGAGTTACAGACAGAGAGAGGGAGAGACAGAGAAAGAAAGGAGTCTTCCATCCACTGGTTCATTCCCCAGATGGCCACAACAGCCAGGGCTTGGCCAGGCTGAAACCAGAAGCCAGGAGCTTCTTCTGGGTCTCCCCCATGGGTGCAGGGGCCCAAGGACTTTGGCCATCTTCTACTGCTTTCCCAGGCCATAGCAGAGAGCTGGATCAAAAATGGAGCAACTGGGACTCGAACCGGTGCCCATATGGGATGCTGGCACCGCAGGCAGAAGCTTAGTGAGCTATGCCACAGCATCAGCCCCTGAGAATACGTTAAAAGAAAAAGTTTTAAAAAGACAACACTTTCTAAGTTTGGAGGCTGTGGTTTTACCGCTGCACTCAAACGCGAACAGTAATAGTTATTTTCTAAGCACAAGCCAACGTACTAAGCATTTTCCATGCATCAGCTCATGTGATCCTCAAAAAGTCATGTGAAACCAATATTATCTCCATCTTTCAGAAAAGGCCCTGCCCGTGCTAATGGGCAGCATGGCCAGGTCTGGAAGCTGAGATCCCCTGGTCCTGCCTCCTCTCTTCCCGACTCCTCCTTGGCCTCGATCAGCCCTGGCCTGCCTCCGCCTCACCTCATCCCCTTCCCTCCACCCCCGCTGCTTGCTCCCTCAGTAGCTCCCAGGTGACTGAAGCAATTTGCTGCCATTTGAAGAGGCGCCACGTGTCACTCAGCCTGCCAGTGTGGGGAGCTGGGGAAATTCCAAGATGCTCCAAAGTGCTCCTCCCCTCCCCCTGAGGACATCTGGAATTCAGGAGTCAGACTCTGCCCCGCGCTTCCTCGGGTCCCTGTTTGGGACCCTCCCAGGAGGATTCCCACTCCCAAATGCCCCCTGAGTGGATGCTGAGTATCTGGGAGTGTGCTGCCACCCAGCGGCTGCCCAGAGACATGACAGCCTGCCGGCACCGCCTGGTGCTGCTTGGACAGCTCCCCAAGCCTAACACTTGAAGAGTCTCCCTTCCTTTGGGCAGCTCAGGCCGCCGTCTGTGGATCCCGACATCCCTCCTAGCTCCATACTCCTTCTACGGATCGACAGATCCTTGTTCTTTTCGTATGTACCCCTTACTCGCAGCCCCTCACAACTTCTCCTCCACCTTCTTTCCACTGCGCCCGCCCCTTCTCACGACGACAGGTTCTTTCTCATCTTTCCTCTCCCAGGGCTGCGAGAGCCGCTAGCGATGGAATTCTGGTCCCCCGCACCCTCCGTGTTCATCATCTGACACCATCAGACCTCAACAGCCTCCGTGCTAAGAGCCCCTAATGAGCATCAGCAAATTAACAACTTCCCTTGATTGCGCCTTCTCTGTTAATTGGATAGGGAGCCCCCCCCCCCCCAGGAGGAGGGAGGGAGGGAGGGAAGGAGAGAGGCGAGAGCTGCCGAAGCAGCTCCCAGGCCTGGGTTCAGGGCGCGCAGGGCACACACAGCTTCCCCTTCCAACCCTTCTCCATCCTGCCCCCTCTTCCTCCCTTTCCTCACTTCTGTCCGAATCCCCTTGACCTCTGGGATTTCTCCTTCTTGCTTTCTGCTCTTGCTTTAGAGATTTGGAAGTGAGGGGCAGCAGACATGCAGCCTCCATGGAGGATGGGGTCTGGGCGGCCAGGGCTGTGTGCGTTCACGTGTGTGCATGTGTGTGCGCAGCACAGCACACGGAGGCGGGGAGCCTGTGGGTCAGGGCCCTGGATGCGTGGGCGGCTGCGGGGTGGGGGTGTGGTTGAGAGTGGCGGTGCGGCGAAGGCCTGCGTATGTGCCTGTGTCTCCGCACGGCAAGTGTGACTCCGAGCGTGTGTGTGTGTGTGTGTGTGTGCGCGCGCGTGTGCCACCAGAGAAGCAGCAGCAAGAGGCGGGAGCATCGATCCGAAGGAGCCAGACGTCTTCCCTGCTGCTCGCATCGCGCGCACAGACTCACAAGCCAGCCGCCGGGCCTCGCAGCAGGCAGGCGGCCCCGGCGCGGCGGCGAGCCCGCGCGAAGCCCTCCTCGGTCCCGCTTCCCGGTCGGGCCCGGAGCCGCCCTCGCAGACACTCGCGGGCGCGCACGCGCACCCTCGCCCCGCGCGCCGCGCCGCGCCCCGCCCGCCGCCGCCGGCCGGACGATGGATCCCTGCAGATCCCGGGGTTGAGAGCACCGCGCCGCGCGCCGAGCCCCGGCGGACCGAGCCGAGGCCAGCGGGCCCGCGGGCGCGCGCGGGCGGCGGGCGGGCGCATCAGAGCCGTGCGGGCCGGGCGGGCCGCTCCCTGCAGGGCTCTGCGCGGCGAGCCGCGGCGGCCGCGGGCTCGGGCTCCGGGCCATGAGCCCCTCGGCGGCTCGGCGCTGAGCCCGCCCCCGGCCCGCGCCCAGGACCTGCCGCCGGCTGCCGGCTTCCCGAAGGCCCCCTCAGGTGGGTTTCCGATCCCCCTCCCCCTCCCCTGGCCGCGGGACTCCCCGCGCCCGGCAGCCGGGACTCTGCTCCCGTCTGCCTTGGAGGCTTGGAGGCTGGGGAGGGGGCGGGGGCCAGGCGGGGAATAGGACTGCGACGAGGAGCTGGACTAAGGGGGGGGGGGGTGCTGGGGTGGGGGAGCGGGTTAGCGTCCGGGGCGGGGACAGCTCGCTGTCGTAGGGAGCCGCGCCCCCCCTCCCCCGTGCATCCACCTCGGGCAGCCCGCCACCCCCCACCCAAGCGTACACACACAGCCTGCGCCTGTGGGAACTGGAGACAAGGCAGGTGAGGACTCGGGCTTCGCCCCTCCCCGAATGCACCCGCCTCCCTCGGGTTTCTGGCCAGGTTAGCTCTTGGGGAGGGATCCCCATTCCTGGGGATACCCTTGACCCGGGTTCAGCCCACGTGGGGGAGTTTTGGTCTCTAGGATGGGTGGACGTTCCTGTCCCAGAGTGACCCCACATCTAGAGGGAACTCCAGTGCCTGGCCGTAGGAGCATCAGGAGTTCCCTTTTGCAGGGCAGGACTGTATCTGGGGTCCTCCCTGGCCTGGGAATCCTCCGTGGGAGAGCATGCTCTTTGCCTGAGCTGACACCCCCCCCCTCACCTCTGTCTTTGGAAGACCCCAGCCTTGGGATGTGTCCCTAGGGCAGCCACCTCCGGGGCTGGCACACCAGGCAAGTCTTCCACCCCTTGGGGACAATGATGTCTGGGTGAACACTGTTGGAGGACCCCACAGTGTACTGTCACCTCAGGACACCCCCCTCTCCCCCCGCCCCCAGGATCCCCTGGGCAAGGATGGAACTGAAGGCCGAAGAGGAGGAGGTGGGTGGCGTCCAGCCGGTGAGCATCCAGGCCTTCGCCAGCAGCTCCACACTGCACGGCCTGGCGCACATCTTCTCCTACGAGCGGCTGTCTCTGAAGCGGGCGCTGTGGGCCCTGTGCTTCCTGGGTTCCCTGGCCGTGCTGCTGTGCGTGTGCACAGAACGTGTGCAGTACTATTTCCACTACCACCACGTCACCAAGCTCGACGAGGTGGCTGCCTCCCAGCTCACCTTCCCGGCCGTCACGCTGTGCAACCTCAATGAGTTCCGCTTTAGCCAAGTCTCCAAGAATGACTTGTACCATGCCGGGGAGCTGCTGGCCCTGCTCAACAACAGGTGGGTGCTTTCCCAACCCCGTCCCCGCCCCATCCCTGGAGTCCCGTGCTCGCCTCCCTAATCCATCACAGCCCTGCCCTCCAGCTGCACCCCTGCCCTACCCCAGCAACTTGCTGCTCAGAGAAGCTGATGTACTGCTTAGTGCGTCCCATCTCTGATCCCAACACAAGCCAAAGACAGCTCTTCCCCTACCCAGCCTGTGCTGTGAGTAAGTTCTGCCCCCCCCCCCCGCTTCTGCGTCTTGAGGAAGCAGACACAGTGTCTTTCAAGGGTAGAGACTGGAATGTAGAAGCCATAGCTCCAGCCTTGATATTTCTGCCCACCCCACCCTGTGTGCTGGGATGCTCAGCCCTCGGACAACCACTGCAGCTCCTTCTGTCTTCTCAAACTCCATGTGGCAGGCAGGTCCTCCGGGCACTCCCAGCTCTTTGCTTGCCTGTGTCCAAGCCAAATCCCCAGGGCTGCAGGTTGAGTACGGGGGCATTGGTGGCTGTGCTAACCCATGCGCTACTCACGCCCTGGGAACTCCAGGTACGAGATACCGGACACACAGATGGCGGATGAAAAGCAGCTGGAGATATTGCAAGACAAGGCCAACTTCCGCAGCTTCAAGCCCAAGCCCTTCAACATGCGCGAGTTCTACGACCGAGCTGGGCACGACATTCGGGACATGCTGCTCTCCTGCCATTTCCGGGGGGAGGTTTGCAGTGCTGAAGACTTCAAGGTGGTGAGTGAGCCCCCAGCTGTGGGTTTGAATCTACCTGCCCACCCCTCCCCATGCCACCAGGCTAACCCCACTGGTGCCTGCTATTCTGGGAGAGGAAATTGTGTGTGCCGGGGATCGCTTCTAGCAGGAGGGGACTTTTGTTCCGCCAAGGAGCACATTTGCCCTGGCTGAGGGCATGAGCCTTAGCCTTACCTCCAGGATAACGGGAAAGAACACAGCACCCACGGGTGCACTCACGTAGGCATCCCACATGTGGCCTGGCGTGTCCTCCTCCCCCTTCTGGGTCATGGGTGTCAGATTTGGGAGGAGTGGAGGGTAAGCTGCTGCCTTGCCACTCAAAATGAGGTCTGGGGGCTTGAAAGAAAGGCAAGCCTCTGTTATTCTACGTTCCAGGCGTACTGAGTCCATATGTGCATGCTAAGAAGCTCCCCAGGGGATCTGAATACACAGTTATAGCCTGAGCAGCACTGGGAAGCTTGGAAAGTGAGGGATGCTTTGTCTTAACCCACAGGACAGGTCATTCTCACCACATCACCCCGTATACACACATGCCAGTTGGGCTTCCTTTTTGCCAGCAAGAGACAGCATCGGAAGAAGGAGAGATTAGCGGGATGCATGCAGAGTCGTGGGGGAACTGAACTGCAGGGCCCTGTGCATCTTAAAATGAGATGCCCCACAAACACTCACACCCCCAGATTTACCTGCTGGATGCAGGTCAGGGAGGGGTCATGGAACTGACTTTGACCTCTGGTGGGCGAGCTGCTCCTGGGCTGGGCACACAGATTCCGAAGGTTAAGAACTGGACAGAGGTTGGAGAGAGACCCACAGAGCTGCAGTGCCGTGCATAAGCGCAAAGGGCAGGAAGGAATGCTCTCTAGGCTCTCCCTCTATGCTCCTGGTGAATAAGCACATGAACTCTAATTCACAAATGCACAGACTGAGGTGCAAAGAGGTAGAATAACGTGTCTGTACCCACGTAGCTGGCTACTGACAGATTCAGGGTTAAAACTCGGACCTTATTCAACCTCAACGCTGCGAGCTCTTTCCATCAATTTTGCTGGCCCTGGAGTTACAGTGCCCACTTCCCGTTCTGGTAATTTCTCTTTTAAGACCCAGCCTCCCTGAGGCCCTGCTTGCCTCTTCCCAGTTTCCCACATTCAGAGCCTCCTTTCTTGTGCCTGCCCACTGGCTCCCCGACTTACCTGTTTCCTCCTAGCATTATAGGGGAAGGACTGCATTTGTTTGTGTGCAAAGTTTAGAGCCGTGGTTATGCTTTGGGTTTCCTGCTGAGGTTACACAAGACTTCCTAATCTCATTAGGTCCCTGCTCTGCAGACCAGTTTTATGGGCCTTTGCCAGTCCTACTGGAGTAGACCACACTTCTTGTTGAGCAAACTGGCGGGGAGTCTGCATGCATGGAGGGTCCTGGATTCTCCCATTGTGTGCTGGAGCTTGAGACCAGAGGATTCCCTGGGTGCTACCGTTCCGTGTTTCCAAGAATAGCAGGGCTGTGGGTCAAGGTGGAAGTGAAAGCTTGAGCCCTCCCATGTCCAGCACACACAGCACACAGCAGAAGGGACACCTGTCAGTGCTGGATGACAGAGGGAATTGCTTGGCTTAACCTGAGAAGGTGTGACGTTGGGTATAGTTGGTCCCTAGAAGGTGTTTGTCCACTGTGTCCAGAAAGAGCCCCAGGGGTGATGCCAAGAGGTGTTTAGCTTGCAGCAACGGAAATACGGAATGCGGGTAGTCCATGTGTTCCAAGGGGCCTGTGCTAAGCTGTCTCATGGAGGTATGTTTGGGTCACAAGTTTCTAGAGCAAGCTGAGTTCTTGCTCTTGCTGGGAGGAGAGATACACAAGTTAGCACCCTGCGGGGCCCGACTGTGGCACTTCTTGATTCAAGATTGTCAAGGAAAACCCGAGAGCTCCTGTTCCTGCGGGGATGCACTGGGGAGGTGGAGGGTGAAGAGGTGGCATCCCAGCTGCAGGGAGTAGAGTGGTGGGCACAGAACGACGATTTGGCCTGGGCTGTGCTTGGGTGTGGCTGAGCCAGCTCAGGAGTTCAGGGATGCGTGTGGGGAAGCTGGAGAAACCTGCGAGGAACTGGTTTGGGGATCTTTGGGACGGAAGAGACAGAGAGCCATGTGGGGCGCATCGCCACGGCAGTCCGGTTGGGTGGGCCCAGTCGCTCCCCCCTCGGCCGCCAAAGAGCAACCTAAGGCCCTACCGAACCGAGCCGGCCTCTTCCTCCACTGAGGCCACTAGCTTTGCTGCCCAGTGGGGTGCTTGGTTGCCAAGGCAACAGGCTCAGAGGCTCCTGTCTCCCGCCCCACCTTGAGGCCAGCCAGGACAAGGCAGGGCAGGGGGTTCCGCGAGGGGGCCAGGGCGCAGCTGCCTGCTGGTGTCTGGGCAGGCGCCGGGGAAGTGAGCAGATTCGCAGCTGGTGCCAGCCTCCAGCTGCACCTTATCTGTCCCTGGCAGTGGGAGCAGCGATGTGGCTGGAATGTTGAGCAGCGCCAAGGGGAGGGGGCTGGCAGATGGCAGCCCAGTGCGCCCTGTGCCACCCCTCCTCCAGCTGAGTCCAGAGCCTCTCTTTTCCCCCCGGGGGGTGGGGGAGGAATCTGTTTCTGGGCCCTGAGAGAGAAGGAAGAGGAGGGCAGACAAAGGAAATTCTGGTTGTATGCATTGAGGGGAGAGAGGGAAAGAAATTTCTCTTAGGAGGAAGTGGAACTGGAGAAGATGCACCCTTGGGAAGCCCACAAGAATCGCGTGGGGTTAGGAATCCCCCAGAGGAGAAATGGGGTGAAATCCCTCAAGGTTCTACGGGGGACGGGATTCGTCTGGAGCACCCAGGGAGGTGACAGGGGCTCTAGGGGTTGGTCCTGGGACAGAGAGGTCATCTGAACTCCAGCAGAGCCAGGGAGAGCTAGGACCAGCAGGTGCTTCCTTGTCCCTGGGGGCCCCGCCCCTTCACCAGCTCAGCTGGGAGCCCAGGGGAGGGCTCCACTCTCAGTTCCCTCCTGCTAGACAAGGGGTATGTAGGGGCTGCTGGGAGAGGTTGGGGGATGGCGGAGGAGAAGGCTGTCCAAGTGGCAATGCACAGAGGACGCAGGGCCACAGACGGCCCTAGCTGGAGGCCGGAGATCTTGGCGGGCGGGTGGGACACACACAGGCTGCAGAGGGAGGAAAAGGGCTGAAGAAGAGGGGTTCCCATGGAAGGAGGTGCTGAAGCTACCTTCTCCTTCCTGCTTTGTTCTCTTTAGGAAGTGCTGGCACTGGGCATGGGGCGGGAGAGGGGCCAGTTGTAGGGGTCCAGGGGCCATACCCTGGGTTAGGGTCCCTCTGTCTTCCTTTTCCCCCTCTCACGCAGGCTCCCTTTGGGTAACCCATAGATTCCTCTCTCTCTCTCTCTCTCTCTCTCTCTCTCTCTCTCTGCTTTCCTCTCTCCCTTTGGCTCCGTCTGCCTTGGCCCGCTCCCGGGCTGCAAGTCAGCTGAGTGGCTACTCTAAGCTAATTGATCTTCTGGCTGTTGGCTTAAGTGATAGGGAATTGATGGAACTAAGGAGGTGCCCCTAGGGCCAGAGTGGGAGGTGGAGGACTGGGAGGAGTAGCTCCCAGCCTGGGACCTCTCTCTGGGCCCAGCCCAGAGATCTGAGAACTCAGTTGTGATGGCTGCAGCCCCAGCGTGCAGGAGGCAGGAGACTGCCCAGAGGTGGGGAGGTGGGGAATGTTCTACTGGGAGTGAGGTGTGTGTATGCATGTTGGGGGAGGGGGGGGTTGCTTCCGTCAACTTTGTAGAAAGCATTTCCGGTTCTGGAGGTAGCAGTGAGAAAGGCTGGGATGAGGAGCTGACCCAGGGCAGTATCAAGTTTGTTGTATTTCTGGAGTAGGTGGAGCCATATCTAAGTGCTAGGGCACTGTGGTGGGAATGCAGACCCCGCCCCCGCCCCAGGAAGCTCAGTAGGAGAGCCAAGGAGTGGTACCGAAAGAAGGAGTTCAATGCTGTGGACGTGCGCCCTGCAGATGAGCCAGCCCCTTCGCTGCAGCGAGGCCAGGCCCCACCACCCCATCCACCCTCTGGCTGAGACCTCTTCAATGAGGACCCTTGGGTGGGTGGGAGGCAGAACTGCAGGTGGCACTGAAATGGGGTGGACCACGGAGCTGGGCTCCACTGGCCCCATGTCTTAGCTTCTAGGCCTCATTTCCTGTGAGGGGAGAGGGTGCAAGGGAGCTGTTAAGCTGTTCTTTGTCAAAGGGTGGCCTCTCCCTTAGCCTCTGGAGACAGCCGTGCCTCTGGGGACTCCGTGGCCAAGCCCACGCTGGCCTGTGCCAGGACACACAGATCACGGGGCATCGCACTGCTGTGTACCCATCCTACAGGGAACTTCCTTTAAGAAACCGCAAGAGCAGACACTGCCACCCCCAGGCTCTCCAAGGCCGCCCTGGGGGAGAAGGAGGGCATGTTGTGATCATTCTCACCCAGGATGAGTTCTTGGACAGGAAACCCTTAACCTCTGCTCCTGTGCACACCCTCCCGGAGGCCGACAGCCCTGGCAGCCCTGGAGGTTGAGCTGTGTGGCTTAGCGTTGTGATCTCTAATTGATGTGTGGCGTCTGCATGCCAGGCCGAGAGCATCCCCGGGGAGAGACTGCTGCAGTGACCCTGACCATGGACAGCAGCCAAGCCAGACACACTGCACGTGTGCCCACGCGCCTGCACCTCAGTGTGCCCATCTGGGGGAGAATGTGGATGCAGGAGGCTAGGGTGTGACGTGGAAGCGGTGGATGTGCACGGGGCACACTCAGCCGGGGCTCTGTGGCTGTGAGAGTGAGCTTTTTGTGTGGGCAAAGCTCAGTTGCATGCGGAGCACAGAGCAGCAAAATTAATATCTTCAATCATGCTTTGCCGTTCACAAATTCTGTCTACTTTCACTCGTGTGTTCCTCATGATTCTGAGAAGTGGAAGATGTTAGTGTCGTCACTGGGGAAGACAGGAAGCTGAGGTTCAGAGGTGTTGTGTGGCTTGGCTGAGATCACACAGTCAGTAAATGACACAGTAGGACCCTTATAGATTTTTTTTTTGAGACAGAGAAACAGAGGGGGGGGGCTTCTTTTGCTGATTCACTCCCTAAATGCCTTTTCTTTTTTAAAAATATATGTTTATTTATTTAAAATTTATAGTTACAAAGAGAAGGAGAGACACACAGAGAGAGATTTTGCATCCACTTGTTCACTCCCCAGATGGCCGCAACAGCCAGAGCTGCGCCAATCTGAAGCCAGGAGCCAGGAGCTTCCTCCAGGTCTCCCACACGGGTGCAGGGGCCCAAACTTTAGGGCCATCTCCCATTTCTTTCCCAGGCTCATTAGCAGGGAGCTGGATTGGAAGAGGAGCAGCCAGGACTCGAACTGGCTCACATCGCAGGCCTCAGCTTAACCTGCTACACCACAGTGCTGGCCCCCACTCCCCAAATGGCTACCTCTGTTGGTACTGAGCCAAGCCAAATCCATGAACTGGGAACTCAATTCGGGCCTCCCTCATAGGTGACAGGGACCCAAGTGCGTAAGCTATCATGGCTGCCTCCCAGAACGTGCCTAAACAGGAAGCTGGAGTCAAGAGCCAGGGCTGGGACTCAAACCCAGGCATTTGGATGTGGGACACGGCTGTCTCAGCTGCTGGGCCAACCAGCTGCCCTTGACTGTAGAGCTTCTAAGTCCAGGCTCTTTGTGCATGGCTGTTGGTGCAGGGGTGTGGGTGGTGAAGGCTCCCCATCTGCCCTGGCTCTAGGGCTGGGGGGTAGGAAGGCAAAGAAAGAGGAGAGAGGAGAGCACCCCAGGATTTGCTCTGTTTCTGCTGCACCATCTGCACATTCAACCCTGGATGAAGCCATCGCTGGCTGTCCCCGGGGTGGCAGCAGAGCAGCCAGGCTGCGCTAGAGGAAGTCGCACACCATGCACTTGGTATCACGTTGAGCTCATAATCAACATCCCTGAACAGGCCTGCAGAGCTGCCTGGCAACCCCTCTGTGTTTTCCTGGTCAACTTGCTCTCCCCATCGACTGCTGCAGACTTCCTCACTCATTCAAACAACTGCTCTTCCTAGCGTCTTCCTCACCCTTGACTGAGGACCGTGCCTCCCATGTCACCCAGAGAATAGCAGCTTCAGACAAGATCTCCTTCCTCTGCCACCAGCCTGCAGAGGGGAACATCCATGTTATCTAGGACGGAGACCTCAGCCCGGGCTTTCCATCAACCCCCTTCTGCCTTTTTTAGGAACTTCGCTGATTCTGCCTCTCCGCAGCCCATCAACACTGAAAATGCTCCCATCTGAACATACACAGCCATAATGACAGCTACATTCATTGAGCACTTACTATGTATTAGGCTTGGGCTAAGGTAAAAAAAACAAAACAAAACAAAACAAAACAAAAAACACCAGGGCCAGCACTGTGGTGTAGTGGTTAAAGTCGCCACCTGCAGTGCCCACATCCCATACGGCTGCTGGTTTGAGTCCCAGCTGCTCCACTTCCAATCTAACTCAGTGCTGATGCACCTGGGAGAGCAACAGAAGATGGCCCAAGTGCTTGGGCCCCTGCATCCATGTGGGAGACTTGGAGGAAGCTCCTGGCTTCCACCTGGCCCAGCCCTAGCTGTAGTGGCCATTTGGGGAGTGAACAAGTGGATGAAGGATCTCTCTCTCTGTCTCTCTGTCTCTGCCTCTCCCTATCTGTGACTCTACCTTTCAAATAAATAAATAAATAAACAAACCCTCTGTTTCTGCTCCCAGCTGCCACTCTCTTTGCTTCCCTTTGGGAAGTTCTTAAAAGTGATATATATATATATATATATATATATATATATATATATATATCAGTGTTGTCTCTATTTCCTTACTTTGTACTTTTTTTTTTTTTTTTTGGAGAGAGAGAGAGAGAGAGCGCACTCCACTCCACGTCCCAAATGCCTATAACCCAGGACCAAAGGCAGCATCTGAGAGTGGCAGGGAGCCAGTCACTTGAGCCCTCACCTCACCGGGGCCTCCAGGGTACAGGTTAGCAGGAATCTGGAATCATGAGCAGGGCTGGGATTTGAACCCAGGACCTCCAGTAGAGCATGTGGGCATCCGAGGCAGTGTCTTAACCACTGTGCCCAACACCCATCCCTTGTAACCCACTTCCCCCCTCCCTACCCTTCCTCCTACATGTTTCCAGCTTGGACCACTAGTGATTCTCACGTTGCCAAACCCAGCACACATTTTTTTTTTTATCGTCAGTGTCTCAATAGCATTCAAGGTAGTTGACTACTTATTTTCTGAGCATCTTTCCTGACGGCCAACTTCCCTAGTTTTCCTCCTAGGTCTGGTTATTTCTCTCTCTGTTCACCTCTTCATTCCCTTCTGTGTAGCCATTCAGTGTTGACTGTATTCAAAGCTCAGGCCCAAGATTTGTTCTTATTTTATTTATTTTTTTGAAAATTTTTATTTGAAAGGCAGAGAGAAAGAGCAGAGAGAGAGAGAGAGAAAGAGAGAGAGAGAAAGAGAGGAAGACAGAAAGAGATAGATAGATAGATAGATAGATAGATAGATAGATACCCAATTTGCTGGTTCACTACCCAAATGCATGCAATGGCTGGGATTGGGCTGAAGTGAGGAGACAGAAACTCAATCTAGATCTCCCACATGGGAGACAAGAAGCTAATTAGTTGAAATTACTTGAGCCATCACCTGCTACCTCACAGGGAGTGACAGGAAGCTGAGGAGCCAGATTCAGAAACCAACCCCAACTGCCTCATGGGATGTAGGTGGACATTGCAACCACTAGGCCCAATGCCTGCTTCCTAGTCTTCTTTTAAGTATACAGGGCCAGTGTTATGGCTTACTAGGTAAAGCTACCACCTGTGACGCTGGCATCCCATTTGGGTGCTGGTTCGAAACCCGGCTGCTCCACTTCCCATCCAGCTCCCTGCTAATGTGCCTGGGAAAGCAGTGGAAGATGACCCAAGTGCTTGGGCCCCTGCACCCACGTGGGAGATCTGGAAGAAGCTCCTGGCTCCTGGCTTTAGCCTGGCCCAGCCCCTGCCATTGCAACCATTTGGGGATTGAACCAGCAGATGGAAGAACTCTCTCTCTCTCTGTCTTTACCTCTCTCTGCATAACTCTGATTTTCAAATAAATGAATAATCTTTTAAAATTATAAGTATGCAGTTTAACAGTATAGCTTGAAGGATTTCTCTTTTAAGGTTGATTCATTTGAAGAATAGAGTGACAGAGACAGAGAGGTCTAGGCCAGGCCAAAACAAAGAGACAGGAACTTCACCCTGATTGCCAACATGGGTGGCAAAGGACCAAGGACTTGAGCCATCCTCTGCAGCTGTTCCAGGCACATTGGCCGGAAGCCAGATTGCAAGCAGAGCAGCCGAGACTTGAACTGGCACTCCTATAGGGGCCACAACACTGACCCCTGCTTGAAGAATTTTTACACTAGTATTACATTTTTTAAAAAGATATTATTTATTTATTTGGAAGTCAGAGTTACACAGAGAGAGGAGAGGCAGAGAGAAAGAGAGAGGTCTTTCATCTGATGGTTCACTTCTCAGTTGGCCACAACGGTTGGAACTGCGCCGATCCAAAGCCAGGTGCCAGGAGCTTCCTCTGTGTCTCCCACGTGGGTGCAGGGGGCCAAGGACTTGGGCCATCTTCTACTGCTATCCCAGGCCATAGCAGAGAGCTAGATCAGAAGTGGATCAGCTGGGACTCGAACCAGCATCCATATGGGATGTCTGCACTGTAGGCAGCAACTTTACCCACTATAGCACAGCGCTGGGCCCCAGTTCTTTTGCAATGCTGTGTAGTATTCCATAATATGAATAGCCCAACAATTTATTTACCCTTTCTACTGTTGCTAGACAGTTGAGTTGTAACTAGTTTTTGGCTATGATAACTAAAGGTACTGTTAACATTCTTGTTCACGTTTTTTGGCTTTTTTAGTTTCTTAGTTTAGTTTCTTAGTTTTTTAGTTTCTCTTATATATACACCTAGGAGCTGTGGTCATCTCATAGGGCAGGAGCCGGTTTGGCTATAGTGGATACTGCCAAATCAGGCCTTTTTAACTTTCTTTTAAAAAAAAAGCTTTATATTCTATTCTTGGGCAATCTCATCTTCATTCATGACTTCAATTACCATCTTACATACTCATTGCTGCCAAATGTATGTCTCAGTCCAGCTCTCTCCCCTTAGCGTCTGCCCAGTGGCCAATTTTCCACTTAACATCTCTTCTTGGATGTTCCCAAGGCTCTTCAAAACCAGACTCATCATCTCATTGCCCAAACTAGTCCTTTGCCTGTGTGCCTGATCTAGGGAGCTATCCCCCGTTCACCCAGTTCTGCAAACCAGGCGTCACCCCGGACACTCCATCACCTTCACCTGCCTTTGCAGGATCCACCTGTTCTGCTTCCAGGCATGTCCACTCTTCCACCCAGTTCTGAGTGCCCCTACTCCCACCTTCGTCCCACCTCGGCCTCCACAAGGGCTTCTCCGGAGCTTCCCAGCAGCCCCCTGGGCTTCTCCACTCTGCAGCCAGAGTAATCTTTCAGCTGAGTGCTTGAAATTCTTCCATGGAGGGCTGGGGAGCTTCCATTGTTGTTGGGCCTGGATACCTTAGCCAGGCTTCAAGGCTCTGAGTAACCTGGGACCTGCCACTTCTCTGTCTTGTTCTGGGGTTTTTAAAGATTTATTTTATTTATTTGAAAGTCAGAGTTGCAGAGAGATGTAGAGCCAGAGCGAGAGAGAAAGAGGTCTTCCATCCTCTGGTTCACTCCCCAAATGGCTGCAACAGCCAGAGTTGAGCTGATCTGAAGCCAGGAGCCAGGAGCTTCTTCTGGGTCTCCCATGCATGTGCAGAGGCCCAAGGACTTGGACCATCTTCCACTGCTTTCCCAGGAGAGCTGCATTGGAAGTGGAGCAGCTGGGACTTGAACTGTTGCCCATATTGGATGCTGGCACTGCAGGTGGCAGCTTTACCCACCATGCCACAGCACTGGTCCCTTGCTCTGGGGTTTGTGAACACATTACCTGCTCCCCGGAACCCAATTTTATCTGCCCCCATCTTTACCCAATTACTCCTCCTTATTCTTTCTTTCTTCTTTTTCTTCCTTCCTTTCTTTTTTTCTTTTCTCTCTCTCTCTTTCTCTCTCTCTCTTTCTTTCTTTCTTTCTTTTCAAACCTTACTTAGCAACCTTCCTTGATTCCATATTCTGGTCAGCTCCCCTCTCATTTACCCTCAAAGAACCATGTTTTTTGTTTGTTTTTTAAAGATTTATTTGAAAGGCAGAGTTACAGAGGCAGAGAGAGAAGTCTTCCATCTGCTGGTTCACTTCCTAAATGGCCGCAATGGCCAGAGCTGGGTCAGGCTGAAGCCAGAAGCCAGGAGCCAGGAGCTTCTTCTTGGTCTCCCATGTGGCTGCAGGGGCCCAAGCTCTTGGGTCATCTTCCACTGCTTTCCCAGGCACATTAGCAGAGAGCTGGATTGGAAGAGGAGCAGCCGGGACTCAAACAAATGCCCATACAGGATGCCGGCACAGGAGGCGGAGGCTTTACCTACTGGCCCTGCCCGTACTATTGTGATTTTGAAAATGGATGTGTGCCTCCCTCATTAACAAGTGAGCTCCATGAGGCCGGGATCCATGTCCATGATTTGACCTCTTTCATGTCAATGTGTAAAAGAAAGAATAAGGCAGGAAGGTACTGGGAGACAGAGGACCTAGTTGTAATCCTAAACCCACTAGTTGCTCTCAATGTGACTTGAACAGGTTGGCGCAGCTCTGTTCCTCACTTGTCGAATCGGGGTGAAATTATTCATACCAGCTTATTTCACTGGGTGGTGTAAGGATCCCAGGAGCTATCAGCAGAAAACCCTGAAACACTGCACAGGTGTGCAGGATGACTGGCATTCGGCAAGAGATACAGAGAAAGCTGGGAACCACTTGGTTGCTGAAGAGAAGTCCTGGGCAGGGCAGGAGGTGTCCAGCTCATGTTCTGGACAGAGTCTGGAATGGAGCGTGGTCTTGTGTTTGTCACTGCTTGGGCACCTTTGCTGAAGCTCCCTACAGATACTTCGTTGGGGAGGGGGTCTTTGTGTGCCCTTTGACACTGTTCTTCTCTGCCCGGTTTCTGTGAAACATTTGGGGCAGTCTACTGCAACAAGATGAAGCTGGGAGAGAAAGTTAGAGGAGCAGGACACGAACAACCAGGGAAGTAGAAGTGGAAAACTGGGGGCGGAGGGCTGTGCAGTGATGAGTATGGGGCTGGGGTCTGGATCCTAGGTGAGGAAAGAGGTCCCCAGCCGTACCACACTTGCTGTTCTTTGAAGCTGCTCCCTGTGTGTGTGTGTGTGTGTGTGTGCAGTCTTCTCTCTGATGGGGGCCCCAAGCTGGAAGCTCTCCCTGCCTTAGTTTCTCCACTTCAGAGTCCCTCCAGGTCATGGGAAAGAGTGGGACAGCGCCCTCTGGTGAGCAGGGAACACCTGGGGCAGCTGGGTCTGGACCATGACCTCTAAACACTTGCTGAGAGATGCAAAGGAGGACCCTGGTGGGCAGGCAGAAAATGCATACAGAACAGGGACAGGGAGACAACCCAAGAACTCGTGTGGGTGAAGTGGGAAAGCCCGAGGGTGGTGGCAGCCACTCCAGCCCTGCGCCCCTCACTTCCGGTTTCCCTACAGTGGTCTTGCACTTCTGGTTTTCCCATTCGGTCTCACACTTCCGGTTTCCCTGCGTGGCCTCGCGTGGTCTTTCACTCGCGCAGTCCCTGCCCCCAAGGAGCTGCTGGTCCCTCCTGGCTCTGGATGGGCGTGGGGGAGAACTGGGCCTCGCGTCTGTTCCCTGGGTGGGCACTGCCCGTGCCTGTGGAGGTAGCAGAGGCTTTTTGGAGAAGGCAACATGTGCGTAGCATCTTCTCCAGAATTCTCTCTTCGTCAAGGAAGGCACGTGGCCGGGAGGGTCGTGGGGCTGGAGGCCAGGCAGGGAAGTGGGCGAAGTCTCTCAGCAGAGTGGTCAGGATCACGGGCAAGGACTGAGGGAGGCCACTGTTGAAGCCAAAGCAGAAAAGCGCCTGGCATCCTGCCTGCCATTTCGGCACACTGCAGGCTCACTGAGGAAGGAGGTGGGGGAGTGGGTGACCTGAGGCCTTGGAGGCCCCGGTGGGCTCTGCAGCCCCGCCTTTGATCCTGCCTGGGAAGGGTTACAATGCTGTGCGCTCCCCCTCCCTCCAGCACACACACACCTCAGGTCACCTTCTGGGCCCTGGAGACCTGGCTGGTGGCTCAAGTTCCTCAACCAGTGGCCCTGAGTAATCAGAGCCCACAGAGAGGTCTGGGGGGCAGGGCAGGAGGGTCTGAGACTTAGGGGACCCCAGGTTGGTTCCACACACTCAAGAGCCCCAGGCTCATGTGTCTGTCTTGATCTCAATTACTCTGGCTCCCCTGTCTTGGAGCTGGGGGTGGGATGGGGGGGGAGCGCAGGCCGGGAGGGAGAGGCTAGTGGTGACCTGCCAGGAAGCTTCGGGAAGCTTCGGGCTATGGGGAGGGGGTGGGGGGCGGGCCATGCCCGCAGTGCCCAGCACCAGCCAGAAATGAGGCTGTGGTCAGTGCAGACCTCTGCTAATGGAGCCTGGGCCGCCCCGCAAAGCCGCAGAAAGGGATGGAGGAGGGGCAGTGACGGAGGTGCAGCTCCGGGTTGGGGGAGGGAGGGGGAGGGGGCGTAGGGTTGGCCTTGGCCAGTGGGCGCTTGAAGGGGGCCAAGAGACTGGCTGCAGAGAAATCGGGGTTTCCAGGAGCAGCTGGGGTCGGGACAGTGATGGGAAGGGAACTGAGACTAATGAGAGGGGTGTGGGCTCCCAGGGTGGCGCAGAACCCAAGGGCGATGTGAGAAGAGTTAGAGCTGGGAGAGTGGGGCTCCCAGTCTCCGGAGGAGTCGCTGGACCAGGGGAGGCTGAGGGAGAGGAGCTGGAATTGGGATGGGCGCACCAGGGCTGTACTGAGAACTGACTGGGGGTGGGGCGAGAGAGAGAGCAAGTGCAACTGAAGGGGGCGGGGACTCTGGCTAGCTGAGGTCATTGTGGCTGTGAGAGCTGCACGGGATCCTACTTCACCTGGGGGAGCCAGGACCCGGAGCCCCCAGCCCCAGGTCTCCACTCTGCCTTACACAGTGGAGCAGGGACTCCAGCCCCCTCCTCTCCATCAGCGGGCTTTTTCACAGCGCCCGCAATTATCCAGTGGTCAGCCACTCTGGCCGGCCGGCGGGCCGGGTGGGCGGGGCCTCCTCGCCCCGTCCCGCCTCCTCGCCCCGCCCCGCCCTCGCCCCACTGTCACTACGGCCGGCCGGCTAGGAAGGCACCGGAGAGAGTACGGGGGCCTCGCCCCTTCCCTCCTGCACGTCCCGGGAGCCAGGAAGCCCCGAGAAAAGATGCCCCTGCACATCTTCTGCTCTGTGTCGGTCTCCTCTGGAGACGATGCCCCGGGGCCTCTGGGCGATGTTTGGGGGTCCTCTCCCCTCCAGCGGCAGCAGCAGCGGGACAACTCCGAATCGGACGCGGAGGAAGAAGAGAAGGGAAAGCAGGCAGCGAGGAGGGACCCCCAAGAGGGGCGTTTGCCTGTGGACTTGGTGACGTTTGCCCACAGCTGCACCCTCCACGGCGCCAGCCACGTCTTTGTGGAGGGGGGTCCGGGGCCACGGCAGGCCCTGTGGGCGGTGGCCTTTGTCCTGGCCCTGGGTGCCTTCCTGTGCCAGGTAGGGGACCGCGTTGCCTATTACCTCAGCTACCCGCACGTGACTCTGCTGGACGAGGTGGCCACCACAGAGCTGGCCTTCCCGGCCGTCACCCTGTGCAACACCAATGCCGTGCGGCTGTCGCAGCTCAGCTACCCTGACCTGCTCTATCTGGCCCCCATGCTGGGGCTGGATGAAAGTGACGACCCCGGGGTGCCCCTCGCTCCCCCTGGGCCGGAGGCCTTCTCTGGGGAGCCCTTTAACCTGCACCGCTTCTACAACCGCTCTTGCCACCGGCTGGAGGACATGCTACTCTATTGCTCCTACTGCGGGGGCCCCTGTGGCCCGCACAACTTCTCCGTGGTGAGTGGGGGGCCCATACCTGGCACGGTGCCCGAGGGTCTGCCATGGCTTTCCCGGGCTTTCACCTCCCGGGGCTGGGGGCTGGTGACGGTGCTGTCCCCCACCCACATTACCACTGTGCAGCCAGGACCGATGTTCCCTGCTCGTCCTGTTCAGATCCTGAAACACATCTGCCCTGAGGCCCCTGGTGTCTCTCAGAGCATCCTCCAGGGTCTCCCACCCTTCCCCCAACCTCAAGGCTCCCACAGGGCCCTGGAGCCTTTTGCTCCGTCTGTGAGGTCAACCTCTGCCTTGTTGGCGGGTGCCCCTGCCTGACCAGTTGCAAACTGTTTAGACTGTGGTCCTGGGCCGACGCTGGGATGGGAGCCACCTGCTCTCTGGAGGTGCAAGAGAAGGGGTGGGGACAGCTCCCGCCTCCACCTGTCAGCTCCCACAGCAGGGAGTCCCTTGCCTCCTGGCATGGTCTTCCTGTGCCTCTGCTATGGGTGCTTTGCCCCCTTCCCCACTCTTTGTGTGTGTGTGTGTGTGAGAGAGAGAGAGAGAGAGAGAGAGAGAGAGAGAGAGAGAGAGAAAGGCAAAGCAAGTCTCCTATGAGTCATGCCCTCCCCCACTCCCACAATTCGACCTGGCCAGGGTCCCTTCTCCCAGGGCAAACCCTCCCTGGGAAAGTCAGCTTCCCCCTTAGTCCTCCCATCTAGAGTTCTAGGGCATTCCCTAGAGGGGCTATGGCACCCACCATCTTCCCGGTTCATCTTCTCATCCTGTCCCGATAATTCCTACCCGTCTCCAGCTTCCAGACACCAGGCCTTCCTGCCCCAAACACCCATCCCTAAACCTTCCCACATGGGCACAATTTCACGTGATAACTGCAGACACTTGGGGTCCTGGAAGTTTGCACAACTGGACCTCAGGGAGGCCGGGAGAGAGAGGGACATAGGACACGGAAGGGGGTCAACACGTTTCTCTGGGCTTGAGGGTAAGGTAGGCACTTCTCATGCTCAGCCACCAGGTGGCAGCACAGCCCACTGCTCTGTCGCCTGGCTTGCTGAACATGGGCAAGGGTTGGGGGCTCTTAGGCAGCCTCAACCACTGGGCATCCCTGGCACCCAGCTGTAGTGTGGCATGGGTGCATGTCTGATGCTCCGGTCTGGTCTGAAGCTCTCTGGGCTGTGTACCCGCCTTGTGACTTGCTTTGTCACCATCCTGCAGTAGTAGAAGCACACCCATCCCATTTGTGGGACACTCAGGGAGGCTGTGGGAAATGGTCACAGGAACTGGTTCCCTCTCCTCTCTGCAGCTCTGGAGAGGGGTCTCTCCCCTCCCAGCATGGAGAGGATGTGGGCACTGCCCCTGGCCTGAGTTAGACCCCCAGAGTTCTGCAGAAGCACTGTCAAAGCGTCCATGCCCTGGGTGCTCAGTCCCAAGTGTTGAAAGAAGAGAGGTGCTGATGCCAGGGGGATTCCAGTGTGTGGCATGGCACTAATGGGGCCTGCTTTCGTGCCCTGGCAACAGTGGGGCAGTGTGGACCAAGGGGCTGACCAGTGGAGAGGACCAAAAGCCTTAGCTTGGTTTGGAGGCAGGTCTTCAGGACAGTAGGCTTTCAGCTGCCAGGGGTGACACCTAGGAGAAGAGACAGTACATGTCAGAAGGCCCAGAGTCTACCAGTGACAGGATTCTGGGCTGCAGGTGCACTGTCAAGGTGGGTGCCATTGAGAAGACTTTTAACAAAGGGAGTGTTTTCAGAGCTATGGGCAAGATTAAGGAAACAGGATGACTGAAGTGGCTAGCAGTGGTGGGGTGGGAACCCTCCCTGCAGATTCTGCATGTGGTCTCAGAAGCCAGGGTTTCAGAAGGGTGGGAGTGGTGGAGGACCAGTGCCCCACACTGTCTCTCTCCTCCTACCTTCTGATCCCCTGCTGATGGTTCTTATTGGCCATACCCAGCCAGAAGCCCAGCCAAGTGGTCATGGAGCTCAAGCCATTGCCCCATGCCCCCAGCAGATCAACAGTGCTGCAAAGGGTGGAAAACAAGTGGGAGGGGGGCACAGATGGAGGATGGAGTGTGGACAGGAAGAATCATCCCCAGGGAGCGTTGAGATTCCAAAAGCTAGAGGAACCTGGGGCCACCCTGGGTGTGTAGGGGGCACAGGCAGAACTCTCAAGCTGCCCACTCTGCCCTGCAGGTCTTCACACGGTACGGAAAGTGCTACACCTTCAACTCGGGCCGAGACGGGCGGCCGCGGCTGAAGACCATGAAGGGTGGGACAGGCAATGGGCTGGAGATCATGCTGGACATCCAACAGGATGAGTACCTGCCCGTGTGGGGGGAGACTGGTATGTCGCCTCTGCTTGGGGTCACCTCCCCACGTCGCTGGGGGACCCCCGGGTGTCATTGTGGGCCCTGGGGCAGGGCTTGGGCTCTCCGTTCCCTCCCAGCACCTCGCCAGCTCTGTCCCTGAGTCTACCTGAGTTCCCCCCACCCCCGGCTCAGTTACTCTCCAAGGTAACCAGTCATCCCTTTCCATCAGCGGCTGCCACTCAGCTCTATAAATAACTCCCTCTCTTCTCAGGCTGCCTGCCTGCCTGGTCTCGGGGGGCCTTGGGCAGAGGGAGAGGGAGAGGGAGAGGGAGAGGGAGAGGGAGAGAGAGAGAGAGAGAGAGAGAGATGGGGGAGAAGGGAGAGAGAGAAAAAAAACCTTCACCCGAGACAGTGACTGTCTGAGAGAAAGAATTTGAGACACCAAGATGCACAGCTGAAGCCAGGTGAGAAAAGTGATGTGTAGGGTTCAGAGGCCGCTGGAGCAGCTTGGAGCTGGTGAAGCCAGGAGCCCCACCCCTGCTGCCCCGTGGACACCCCCTCATCCAGTCTCTGTGTATGCTGTGCCCACTCCCAGGAAAAGGGTGGATGCTCCAGCTAGGAATGGGGTTAGGGAGTCAGAAGCCCCCTCCCCTCCCACACACCCCTCGTTCCCGCAGATGAGACGTCCTTTGAGGCAGGCATCAAAGTGCAGATCCATAGTCAAGATGAGCCGCCGTTCATCGACCAGCTGGGCTTTGGCGTGGCCCCAGGCTTCCAGACCTTCGTGGCCTGCCAGGAACAGCGGGTGAGCAGCCATGGGGGGAGGGGCTGGTCCTGTGGTGGGGCCAGGGATGCAGTAGCAGGCGGCCATCATGGGAGGGACAGGTGGGCCAGGGCCTGGTGGAGTCTGGCTGCTCTGATGCAGTGAACTCAAGAGACCTGCAGGAGCCATGGAGGGTCGGGGGCTGAGTGCTGCCTATCCTCAGAAAAGTCCCTCCAAGCGATTCGGGGAGAAGTGCCCACCCTCGCCCAGCTCCCCGGCTTTCCCAGCAGCTCATCTACCTGCCCCCGCCCTGGGGCACCTGCAAAGCGGTTACCATGGACTCGGATTTCTTCGACTCCTACAGCATCACCGCCTGCCGCATCGACTGTGAGACCCGCTACCTGGTGGAGAACTGCAACTGCCGCATGGTGCACATGCCAGGTCGGGTCCTGGGCCCCCCCAGCCCTCACTGCCCCCTCTGCAGCCCCCCATTCACCCCTGCTCCAGCCCACCCTGTTCCACACCCATGGACTCTCTCTGACCTCACTTCCTGCCTTAAGCACAGGGATGGTGGGAAGGGTCTAGAAGGGCTAGATGGTGGGAATGAGTCACTTTTGGGGCACACTGAAGCTAGCTAATCCTTGTGTCCCAGGCTGTCCCAGCTCCCACATGCTGGGTCTACGGTACCATGGTCAACACAAGACCCCTTTCAGCCGCGGCTCACTTGGCTAATCCTCTGCCTGTGGTGCCGGCACCCGAGGTTCTAGTCCTGGTTGGGGTGCCGGATTCTGTCCTGGTTGCTCCTCTTCCAGTCCAGCTCTCTGCTGTGGCCCGGGAAGGCAGAGGAGGATGGCCCAAGTGCTTGGGCCCTGCACCCGCTTGGGAGACCAGGAGGAAGCACCTGGCTCCTAGCTTCGGATCAGCACGGCGCCGGCCATAGCAGCCATTAGGGGGATGAACCAACGGAAGGAAGACCTTTCTCTCTGTCTCTCTCTCACTGTCTAATGTTGCCTGTCAAAAAAAAAAAAAAAAAAAAGACCCCTTTCATCGCCAACCTGCTTTGCTGTATTTTCTCCTCTGCAGGGGATGCCCCCTACTGCACCCCAGAGCAGTACAAGGAGTGTGCAGACCCTGCTCTGGGTGAGCACCCCTGTCCTGGAACACCTCGGGGAGGGGAGGGGTTTCTGTCAGCCATGTGCACAGGCATTTCAAGACCAAGCTTCCAGAAGCTTCGAGTAATTCCTAGGTTAAGCTGTGCTCTCACCTGAACCTGACTTCAAGGCTGATGGTAGCATCTTCAGAGGCCCCTGTGATAGATGAAGGGGGTTGCGTGGGAGGGGCTTTCACCCTCTGTCATCAGCACCCCATCTGGTTGGCCCCAAGCCCCCCCCCCCCCGAGAGAATGACATGTAGGATTAAGGAATCCCTATGGGTGAGCACAGGGCTGAGGTGAAGGGAAGACCAAGAAGAGAGAAGGGGGCCCAGGGTTCCTTTGGACAGGGCCAGGATGTGCATGTTGGGAGGGTGCTCGGCGTGGGGCGCCATTCAGCGGGCTCCTCTCACTCGGGTTGGGCGCAGACTTCCTGGTGGAGAAGGACCAGGAGTACTGCGTGTGTGAAATGCCCTGCAACCTGACCCGCTACGGCAAGGAGCTGTCCATGGTGAAGATCCCCAGCAAAGCCTCGGCCAAGTACCTGGCCAAGAAATTCAACAAGTCTGAGCAGTACATAGGGTAAGGGCTCTGAGCCGTATGGCAGGGCTGTGAAGGGTACCAGTGGGCTTAGATGGGGGCTGGCAGGCAGGAGGAAGTTGACAACAGAAGATGGGGAAAGTCCAAGATGCAGCCCAGGAGCCTGGGGGTGGGCACGGAGGGATGATGGAGCCTCTGTTGTCATTCATTGCTGTAACTGGCATCGCCTCACCCTGCTCTGCTCATAGGCAGAGGGCCTTTCGTACATGGCAGCTCCCATCAGTGGAAACTGAGAGCCACACAGGCTAACTGGCCACTGTCACCTGGCTGATCAGGGGCAGAGACAGGACTTGAACCTAGGTCTCCTCCCCGACCCCTGCGCAGGGAGAACATCCTGGTGCTGGACATCTTCTTCGAAGTCCTCAACTATGAGACCATCGAGCAGAAGAAGGCCTATGAGATTGCCGGGCTCCTGGGTGAGCTGCTGAGGGCACCCGGGCCCCCCCTCAAGCCAGGGGCAGCCTGTGGCTCCCTCCCGCTCAAAGCAGGGCGCTCAGCCCTGTCCCATGAGGGCCTCTGCCATGCCGAGGCCTCTCCCAGACCCTGCGGTCTTGGCGGGGCAAGGGACTCCCTCCTCCTTTAAGGGCCAAATGGAATCTGCCAATCCCTTTGCCCCTGTCCCCTGAGCCCTGCCGCTCCCACGGTGCCCTGGCCCCACTGACCACCCTGCGCCACCGCCCCCCGACTCCCCCGCAGGTGACATCGGGGGCCAGATGGGGCTGTTCATCGGGGCCAGCATCCTCACGGTGCTGGAGCTCTTCGACTACGCCTACGAGGTGAGCGGGGGCGTGGCCGCGCGCGGGGGCGTGGCCCGGGGCCGCGAGGGGCGGGGTTCCACACCTTTCGCCCGGGGCCCTCCGTCCTCCGTTCCAGGTCATCAAGCACAAGCTGTGCCGCCGAGGGAAGTGTCAGAAGGAGGCCAAAAGGAGCAGCGCGGACAAGGGCGTGGCCCTCAGTCTGGACGACGTCAAGAGACACGTGAGGGAGCGAGCGAGGGGCGCCCCCCACCCCGCTTCGCCAGCATCGCTGTGGCCCCTCGCCGCCCTAACCGTGCTGTGTTCTGTGCTCTCCCCCACCCCAGAATCCGTGCGAGAGCCTCCGGGGCCACCCAGCCGGGATGACCTACGCTGCCAACATCCTACCTCATCACCCGGCCCGAGGCACATTTGAGGATTTCACCTGCTGAGCCCCCCCGCAGGGCCCTGCACCAAAGGCCTAGATGAGGAGGGCCAGGGCTGCCGCCCCCCACGCCTGCCCCCGGGACTCAGCTCCACTCCTGGGCGGTCCACTCTTCTTGCGGTGGTGAGGAAGGAGGCTTGACCATAGAGTCCTCTCCCTGCCTCTATCCCATTCTTTTTAACAAAACTAATCTTAAAAAAAAAAAAAAAAAGAAAGAAAATCTAAAAAGACAGAACGGGGCAAGGGGACACTGCCCCTTTCTGCTCCATGCCGCCTCTGCAGCTCCCAGCCTGAACTTTCTGTCTTGCTGTCTGTCATCTTAAGTGTCCACCTACATTCTGCTGCCGCCGGTCACCAAAGCCCCCTCCCAGTGAGGGGTGGAGGGGATCCCCCTCGGGGTCTGGAATTCGGCCCCCAAAACCAGAGAATGTACCTTAAGGGGGAGGGCTAGCGGGGGCGGGGTTTCCCCAGCCTTAAGAGACCCTCTTGGCCCAGTGACTGCCCCAAACCCGTCTCCAGGCCAGAACTAAACCCTCACTCCGGCCCCCTCACACAGTTGAATATCTGTGGGGGTGCAGGTGGAGGAGGCCCCGATGGGCACAAGATGTGGCCCTGGTGCTGTAGGCCACATTCTGATAACCTACAAGTTCACCCTCACCGGCCCCTCCCCCGGAGGCCCCCGCGGAGGGCCACATCCATAAATTTTCTTATGGAACTCCCCCAAGACTTCTTCTCCGACTTCATTTGCTTCTTTCAACGACCTCATCTGCATTTTCTATTTCTATATGATACAGACTCTATATTGCTACATCTCTGTGTATACTTTTGCCCCTCCCCTGTCTGTCTGGACCCCATCCCCTCTTGTCTCTGAAAACCATCCTCCCACCCCAAGCCTCCCAACCAGCCCCTCTGTGTCTCTGCTCCCTCCCTGGTCTCTGAATGCCTTCGCCTGTATAAAGAATTGGACTCTCTCCCCGGTGTCTGTACTGTGTACACACATCCCTCTGAGAAGCACAAGGAGACGACACGCGCATTGTAACCCTCGCACTGTCTCGGTGGCGACATAAAAGGAAGCTGTGAATCACAAACTCTGCCTCTTTCTGGCCTCACCCTCTCCCGCCAGCCCCCAGGGCACCCTCTGCAGCCTTAACATCCTCCTGCTGCTCCACCTAGCCCCCTGCCCTTGTCCTCCCAGGGAAGGGTCAGCTGCAGAGGTAGCCCCCAGCCCAGGGGACAGAGACCGCCTCTAGACACCAAGCCAAGAGTGACCAAGAGAGAAGGGAACTGGGGATTGGTGACTGTTGCAGCTGGGGCAGTGGGAGGCTGACCGGCAGAAGCTGAGGCCCTCGGTCTGTGGCCTTTCCCTCCTCCTGGGCACCCAGCCCCTTCCCCCAGCGGATACCGAAGCCCACCACTTATATTTTTGGGTTAGGTAGGATTTGGCAGTGGGGGGGAAAGACACCTAGAGGGAGTGAGTTGAAAGCTCTGTTTTTTGTCCGCCCCTTGATGAGGGACCCAAGCGAGGTAGAGGGCCTGCCCCACTGCCTCTACTAGCCGCTCCCCGCAGGCCAGAGCCCCACCCCTTCCCAGGCCTTCTCTGCCCACCTGTCTCTTGGTCTCCAGTCCCAGAGCAGGACCCGTGGGCAGGTGCCCTGTGTGCACCCGCCTGGAGCTGAAGAGGCTAGGGCTCTTGGGAATTCCTGGGTTCCCCAGGAGTTCCTTAGAGATCAGACCTCCCCGAGAGGGGTGCGGGAGCAAAGCCAAGAATTGTGCAGTGGATTGGGGAACAGCAGGCAGGACTCTGCGTGACGCATGCCACTGGTCTAATAAACTGGGTTTTAACCGTCTTCGCTTCAGTGTTGTTCTCTTCTTTGGAAAGTATCTAGTATTCCCGCTAACTGCCCAGAGCTTGGCTAGCCTTGGGGGGAGGGGGGGGGCTCGCACAATCCGGGGAAGAGGAAAGAGGAGGTTTGAACAGGGTGGCCCGGGTCCTCCTGGGATAGGAAAGGCTGACCTCACAACAGGAATGGTTTCAGAGGGAGGGGTCAAAGGTAACGAAGACCCCAAACAACTCCCAGCACAGCGGATTCTTTGGAGAAGGGCAGGGTGCAGATTCAAGTTGAAGCGGCAACTCAACATCTGGAAGAAGGTTAGGCTGCAAGTCCGCTCCAGGACTGGGTGGAAGTTCCCGCGTTTAGTGGTTATTGTGGGACTTTCTCTGAGTGCCGGGCTCCGAGCCTGGATTCTAGGATCTGGCCCGCCTGCTAACTTGCTGATTAACCTTTGCGAAGTCGTTTACCGTCTTCGAATTCGACTTTCCCATTTATAAAGTGAAAATAATGCGTTCTCCTCTTCAGCTCCTCGGGGTTAGAGCAGTAAGAGACGAAGAGAAAAGCATGCAAAGCTCTTTGGAGACCAGGCAGTTAACTCCAAATCCTGCATCAGCGGCTGGAGGCAGGATTGGGGCTGGGCTGCGGTCCCCCTCTTCCCAGGGCCCTGTCGGCCTCCCGTCGGCTGGCGGCGCCCGCTCGCGGGGCCTCTCTACCCCACAGCTCCTCTCTATGGTCTTCGCTCCGGACCCTGAAGGCGGGAGGGCGTGGCCTGCACTCCTTTTCCGCTAGTCGCCCCCCTCTAGCCCACAAGTCTCGCTGCCCTGAGCTGCCCGTGCCTGCCGGGCAGGCAGGCAGGCAGCGGACAGGCGGGCGCTCGGGGGGCGCACGCGGGGGGCGGGGGGAGTTCCGGTTCCGGTTCTTTGTGCAGCTGCCGCGGCGGCTCCGGGAAGATGGCTGCCCGGGCGGGTTTCCAATCTGTGGCTCCGAGCGGCGGCGCCGGAGCCTCAGGCGGGGCGGGCGCGGCGGCTGCCCTGGGCCCGGGTGGAACCCCGGGGCCTCCCGTGCGAATGGGCCCGGCGCCGGGTCAAGGGCTGTACCGCTCCCCGATGCCAGGAGCGGCCTATCCGGTGAGTGGGGCAGGAGGAGGGGCGCGCGGGCCGGGGGCGGGGCCGAGCGGGGGCCTGGGAGTGACAGGGGAGGGGTAGAAGTGGGAGGGACTCCCCTGGGAGGGGTTTGGGCAGGGGCCGGGGCCCGGGCCGGGGCCGGGCGGGCGGGGGAGGCACTTAGATCTCCACCTGCTCCTAGGGGTATTGTTTCCGAGGGGAGTCGGTGTACAGCCGGGGATGGGTGTCGGAGGGCTGGGCGGTGTAGATTGAGGTCAGCTTCAAAGCTAGCCGAGTAAGTGCAGGACCAGCGGAGATGGCCATGGGTCAGATCCAAAGTGGACCGGGGAGAATCTGAGTGGGCTCAGTCCGGCTGCCTCTAAGCCTTTGGGCCCTGTGTTTCCACGGAAGCACTCGTGGAACGGAGGGAGCCCCAATTACCCATATTTCCAAGAGGCCAAGGGCTCTCCTCTCATTGTCCTTGAACCCCCTAGCCTGGTTTCATTCCGAGAACTCAGGCGCCCCAAGCTTGCCCTCTCGCGGTGCGGGCCTCTGGAACATGTCTGGGTCCTCTCCCCTCTGTAGAGACCAGGCATGCTGCCAGGCAGCCGAATGACACCTCAGGGACCTTCCATGGGACCCCCTGGCTATGGGGGGACTCCTTCAGTCCGACCTGGCCTGGCCCAGTCAGGGATGGACCAGTCCCGCAAGAGGCCTGCGCCTCAGCAGATCCAGCAGGCCCAACAGCAGGCGGTCCAAAACCGAAACCACAAGTAAGCCGCCCCCCCACCCCTGGGGGGGGAGAGGGGGACTGGGAGGACACAGGTGGTGGGAGCCCCTGAGCCAGGAAGGGTGGGGGGTAGGGGGACTGCATCAGCAGGTGGTGACCTGCCACTCATCATTGGGCTTATGGGGGTAGGGGTTTTGGGGGCAGGGGGCTATCTTATTTGAGGGCAGCTTTGTGGTCCCCTCGCTTGACCATACATGGAGGTGCTGACAGCTTATCTTCCTGTTCTGACTAGTTCTAGTCCAACCTGATAACAGTATTTATCCCCACCAGTGCAAAGAAAAAGAAGATGGCTGACAAAATTCTACCTCAGAGGGTGAGTCCCCAACTGTGGGTCTTCTCGAGGGCGCGGTGAGTTGGAGGCTAGCCCTCAGGCGCCAGACCCCAGTGATCACCTTTCTGTTCCTAAGATCCGCGAGCTGGTTCCAGAGTCCCAGGCCTATATGGATCTCTTGGCTTTTGAAAGGAAGCTGGACCAGACCATCATGAGGAAACGGCTGGATATCCAGGAGGCCTTGAAACGTCCCATCAAGGTAACACACAGACGCGCCAGGCGGAGCGCCAAGAGAGGGCGCGGGAACCTGCGTCAGGCCCGGGAGGAGAAACCAAGGACGCAGCGCTGTTCTCCTTGGCATTTAAATTGCCTCTCCCCCTTCCGCCTACAAACAGGGAATTACATTAGGCGATCCAGAACAGAACAGCAAAGGGGAGGGGCTTCTGATGTCTTGTTCCAGAAATACCCCCTGTCCATGTGTTTGCTATAACTGCTCTGCTACCTTGGGAACCTGCCACTTTGCCTGACTCTGGTCCACCTGGCATGCGGTGTGCACACACGTAGTCAGGCCCGAGGCCTGTAGTCCCCTCCTAAATGGAGTCTCCCTCCGTGTACCCAAGCGGCTGGGGAGACGGCGAACGTGGAGGAGTTAGCCTTGGGGTTCGGGGAGACCCTTGTCTTCAGCGTCAAACCACTGAAGCCCCACCATCACTCCTGTCCCTGCCTTCCTCAGCAAAAACGGAAGCTGCGAATTTTCATTTCGAACACTTTCAACCCGGCTAAGTCAGATGCCGAGGACGGGGAAGGCACGGTGGCTTCCTGGGAGCTTCGGGTAGAAGGACGGCTCCTGGAGGACGTGAGTTCAAGGTCCACCGTGGTCGGCGTCCAGGGTGGGAGTTGCTGGGAACGGAGCAGTGCTCTCTGGTCGCAGGACGCCCGGCTGCTGCTCACAGCCCCTGTGAGAGGGACGCTCTGTGCCCTGCGCTGAGAGACAATGGTTCTTTGTATCTGGCTCCTACAGCTCTGGCCCTCACGGGGGTCGAATGGAGAACCTTATTGTCCTGGGATCTGATTTGTTGTTTACCTTCCTCCTGGTGCTGCTGACCGTTGGATTTAGCAGTATCTGCAGATGGTTCTGTTGTGTGGGTTTGTTTTTTGTTTTTTGGGTTTTTTTTTTTTTGTACTTAGCATTGGAAGCCATGTTTCCTCTGAGTCCCGAGGTCCTTGATCCCCACTGTGGCCCCCCTCCATCTTCCCGACTCTGATTGGAGACACCCCGCGGGGTAGATTTCCCTGGCAGCCTCTCGGTTGCTTCCCGGGGAGCATCAGCTAGCAGCCCCCAGACCGCCCACCCCAGCAGCTCCTTGGGAGAAGCTCACCTTTCTTCTCACTCCCCTCCGAGCTGCTGGCTGGCTATTTTTAGCTGCTCGCAGGCAAGCTAATTTGAATGCACTTTCGATGGAGAGTCAGGGCTTAGAGCCTCCGTCTTGTGTACGTAGGTCCAGCCCAGCTGCTGGTGGTGTCATTGTGTCCACATACAGCTGATTCCCTTTCCCTCTAAGTCGGGCTTTTCTCTGTTCTTACTCACTGTGCTACGTGCAGGGGTTCGTCTGAACTTTCCCCAGGGGTGAGTCAGTGTGACAGGCTGTTGCTTCAGGGTGTCTGTTGCTACCATGTCTGGTGTAATACCCATGAATGCCTACCTTCCCATCTCCTAAGATACTCAGAAAACATTTTTGAGTTGTGTGTGTTGTTTTTTTTTTTTTTTTTTTTCGGTTGTTGTGGGTTCCTTTTTGGTAGGACTTTGTCTTGGGGAGCTTCTTCTGCCCTTTATTCTAACTTCAGCTTTTCCTCTCTTTCTCCAGTCAGCCTTGTCCAAATATGACGCCACCAAACAAAAGAGGAAGTTCTCTTCCTTTTTCAAGTCCTTGGTGATCGAACTGGACAAAGATCTGTATGGGCCAGACAACCACCTGGTAGAAGTAAGTGGTTCCACCTGCTTTCTGTGACCTGGAGCCAGACCTTGAGGTCCCTGGAGAGGAGAAGGTGCAAAGGAGAGAGCTGCCCCAGGTGGCCAGGACCGCCGCTACAGTTTGCACAGTAGCCTCCAGGGGGCGCTAGCAGTCTTAGTTTGCACCCAGGTGCGCTTGTCACGTTACCGGCCCACCTTTCACGGGGAGGCCTCTCCTACAGGCCAGGCCTTCTCTGCATCTTGCCTGCTGACAATGGCGAGTCGTAGTGAATCCATACACCCTTCTTAATTTTCCCCTCGTAGCAGTTGCTGCGTTTAAAGTGACTGACTGAGAGGGTACTCGAACTTGCTGAGGTTGCCATCGTAGTTCTGGGGCTCCCTTTTGGTACCTGCTTCATTAAATTTGCATACAAAATCACCAGAACCCCCTTTTTTCACAATGGCGTATTGCATTGCCACGGTGTCCCTCAAACCTAACAGTATTCTTTGAGATGCAGTTAAAGGCAGAACGAGAGCCCAGCATGCCGAGTGAACCTAACCTGCTCCTTTCTTTGCCAGTGTAGCCGCAGCCCCTAAGAGACATGGGAAGGTCTTTGGCACCTAATGAGGGAAGTAAGTCGTAGACTCGGTAGAGATTCGTAAATACACGTCCTTTTATAGCATAGAGTGTAGTGGCTGTGGAACCAGACAGAGCGCAGGCTGCAGCCCTGTCACGTGCTGTTTGACCCAGGCAAGGTCCTTTCCTTCTTCCGGGCACTAGCTTTCTCGGCTGTCGAGTGGGTATGTCTTGTCTGGCTGTTGGGGAATGAAACGAGGTGATCCAGGTCCATGCCTTAGACTGCTCTGGCACGTAGTAGGTACCGAGAGAACAATAGCTGGTGCTGTGTTACTGTTCACGTCTGTGGTGCCCACTTTGTGTGCCTAAAATTGCCGCTGGCACTTGTGGCCACTTTTCACGCAACCCCAAAGAGTCCCAATTAGAGGTGTGACCCACGTATGCACAGGAGCACGTCGTAGTCCCAAAGCCGTGTGCACTTTTAAAAATGCACCTCTCCAGCAGCCTCAGTGCCAGAGTTGAGCCGTCAGTCACTATAGCAGCTCTTCCCTCCCGCCCCTCCCAGCTCTTCCTCTGGGAGAGCACCCCCTGACACCTTCCTCTCTGTAGTGGCACAGGACCGCCACCACCCAGGAGACCGATGGCTTCCAGGTGAAGCGGCCTGGCGACGTGAATGTACGGTGTACGGTTCTGCTGATGCTGGATTATCAGGTACCCTGTGAGGTGGGAGGGACCCCGGCTTGCACAGCCATATCCTCTGAGCCCCCGACTTTGAAGGGCTTAAGTTTGAGCGTGAAAACATTTGCACTTTAGTACAGGACTAGCGTCGTCGTCTCCGGGTTCCTCCGCGCGAGAGAGCACCACGTGGCTGTTAGATACTTGGACATGCCACCAAGTGTGTGCATGGGAGCCCCCTCCCCCACACGGTGCACCTAGGCCCGAGTTACCAGCTCTGTTCTCTCTACTCTCTGGTTTTCCACAGCCTCCCCAGTTTAAATTGGACCCTCGCCTGGCTCGGCTATTGGGCATCCACACCCAGACCCGTCCAGTGATCATCCAGGCACTGTGGCAGTATATCAAGACACACAAGCTCCAGGACCCGCACGAGCGGGAGTTTGTCATCTGTGACAAGTACCTCCAGCAGGTAAGGAGAGGAGCTGTTCTCTTGCTAGGATTCACCAGAGCTTTCAGTAATCTTAAAACGCCAACTTTGCAGCCAGTGTCATAGCGCAGTGCGTTAAAGCGCTGCCTGCAACCCCATATTTCCGTCTGGGTACCAGTTCCAATCTCAGCTGCTCTGCTTCCAACCCAGCTTCCTGCTAACGCGCCTGGGCAAGCAGCGGGAGATGGCCCAAGTGCTTGGCCCCTGTACTCATAAGGGAGACCCAGATGGATTTCCATTCTCCTGACTTTGGCCTGGCCCCACCCCCAGCCGTTGCAGACAGAGCTGAGCCAGCAGATACAAAGACCTTGCCTCTCTGTGCCTCTGCCTTCCAAGTAGATAAAAGAAATCTTCAAAAAAAAAAAAAAAAAAAAAAAAACCAACTTCTAGCAGCTTCTCCACTATCCCACAGATCTTTGAGTCTCAGCGTATGAAGTTTTCAGAGATCCCTCAGCGGCTCCACGCCTTGCTCATGCCACCGGAGCCCATCATCATTAACCATGTCATTAGGTAAGCGGTGTCCTACCAGCCTGCATGGGCCAGCTGTCAGCTGTTTGGGGGTTTTGAAGGCAGCTTGTTAAACAGAGCTGATGTTTAACATTAAGCTATATAAATACAATTGAACGCATTGACAGCAAGGGTAATGTATACTGCAAACTTGCACGTCCTAATTGACTATATTTTATTGGTGTTGTGCTCTCGGGTGTGTGTGCCTCTGTTGGGTCTGTGGTAGGAGTCCTGTGTGATGGTGTGTTAGTGCACATCCCTTCCTGATTCCCTGAGCACTGCTGTATCGTGGTAGCTGGAAGCCAGCCACGTTGAGGATGTTCAAGCCACAGGAACGAGCAGATGTGACGGGCCAGGTCCTTCCCCAGCCCTCCTTCGGGGGACCTCAGCATCTGTTGGCTCAGTGCTGATGGGAGGGATCAGCAGCCATTTCTCCTGGGTCCGTCCTAGGGCTTCCAGCTGGAGCTCGAACTCCATCCCTTCTGTTCACTTTTCTTGTTCCCAAGTTAGAGAGCGAGGCACTTCTAGGCAGATACGGAGTGAAGAAGAGTACTTCCTCCTCAGAGCAGCATTTCTCTGTAGTTAGACAGCGTCTCTCTGTAGTTAGACAGCGTCTCTCTGTAGTTATCGTCTTGCCTTCCTCGCTTTGCTGCAGATTCTATCCAGTCAGGGGCCTGAACCATCACTCACCTGGTAGCAGTTCCTATACCCTATAAGTTGGCACTGGAGCTGGTCTGTCCTGTATTCCCGTGCTTAAAGTTAGGGATGTGTGTGTGTGTACACATTATTTTCAGCGTCAAAGGTTGGGGCTGGCGCTGTGGCTAGGTGGATAAAGCTACCTCCTGTGACACCAGCATCTCATATGGACGCTGATTCGAGTCCCGGCTGCCCCACTTCCGATCCAGCTCCCTGCCAGTGTTCTGAGAAAGATGACCCAAGTGTTTGGGCCCCTGCTACCTATGTGGAGACCCAGGTGAAGCTCCTGGCTCCAGCCTAGCCCAGTGCTGGCTGTTGCAGTCATCTGAGGACTGAGCCAGCTGATAAAAGGTCTCTTTCTGTCTCCCTCCCTCTGTGACTCTAACTTTCAAAATAAATAAGAGGGTTTTTTTTTTTTTTTTTTTAAAGTTGTGTTTGTTTCAAAGGTGGAGTTACAGAGAACAGGGAGTGAGGGAGAGATGTCTCCGTCTGCTGGTTCGTTCCCCAAATGGCCTCGCCAGCTGGAACTGGGTCAGTCTGAGGCCTGGAGCCAAGAGCTTCTTCCGGGTCTCCCACGTGGGTGGTACGGGGCCCAGGTTCTTGGGCCATCTTCTGCTCTCCCAGGCAGTAGCAGGGAACTGGATCAGAAGCAGAACAGCTGGGACTCAAACCAGCGCTCCTATGGGATGCGGGCAGCATCCTTACCTGTTGTGCCACAATACTGGCCACCCCCAAGTGTTGTCTTAATCACTGTGCCAGCTACCCGTTCCTTACCTTTGACTTTGTAAAAAAGCCAGCCCTGTCGAGGAGTAATTTATATTTCGTAAACTGTAGCCATTTGAAGTATAGTTTGAAGACTTTGGGCACCTGTGTACACTGGGAAGCTGCCATTGCAATGAAAGGCGAGAAGGTTCTGTCACACCTGAAAGTCCTCAGGCCCTTTTGGAGTCGGCTCCTTTTCCTGTCCCTGATGCTGTGTTGTCAGATCTTGGGACAAACCCCTCACCAGGCCGTTTGCTTCCCTCCCCAGTGTTGACCCGAATGATCAGAAGAAGACAGCCTGTTACGACATTGACGTGGAGGTGGATGACACCTTGAAGACTCAGATGAATTCTTTCCTGCTGTCCACTGCCAGCCAGCAGGAGATCGCGACCCTGGACAACAAGGTAGGGGCCCCGCCTAGATAGCGTGGCTGTCGCCAGCAGGCCACCTTTTGCTGCTTGGTATTCATTCTGAATAAAGGGCACTTCATGAAGGACGGAATTGAGAGGTAGATCTGTTGTGACGTGAGGAAATTCGGAGATGCATCGGAGTGCTTTTGCATGCGCGTTTCCTGGGATCTTTTTGAGGGTTCCCCAATACGTGGACAGCCAGCGTCTGTCAGGTGCCGTGGTTGGTGCTGATTGGAGTCAACCTCCCCATGAATCCCCTCCTCTGGACTCTGGCTGCCCCTTTTAATAGCATTAAGCCTCCGTCTTTCTGATCTGTGAAGTGGGGACCATTAACACCTGTTCCTCGGAGGTTGCCATTCGGAGTCAATGAAATCGTGTATGTAAAGACATGAGTGTGTTTCCGGCGTGTAAGAACAAGAGTGGGAAATCCTGCTGCTGTCGCTGCTGTCTCCATTCTCCTACTAACGGTAGACAGAGTCCCGGACAGTGAAGTCACTGGGGATCCAGGGGAGAACAGGGAGAGCTGATGCACTAGTAAACCCTGAACGACCACATGGAAGTTCCCACAGGGGTGGAAGGGTAGCAGGGCCGGGGACCTTAGGGGCAGAGGGCAGTCCAGAAAGATGGAGTGGGCTCTGTAGACTTCCAGAAGTGAGAGAGAGCCCGGCGTGTTCAAGAAGAACAAGCTGTTAGGGCTCTAGACACAGCACAGGGTGCTGGGCAGGGAAACAGGAGCCTGATCATGAAGCTTTGGTGCAGGGAGAACTGGTTTGCGCGTCGTCCTGGACAGGAGGCCGGGAGTCTGCTGGGGCGAGCATCCCCAGTGGAGGTGGGGGCGCTGTTGCATCTGGAGCGATCACTGGCAGGAAGTAGAAAGAGGGGCAGATCTGGAAGCCGCCGGAAGCCCCAGTGAGGCTGGTACAGTAATCCGTGTGTGAGCTATTGGGGCTTTCAACATAAGGCGTGCCCAGTGAGGCTGGAAACAGGTCGACAGGCTTGACGGGGCCTCAAGTGCAATCAAGGGATTTGGCCACTGTTTAGATGGGAGTGAGGGGTGGAGTGCTGAGGGGGAGGCATTGAGAGGACTCCCAGGCTGGTGGCAGTGATGGGCAATGCTGGGAGCAGAGGAGGAGAAGCAGGTGCGGGGAGAGGGCCATGAACTTCGTTTTGGATGTGGTGAGCGTCAGATGCCTTGCAATGTCGAGACAGTAGCCAATCTGCTTGGCGTTCAGGAAATGGACTGCTGACTGGGGAGCTGTTCCCCTGTCGGTGTACACAGAAGACGTACAAGACAGACATTGCCAGGAAGAGTGTGCAGAACAAGGAGAGAGCTGGGAACCAGACACCTGCTGAGCCAGCCCTGCGCGCCTCCTTTTCCACCTCACAGTTGTTTGGCGCCTGTTTCTGCTTGGATTAAGTATTCTTTGCAGCTGTGCCCATGGTATGTATTGAGGAGTCGAGAATGGAAACTTCTCTCACAGGAGGTAAACAGAGAGACAGAAACAGGTGCATATCACCTGCTGGGGAGCCCCAAGGCCGGAGCAGTTGGCACCCTGTGCAGTGGCGCTGGCTCTGAGCTGGATCTAGGCCAGGAGTGACACACAGAGACATCAGGTGCCGCTTCATTCTGTTTGTCCAGCTTGAAACTGGTATAGCTTCCATCTCGCTTTCAGATCCATGAGACGATAGAAACCATCAACCAGCTGAAGACGCAGCGAGAGTTCATGCTAAGCTTTGCCAGAGACCCCCAGGGCTTCATCAATGACTGGCTTCAGTCCCAGTGCCGAGACCTCAAGGTAAGGAAGCCGGGGCTGATCCGCGGGCCTCAGATCTGCGAGGCACTCGTCTGCTTTATGGCAGAGCACCTGGTGGAAGAGCCAGGCAGGGAAGAGAGAGTGCACCCAGGTTTGCTTGAGCACGCCCCAGGGTCCAGGTTACAGTGAAGTGGGGAAGCAGAGGCACGCTGTCGGGTGCTGACTTAGTGTCCGTGCTCTGTGGCATCGGGGATTTGCGGTGCAAGGCCTGGCTCTGCCTTCAGCGCAGCCGTCAGTCTGGAGAAACCAGGCCAGTGTGATTAGAGTAGGGAACCAAGTTAAGACATTATTAGAACTGACCAGGACCAGCAAGGTGATTGAGAGGAAAAGGGGCTGGCGCCGCGGCTCACAAGGCTAATCCTCCGCCTTGCGGTGCTGGCACACCGGGTTCTAGTCCCGGTCGGGGCGCCGGATTCTGTCCCGGTTGCCCCTCTTCCAGGCTAGCTCTCTGCTGTGGCCAGGGAGTGCAGTGGAGGATGGCCCAAGTACTTGGGCCCTGCACCCCATGGGAGACCAGGATAAGTACCTGGCTCCTGCCATCGGATCAGCGCGGTGCGCCGGCTGCGGTGGCCATTGGAGGGTGAACCAACGGCAAAGGAAGACCTTTCTCTCTGTCTCTCTCTCTCACTGTCCACTCTGCCTGTCAAAAAAAAAAAAAAAAGAGAGAGGAAAAGGGAGCTTGGATGAGGCCAGAGTCCCTGATAAAGGCTTCATGGGACAAGGGGAAAAGGGGTGCCAGAGAAGGTTTGTGAATGAGACGGCATGCTTTCTGCTTGTTTCTAGAAATGTATTTATTTATCTGAAAGGCAGTTCACAGAGAGGGCAAGATGGACAGAGATTTTTCCATCCGCTGATTCACTCCTCAAATGACTGCAATGGCCGGGCCTGGGCAAGGTCGAAGCCAGGAGCCAGGAGCTCCATCCAGGTCTCGCACATGAGTGGCAGGGGCCCAAGCACTTGAACCATCCTCTGCTGCTTTCCCACTGTGGGCTGCCAGTGTCGCAAGCGGTGGCTTAACCCGCCGTGCCACCACACTGGCCCCAGCCGTGACCTGTGGATCTGCAGAAGGTGACCTTGGCCGTTGTATTAGGTTGCTGGGGCGGCCGTGACAACTGCTGCAAGGTTGACTGCTTCAAGAGCAGACGTTTGACTCACACTTCCAGAGGCTGGACGTCTGAAATCCAGGCCTTAGCAGCCGGGTTCCCTCTGAGGGCACTGAGGGAGGTGGAGTTCCAGGCCTCTCTCCTGGCCTTTCCCTTGGCTCCTAAGCGGTGTTCTTTGTGTGTTTTCACATCGACGTCCCTCGGTATTTGTCTCTGCCCAGCGTTGCCCTTTTTTAAAGATAAGCAGTTGTCCTGGGTTCGAGTCTGCCCTGACAGCCTCATTTTGTCTTGACTGTGAGGTCACGCTCACAGGGACTGAGGAGGGGGGCTGTCAAGTGTAAAGGAAGGCAGTCAGTGTCTTCTCTCCCCCGGTCCCTCCCAGACCATGACCGACGTGGTGGGTAACCCGGAGGAGGAGCGCCGAGCCGAGTTCTACTTCCAGCCCTGGGCTCAGGAGGCCGTGTGCCGCTACTTCTACTCCAAGGTGGGTGCCCTGGGCTGCGCTGGGCGGCGGGACTTGCAGTCCCGCTGGGGTCAGTGGTGTTAGGTTCCAGCCTCTGGTTGTCTCATCTTCCACTCCCTCCGCCGTTTTCTCCTCAGGTGCAGCAGAGACGACAAGAATTAGAGCAAGCCCTGGGAATCCGAAATACATAGGGCCTCTCCCACAGCCCGATTCGGCTGCACCTGTTCTTTATCTGGGCCCCGTGCTGCCTGCCTCATAGCACCTGCCTTGGTCTGCTTGGGGCCTTCCAGGGGATGCTGTTGGCTCAAGGACAACACCAGAACTAAGAGGGTGTCGGTCGCGTTGCTGTCTCACAAGACACCTGTTACCCTCTTCTCGCGCCCCGTCTCTCCCCACCCCACAGACTTCCCGTGTGCCTCTCCCCTCCCCTGGTCTACGCAGGACCTCTAGATAGTGTTAGAGAACCTGTAGTGGTAATCAGTGCTCTGAATGGACTGGTGGTCTGCAAGGGGACCAGCCGCGTACACTGATCCCGCCCCTCAGAGACCCAGGAGCGGGGGCAGCGCCCCCTCTCCCAGACTCAGGCCTGAGGGCACTCTATAAGCTAGTTGACCTTGACTGATCAGACTCCAGTTTCCTAACCCTGCCCCCTCCCTCCACAGGTTTGGAGCAAACTCTCCCCTCACTTGCCCATAGCACTACAGGAGCCCCGGCCGTGGGGCTCCCTGGGCGCCTGGGCAGTGCCCAGCGCGCTGGCTCGGCCGCTGCTTCAGTGCTTCCCTTAGCCCGCAGAGGGTGCGCGTCAGTATTGGGGTTTGCTCTGAAACTGTGGCTCCCTCCCCGCACACCCTCTCGGCTGCCCTTTTGGGGACACCCCCACGCCTGCCCCAACCCAGGGCGTTTGTCTGGGGGTCTTGCCTTTTCCCTGTGCGAGCCCCAGGGGTCCAGTCTGGGGTGCTGTGCTCGCCAGCAGGGGCTGTCCTTGCTGCTGCGGCTAGGAGGGGTGACTCATTCACTCCACCCCGCCCCCCCATCCCTTAATGAAGAAACAGGCCTGAAATCAAACGGGTAAGAGCCCTGGGCTGTCCCGTCTTCCTGTCCCTTGTCTGCCCAGTTGACACCCACTGGTGGCTTCTAGGGCACTGAGGAGTGAAAGCGCCTAGGGCTGGAGCGTGGCTCCGAGTTGGGTTTGTGACTCTTCTGCCCCCCGACCCCTGCCCCCAAAGCTTCAGACCCCCTCAGGTAGCTACAGGACCTTGTGACCGTGGGCCCCGCTTGGAGCTGAGATGATTTTTGCATCTTGCCCAGGGGAGCCTCGGATTCTTCTTCCAGGTTGTATCACCCCCGAGTTAGCATATCCCAGGCTCGCAGACTCAATACAGCTGGGTGGGAGACAGCTGGGCACCGAGGGGGATTCCGTTCAGCATGGGCTTGACACCCACAGAACTGACAAAGCCTCTGCTTCCCCACCCCCTCCTCAGGCTCCTGCGAGCACATCCCCAGCCCCTTGTCCCTGCCCGTCCTGCACTGGGGACAGCTGAATCCCCACCCCCACCCCCACCCTCACCTCCCTTCCTCCCTCGAAAGGCTCTCCCCGCAGTGACACTGGACAGCTTTGGAGCCGCTGAGCCCTGGCCCAGCTCCTGGCTGGACCCACGGGAAGGAAGTTCAGCACTCCTGCCCTGTGTCCCTGTTGAAGATAACTGTTTTTATTAACTGAATTGTGATTTTTTTTTTTTTCATGGACCAAACTTTTTTTTGTACTGTCCCCTTATTGATGTCACCCCATTTTAATAAAAGGATCTTCTGAAGGCTGGGTTGTCTTCCCTCCCTGGGAGAGCCCTCCCCTGAGCTGCCCTTTCTCCTTCCAGAACATTAGTTGTATATTTGTGTTCCTATCACATAGCATGCTTAGGGAGCATCTGCTGGGCGTGAGCCCTGCGGTGAGAAATGAGATTTCCGCCCTGTGGAGCTCGGGGTTAGGGCTTAGAGGTTGCTGTGTCAGCCCCAGGGGCCCAACCAGGCATGCAGGCTGGGGTCATTGGGCCTCACTACCAGACTGTACGGTCCTGCCCCGCACTTCCCCTGTTAGAGCAGGTTACAGGCTGCTGTCTGCTCCCTGGTCCTCCCGAGCTTCCCTGGCCATTTGCTGGCTGCACGGAGCTGTCCGTGGGTGTCCAGGATCCCCTAGGCGTGGGGAACCCGAGCTGCTTCCCCCTGACCAGGCTCCTATCTGGATATTTCTGTTTTCTGTGGCCTCTACTCTGTAATAGAGTTCTTCTTTTGTGGTCCTGCGCAGGGTTTCAGCATAGACCAGTGAACAAGGGCTGTGTTGTTCTCCTGGGACTATGTATGCATAGACAGCCAGCCCCTTGCTGGCCGAGTGTGGTGGATGCGAGCTCAGGAGTGAGGTTTTAAGCCATTGACATCAGCGTGGTGGTTGCTGCACTTCTGCCTGCCTTCCACTTGCTGGCTCAGCACTTTCCTCCTCTGTGCTGGTATCCAAGAGGGGATTTAGAACTGGGGTAGTTTAACCCCCTGTCTGGAGTTTTTAAATTCTTTTTTTTTTTTTTTTTTTTTTTGGCAGACAGAGTTAGAGAGAGAGACAGAGAGAAAGGTCTTTGTTCCGTTGGTTCACCCCCCAAATGGCCTCTATGGCTGGCACTGCGCTGATCCGAAGCCAAGAGCCAGGTGCTTCCTTCTGGCCCCCCTGCACCCAAGCACTTGGGCCATCCTCCACTGCCTTCCTGGGCCACAGCAGAGAGCTGGACTCTGAAGAGGAGCAACCGGGACTAGAACCAGGGCCCATATGGGATGGCGGTGCCACAGGTGGAGGATTAAGCAAGTGAGCCACGGCGCCTGCCCTGGAGTTTTTAAATTCTCTGCTTCTGTGGAGGGCAACACTCAGGTGTTGCCTGCATACAGTCAGAGCCGCTGAGATGACCAGTATTGTCAGCCCGGAATGTGGGGGTTTGCGGGCTTTGGCAGGAAAGACCAAGGACTGTGTAGGGTGACAGCTTGGAGGAGAGAAAATTGATGTGAAGCACATTGAACCAGAATCTTTTTTATTTATTTATTTATTTATTTATTTATTTATTTTATTTTTTATTTATTTTTTTTTTTTTTATTTTTTTTGACAGGCAGAGTGGACAGTGAGAGAGAGAGACAGAGAGAAAGGTCTTCCTTTGCCGTTGGTTCACCCTCCAATGGCCGCCGCTGCAGCCGGCGCACCGCGCTGATCTGATGGCAGGAGCCAGGAGCCAGGTGCTTTTCCTGGTCTCCCATGGGGTGCAGGGCCCAAGCACCTGGGCCATCCTCCACTGCACTCCCTGGCCATAGCAGAGAGCTGGCCTGGAAGAGGGGCAACCGGGACAGAATCCGGCGCCCCGACCGGGACTAGAACCCGGTGTGCCGGCGCCGAAAGGTGGAGGATTAGCCTATTGAGCCACGGCGCCGGCCTTATTTATTTATTTTTTAACGATTTATTTATTTGAAAGAGTTACAGAGTCAGAGAGATCTTCCATCCACTGGTTTACTCCCTAAATGGCTGCAATAGCCTGAGTTGAACCAATCCCAATTAGGAGCCAAGAGCTTCTTCCGGAGGTGCAGGGGCCCAAGGACTTGGGCCATCTTCTGTTTTCCCAGGCCACAGCAGAGAGCTGGATGGGAAATGGAGCAGCCGGGACTCGAACCAGTGCTCATATGGGAAGCTGGCACTGCAGGCAGTGGCTTTACCCGCCATGCCACAGCGCCAGCCTCCTGGCTTCTGTTTTTACCCAGGCAAATTACACGTGTCAGAGTGGCCGGTGAATTTCTAATTTCAAATAGTCTAGAGTTGGCTCTTGGGAAAAGCGCTCTAGCAGTCATGGACAGCTTCCTGCAGTGCCCTGTTCTGAGCCCTGCACCCTCTTTATTCCGACCTAAGTGAGCAAGTTCTTTGCACACTGCCTACCATGATTAGAGGTAGAAGCGGTTGTTTGCTGTTATTTGTTGCGTAAATGCCCTTTCACAGGGACTCATGTCACATGTGCCAGGGACAGAGACATCCTTTCTCTCCCGTCCCCACAATCGGAGCTCTCAGCTGGTGGCCTGGCACTGGTGGCCTTAGCTCCATGCCAGTGCAGTACACGAGCGGTGTGTGGGAGGCATAGGACGTTTCCTAAGGAAAACCTCCAACTGTTACTTTCATGTATGTTCCCCTGGTGGGAACTTCCTGGCCATGGCAGGAGAGTGTGGGAGACTTTTCCCGGCATTCTCTGGGATTTAGCAAACCGTTTCTTCCCAATCCTTACCTCCTGCCTAGTGCTTGCACCCAGATTCCCCTTTAAACCAGTTCTCACTGTTGGCGGCCAGTGGCCGTCTAGGGGGATGGCAACGCCCACTCTGCCGACTGCCAAGCCAGGAGTCCAGCACGTGTGAGTGTGGTGGGTGCTGTCTGTCCTCTGGGCCAAGGAGCACCGACGGCCAGCTGGGAGCCTCTTGCTTCACTCCAGGTCGGCCTGGAGACCACAGCTCCTCCCCCTATCACGCATGTGGCTGTGGGCCACAGAGAACCCTGAACTCTGAATGACTTCTCCCAAATGCACACACTGGGCTGAGCTTGCTCTCAATTACGCCTGCCCCAGCGCCTGCAAACTGGCGGTTAACCTGAGGGAGTGTACAGTGTGGAAGCCCAAGGCCTCCCAATGACAACTGTGACAGCCCTGCTCTGGCTGCTTCTCTGGCCTGTCCTCCAGCCCAGGGTCTGCCAAAGGAGAGCTGTGGGCCACTTGGCATCAGAAGGGTTCCCTTTGAAATCTGACCTCTCACCACCACTCCCTTCATAGAAAATGCTCTGGTGGGGGCTGTGACATGAGAGCCCCACTGGCAAGTCCCCGAGAAGACGGCCGTAGTCACTGTGGGTCACCAAGATGGCCTTGTCTCAGACTCCTTGGGTCTCTTCTGATCCTGGGGCTGGGCTGCCCCCAGAGCAGGCCCCGACCTCCCCCGGGGTCCTGCAGGGAGCTCACGGGAGGCTACGAGAGGGAAAAACCAGAGCTGCTTTTGGGGCTCCTGCAAGGGTATGTGGCGTGTGTGCAGGAGGGACGGAGCGGCCGTGCCTTGGATAGAAAGCTACTAGGGCTAAATACGGTTTTCTTCAGGGCTGGGGACAGAAAGGAGGAGGGGCAGTCACCTACTCCTTATCTGGACTACTGCTTGGCAGACTAGCAAGACCCACACAGGGAGGGGGCGGGAAACCCGCTGGAGCCCAGGGAAGAAGCTTGCCAGGACCGTCAGCTGGCACCCGGAGGGCAGGCAGCGCCAGTCCATACCCCATTCCCGTTCCCCACCTGTCTCTACCCTTTTCTCCCTTTTCCCTGGCTCAGCCATACCCTCTCTCCCTGGGCGCCAGCCTCCCCACCCACCCTGGGGGGCGGGGCTTGGCTGCACCCACGTGTGGCGGAGTTAAATGCTCCAGCCTGCACCCAGCCGGCTCAGGCAGAGAAGCGGCACCATGGCTGGCAAGAAAGTCTGCATTGTAGGCTCCGGCAATTGGTGAGCAGCTCTGTCAGGGAAACGGGCAGGGCCGGCCTTCCCCCAAGGCCACAGGGGCCAGGCCAGGGAGAGAGAGGCTGGGTGGGCAGGAGGCGAGCAAGTGCGTAGGAAACGCTCTCAGGCCCCGGGCCGACCCCTGCTGTGATCTGTGCCTGCATGCACGGGACAGACCTGGCTGCGCTACACCGGTTGGGCAGCTGCACCTGCCCGCTGCAGCTGCAAGAAGGGGTCTCCAGGGCCCTTCTCCTGCCTAAAAAGCTGTTCAGGTTTAGGGCCTGCGAGATCAGCAGGCTGGCCCCCTCCTGCAGCCAAGACTGGAGGCCCTTTCCACTGCCAGGTCACTGGGGACATACTTGCCACGGGAATGGGGGGTGACAAGGAAGCTGGGAAGCAATGGGCTGGGTGGGCTGCTGTGAGGCCCTGAGGTGGGGCGACACCTCAGCCCCCACTGTTGTGCCCCCACATCCCTCCCCCCGCCCCGCCACCGCTGCCTGCTGCCACTCCTCCACTTTGCTGTACTCTTCCTGCCAGGGGCTCAGCCATTGCCAAGATCGTGGGTGGCAATGCGGCCCAGCTGGCACAGTTCGACCCGCGAGTGACCATGTGGGTGTTTGAGGAAGACATCGGTGGCAAAAAGCTGACAGAGATCATCAACACGCAGCACGAGAATGTCAAATACCTCCCAGGGCACAAGCTGCCCCCGAACGTGGTAAGCCCCACACCCTGCGAGAGGGAGGGACCCTTCTCACCCAGGGCCCCTGACTGGTGCCAGCTGTACTTGGGAAGCACCTTAGGAGGGCTGCTCTGGGCACAGCCCCCCACAACGGAGTCTGTTTCCCCAGCAACTGAGGCCTGGCTCTCAGGCTCTCAGACTTGGGGTCCTGGACATTGCCTGCCCCAGGCTCTAACCCTGTTACTCATTCACCCGGTTATTAACAGCCTGGGAAGCTGCTCCTTGGACTTGTGGTCGTTGGTCAAATCCATGTGGCTCTCTCCTCCCTTGCGAAAAGGGGGAGTCCCCCTTCCCAGAAGAGGGCCCTGAAGAACAGAGTGATGAAATCTCACTTGGCCTCTTCCTCCTGCCAAGTTCAGGCTGTCTTTGGCCTCTCTCGCTGACCCATGGCCAAGGGCAAGGCAGGTGCTCGGAGGAGGTTACCAGGAATCCTCAGGACCCCAGGGCAGCTAAAAGAGAAGTGACAGCTGGGGGCAGGGGACACAATCTCTCTCCTATGCCTCCAAGTTCATTCCTTCCAGATTCAGCCCCAAACCATCCTCCCTTCTCCCCTGCCGGCCTTTCTCATTGGCTCCTCGATGTCCTGTTTGGGGTCCCCCTGGGGGGACTAGGAGAGGTTCACCAGGCCCCTGAGCACCTGGCTCACCCCACAGGTGGCCGTCCCAGATGTGGTCAAGGCTGCAGCTGATGCCGACATCCTGATCTTCGTGGTGCCCCATCAGTTCATCGGCAAGATCTGTGACCAGATCAAGGGCCACTTGAAGGCCAACGCCATCGGCATTTCTCTGATCAAGGTGCCAGGGACGCCTCTCTGTGGTTGGGGGAGGGTGTGGCTGTTGTGGGGGCTCAAGGTGAGTGAAGCCAGGAGAGGAGTGGCTGGCGGAAGTGGGCCAAATGTTGCCTGGACAGAGGAGGACCTGGGCCTTGGGGAGGTGCAGGGAAGCGGTCAGGACTGGGGCTGCTGCGGGAGGTGGGGCTTGCTTGGGAAGTGGATGTGGGATTGGTTTGGGGCAGGTAATGTGGGGGAATTCTGGAGGCAGAATGGGAGTAAAGGGGTGGGGAGAGATGAGGGGGCCTGATCTGGGTGGGCATTGGGTTTGGGCAGCTGGGAGGGGCTGTAGAGGGGAGCGTTGGCTGAGGGGGCGTGGAAGGGTTCCTTTTGCACAGTCCAATCCTTTCTCATAGCCAGCTGGGTTGGAACGGGGCAGACGTGCGAGGGCCACTGGTGGGAGCGATAGGGCTTCCGGCTGGGAAGCCCTCGGTTGGGCATAAAGGGGACCTGGCCTGAGCTCCATCCTGTACTCAGGGGGTGGACGAGGGCCCCAAAGGGCTGAAACTCATCTCTGAAGTGATTGGGGAGCATCTGGGCATCCCGATGAGCGTGCTGATGGGTGCCAACATCGCCAGCGAGGTGGCTGATGAGAAGTTCTGTGAGACCACCATTGGTGAGAGCCTCCACCCACACACACCACGCGGCTCACTTCCGCTCCCCACCCTTCCCTCCAGCCCTGCTTAGCCCTGAGGTAGGACAAGGAGGACCCAAATGTAAGAGGTGAGGCAGGGTTGGGACACTGGGGAAGGGGCTGCAGGTCCTGTTGGGGGCAGGTGTAGGAGGAAAGAGTCCCCACCACCCCAACCCGTCTCCAGTCCTGCCCTCTCCCGACCTTAGGCTGCAAGGACCAGGCCCAGGGACAGCTCCTCAAAGAACTGATGCAGACGCCCAATTTCCGGATCACGGTGGTGGAGGAGGTGGACACGGTGGAGATCTGTGGGGCTTTAAAGGTGAGAGGGGGCCCAGGGGCAGCCCTAGGGTGGGGAGAGGGACCCAGGACAGACCTGGCTGAGCTCTACAAAGTTGCTGCAGCTCCAAGCTCCGGCTCTTTCCCCACTACGCACTACAGAAGCAAAGCCAGGGCCACTCAGACTGTCAGAGACTAGAGCCCCCTCTTTCTTCCCCTCCTAGAACCCCCTGAGGCATAGCCCCATCTCTGGAACTGCACAGGGTGGTCCCAGAGGGGGAAGAGGAGACACCCAGGTTAATGACCAGGTGCAAGTGCAAGACCCCCCACTCCCAGGCAGAATTCTGCATCCCGACCCCTGTGGACATGAGGGCTACACGATAGAATGGTCATGGGTGAGAGGAACAGCCGGAGGAGAGTGGCTTTCAAAGACTCCTTGGGGGGTGGATCTGGGGCCAGGGCTTAGAATGCAGGTGTAGCCAGTGGGAACATGGGGGGCATGAAAGCATTTCAGGGCCTGCACACGGTACCCCACTTATTCAGTGAGGTGGGGAGCACTAGGCAGGGCTGAGGGCTCCCTTCTCACTCAAGTCCCTGACTCCCCCCGAAAGAACATAGTGGCTGTCGGGGCCGGCTTCTGTGATGGGCTGGGCTTCGGAGACAACACCAAGGCGGCGGTGATCCGGTTGGGGCTCATGGAGATGATCGCCTTCGCCAAGCTCTTCTGCAGTGGCCCCGTGTCACCCGCCACCTTCTTGGAGAGCTGTGGCGTTGCTGACCTCATCACTACTTGCTACGGGGGCCGGAACCGCAAAGTGGCCGAGGCCTTTGCCCGCACCGGAAAGGTGGGTCTGGGGTGACCCGTGGTGGTGGTGGTGGTGGGGAATCAAGGCAGAGACACTCGCGAGAGGGTGGCTCCGGAACATCTCAACAAGGCGTGAGGCTGTTGGAAACATTCCCAGCCCCAGCTGCCCCCCCCCCCACCTCCCGGGCACGGCTCCTCCCCCACATCCACTCACTCATCCCATTCCCTTCCAGTCCATCGAGCAGCTGGAGAAAGAGATGCTGAATGGGCAGAAGCTGCAGGGGCCCCAGACAGCCCGGGAGCTGCACAGCATCCTCCAGCACAAGGGCCTGGTGGACAAGTGAGTGAGGGCCAGGCCAGGGCCACCTCCCCGCCCTTCATTCCTGCGCCCTGCGCCTGCCCGACCCTCCGTGGAGTGGGCAAGCGTGACCTTGCGTTTCCAGATAGAGACCGGAGCTTGCAGTCAGCTCACGGGCCTGCCGCTCCTTCCAGTCTAGTGCTCTTTACACTGCATTGCTCTGACCCCTCTGGGTAGCCTCCCCTTTGTCTTTCCCCTCCTTGTCCTCTTGCTCTGGGGGCTGCAGTTCTGGGGGGGGGGGGCGGGAGGGATAAGCTCAATGGGACTGCGTCACCTTGTCCATCTCCCCTGTGCCTTGAATCCTATCCTGGGGTCTGAGAAGGGCTGGCTCTACTCTAGGGTGCTTAGCACAAAGACAGCGGGGGGTGGGGGTGGAGGTGGGACTGGGCTGATCAGGTCAGAGTTGAGGTGGCTCAAGAGAGAATCCCAGAAAAAGACAGCACGAGATGCGGCTGCTCTGGGTTAAGGCTCCTGGTAAAGGGAGCAGCCGGCCAAGAGGGCCTTATGTAGTACCTAATTCTTTTTTTTTTTTTTGACAGGCAGAGTTAGACAGTGAGAGAGAGAGAGACAGAGAGAAAGGTCTTCCTTCCATTGGTTCACCCCACAAATGGCCGCTACAGCCAGCGTGCTGTGCTGATCTGAAGCCAGGAGCCAGGTGTTTCCTCCTGGTCTCCCATGCGGGTGCAGGGGCTCAAGCACCTGGGCCATCCTCCACTGCCCTCCTGGGCCACAGCAGAGAGCTGGACTGGAAGAGGAGCAACCTGTACTAGAACCCGGCACCCATATGGGATGCCGGCGCTGCAGGCAGCGGACTAACCAAGTGAGCCAAGGCGCCGGCCCCATGTAGTACCTAATTCTGTTTTGTCACATTGGCCCCATTTTATAGTTGATGGCATTGAGGCTCAGTGGGTGGCCCAACTGGAAAAAACCTTGAAGGCCAAGGTCAACCTGATAGGGGGCAGGGCAGTTAGCAACCTGACCCTAAAAACCAGGGCTAGGGAGAGCTCTGATTCTCAACAGGTGGGAATTGGGGCCCTGAGTCTGAGCTCCCAGGTGGGAGGGCAAGCGTGTTGGGCCCCTGGAAAAGGAGGCTAAGCGGGGCCTTTCCCTCCCCACTCCAGGTTCCCCTTGTTCATGGCTGTGTACAAGGTGTGCTATGAGGGCCAGCCAGTGGGAGAATTCATCCGCTGCCTGCAGAACCATCCAGAACACATGTGAGCTGGACCAGCCTCGAGGTCAGGCAGCTGCTTTACTCCAACAGAGATAATAAGCCTGGAGGTTGCATGGACTGGGTGGACCCCTCAGGGAGCAGAGTCCCCCCCCCCCCCATAAGCTCCTCACTGGAGGACAGGAGGCGGGGGGTGGGGGCAGCGACGTGCAGCCTGCAGCCTCTTGCCACCACATCTTGCCCGAAGTGGAGCTGCTCTGCCCCTCTCCCGATGGGAGCCTTTCTCCCACTTCGTGCTTTTGGGGCTGTGGCCTATGGGCTGCCAGTTGCTGCCTCACGAAAGACCAGTGAAGTGGCCAAAGAAGTACCTTAGCCATCCGAGGGATGTGGCAAAGGGCAGCCAGGGACGGAGTCTGGGCTTTGGAGCTGCCCGCGGCCCCAGGGGCCCCTTGGCTGCCCTCTCTGCCAGGCCCCACACTGTATATCAATGGATCTCAGTGTTTGTTCACAAAATACAAAGATCTCAAACAACGCCCTTCTAGCTTCTCCTAGCAACATCTGCGTCCTCAGAAACCTCTGGTCTTCCCTCCCTACCCCCAAAGCTGTCCTGGCCCCAGAGTTCCTGCCACGCTGGCTGGCTCTGACCCTGGGGCTTGCCATTCCCCCACCCCCACCCCGCCCCGGGGACTTCCTGGTCCCTGGTTCTTTGCCAGCTGCTCAACACCCTGAATGACCTTTCGAAGCCTTCCAGCACCCTCCCTACCAGCACCCTCTTTGGTGAGCGGGGACTTAAAGTGCTGACGGAGCTACACCATTTCATAGCAGGATCAAATCGCTGTGACCTTTGTGTGTGCCCCGCCCCCACGCCTCGGGCTCTGGCTGGGGGAGGAGTCTGCTGGGCTTCTCCTGCTGTTTATCTCCCCAGAGGGACACCCCACACCCAACCTGTCTCCTCCTCCCCCCCAGCCCTGTCCTCTCAGGTGCCCCAGAGCTGCTCTGCTGCACCCCGGCGCCTGGAGGAGGGCGTGTGTCTGTGGGTGGGGTGGGGTGGGGGGAGGTCCAGAGGCTGAGCAGGCTCCCACGTGGGTTCGGTCCTGATATTCCAAGACCAGTTCTCCTTTGGGGAAGGAGGCCCGCCTCAGGGATTCCACCACCTTAGCAGCTTGGAAGAAGACGGAAGAGGAAGAAAATTAAAACCACCCCACTGCTGAGGTCTGGGTAGAGCAAGGGCGAGGGAGGCAGAGGAGCGACCTGCCACTTGGCCTTGCTCCAGGTGGGGAATGTCACAGGTCAGCAGCCTAGGCCCGCAGCTATAAATAGCGCCGCATGGCCTGAGGCTCCTTCTCTACCCCGCAGGGGTCTCAGCTTGCACCCCAGGCGTGGCCAGGAGCGGGGGCGGGGTGGGGTCAGAGTGGGGACCCCAGAGGCAGCTGTAAACGTTTGCCTCCTTTCATTCACTCCACGGTTAATTGTGAACCCGGCCCCATTCCTATCAGGCCTACCTGTCTACCCAGTAAAGAATGAAGCTGCTTTTCCAGGAACTGGACTTGCCGGGGGGGGGGGGGGGAGCGGGGGGGGGCGGGTGGCTCCTGGCACGGGGCGCAGTGTGTGCCCGTGGGGGTATCACTGCATGCATGTTGTCACTCTCACGGTAGGAAAAGTGAAAAAAGGAGTCCCTGCTCCGGAATCGCAGCCGCTCCCGGCCCCGGAGCAGCTGTACCAATAGTACCCTCCACCTCTGCGCCGTTCAGAAAGCGGGCACCCAGCCCGGGACCCGAGATCACGGCCCAACCTGCCGCATCCTCGGCCGTCTAGGCTTTGCGGTGCCAGCCGGGGCCCTACCTGAGCTCCGCCCTCGGGAGAGGGCCGCTCCAGGCTCTAGGGGGCGCGCGCTCCCGGCTCTGGGCCCGATAGAATCTACCTAGCGACCCGAGACGTCACCAGACCTTGGGCTGGGGATTGGCTGGCTCTCACTGAGCATGCTAACTAGAATCACCACCAGAGAGCCTCTCGCGATGGAGCAGAACCACAATCCCCAGGATTCAACGGGTCCCTCCAACAGGAAGACTGGGTTGAGGCTGCGTCGTAAGAGTGACTGACAAGGAAGTCGGAAGTTCGGAGGCGAGCCGGCGGGCTCCCGCCCCTAGTGGGCGGAGTCTTGGCCTGCGGGGCGCACGTTCTTGTCTCTCACGTCGGGAGCCGAATCCTAGAGGCCACGCCGGGCGGGTGGGCGGGAGAAAGGGTCGCCTTTCGCACCAATAGCTGCGGCGTTCCGGGGGCTCCCGGTCCTTCCTTGTCTGGGTCCGTGTGCTGAGTTCCGGCGCGCTCGGAAGTGGCGGCGGGGCGCGAGGAAGCCGTCGCTCGCAGGTACGCCGTCGCGAGGGCCGAGCGCGCTTGGGCCGGTGGGGCGGGCTTGGAGGCTGGCTTCCCGGCCACCCTTCCTGCCTGTGCCGTCGGGCTCCACCTGTCCGCTGCTTCCCACTCTAGCTCCCTCCGCGCCTCTGCGGGTGTCCGCACCGCTCGCCCTTCTAAAGCCGCCCCAGCCTGTCCGCGAGCTCCCGGGTGCCTCCGCCCCCTCCGCCGCCGCGGGCCGCCCACAAGTCTTCTGCTCACCTCAAAAGCTGCCCTTGTTTCCAAGGTTGATCCTACTAGGATCCTAATTCCATCTTTTCCTGGAAAAGTGCTAGACGCGGATGAACTTCTGAGGGGTCGTAGACCCACTGGATCTGTGCTGATTGGGCTCTGCCGGCGCACTAAATTGTCTTCCCACCCTGGGCTTGTCCCTGGCATCGGCACCGCCCGCCGATCCCATCTGACCAGTCTCTACAACACCGAACTTTGCACACCGCCGTCAGCGCCGTAACTGAATACAACAGTGATCTTTTCAGTCAGGAAGCGGGTGTAGCTAAATGAAAAGCGCCCCCTCCCCCGCCCCACCCCGGATGTTTCTGGAATTGCCTACCTGCCGCCTTTCCCTAATTGTTTCTTCAGACTTGCTCCCTTGGCCTCTCTGACCGGTCTTGTCCTCTGTGTTGAAGCCGAACCTCTCTCCCAGCGGCTTGTCCAGATTTGGGCTTCCATCTGCCCGATGGACAGCAGCTGGCATTGAGCATCTTGAACAAGTTCTGAACCGGGCTGGTGGCCTCTACCGACACGGTCGTCACCCCACCCCGCGCACTGACACATTCCACTTCTCTTCTTGCCTGCTTCTTTTAACAGTATCCTAATCCAGTTTCCTGACTCTGAGGTGCCTATTTTTTGTTGTGGGAGTTTTTAATTTGAGAGAGTGAGCGAGCCAGCATGCTGCTACCTCCAGATCAGTCCCCGAGGGCCCGGCTGCGGCCAGGAGCCAGGGTTAACTCAGTGCGAGTCTTCCACGTGGGAGGCAGGAACCCCATAGGTTTGAGTTAGCACTGCTGGCTCCGGGTCTGTGTTGTTAGGAAGCTGGAATGAGGAGCTGGAGGCGGGTATTGAACCCAAGTACTGCAAAGGGGGATGCAGGCATTTTAATTGCTAGATCAGAAGTGTCAGCTTTGCCCATTCCTAATCCATTCAGTTGATTAATCTTGTTTTAACTTCCACCACAGTGTATACGTGTGTTGTTTCCAGTACCCCTTATCAGGATGCGTGAAGAGTCCTTGCTAATGTGAAAATAGAAACCTCGGGATGGGTTAGACAGGAGAAGAGTGAGGTTCTTGGTCCCACTGTTGGCTCTGTCAGCTGCACCGTCCGGTTTCTTTGTTGCCTGGTGAATGTTCCAGCCCCTCCGAGAGGTGGTCCTGTAACTGGGTAGCAGTTAGCCAGGGGAAGGGGGATGAGAGGAGAAAGAGTAAATGAGGGGAGGTCGCAGGCTGCAGGTTTGCCACAGTTGTGTCTTCTCTAGGCTTGCCTTCTTCACTGTCTCACACAACCTGGGCTCGTCCACACCTCGGGGCACCTGAATACAGCCCGTTCTCATCACTGGGTTTTCTTCATCTGACCTTGTGTGAGGTCGCTTTCCATGGCAGGAATATGATTCAAAGAAACTGTGCCTCAGCTCAGTGTGGAGTCTACGCTGTCCCCACCCTCACAAAGCGGTGCTCAGCTCTTGGGGTTCTCTCTTGAGAAGCTTATCTCTCCCCTACCTGCGACCCCCTAAAGGGGGTAGTTCTGAGCTGCTTCCAAATTTTTTACTTCTAAGAAACTCATTCTCACTAACGTCAGTCAGGTTTTTAGGTTTCAATTCCCTCAATAGACAGGAACCTAGGAACACATTCCCTAACTCAGAATATCTAGGGAACAGTTAAATTAGAAGTAACTTACTCCATGCAATTCTGATGTAACGCTTAGCTGGGGACCCCATGTCTCTTTGTACCCTTGGGATAGGGTTTTTAGTGTTGAGTTTGGAACTTGGAATGAATGCTATAGAAGGTGAAGTATAATTGAAATAATAGAGAAGTGTCATGGGTACTGTTTTTGTGTTGTGGCTTGAACCTACTTTAAGGCTAACTTGGAAACCTAACCCCTGTGAATAAGATTGTTCTGATGGGAGGACAAATTGAGATTTGACTGAAAGGCTCTTATTTGTTCCTTTTAGAATAATGGACTGCAAATGGTTTTTTTTTAATTTTATTTTTTTAAAGATTTATGTATTTGAAAGGCAGAGCTACAGAGAGGCAGAGGCAGAGAGAGAAATCTTCTGTCCTCTGGTTCACTCTCCAAATGGCCGCAACAGCTGGAGTTGGGCCGATCTGAAGCTAAGAGCTAGGGGGTTCTTCTGGGTCTCCCACGTGGGTGCAGGGGCCCAAGGACTTGGGCCATCTTCCACTGCTTTCCCAGGCCACAGCAGAGAGCCGGATCAGAAGTGGAGCAGCCGAACTCGAACCGGCGCCCATATGGGATGCTGGCGCTGCAGGCGGTGGCTTTACCCACTGTGCCACAGTGCCAGCCCCTGCAAATGTTTTTAATCCCTGGCCATCACTACTAGTTCTCTATAAGGGGAAAAAACAGATGCATGCTTAAAGCAGTGTAGCAGTTAAGAACAGCCCTGGTGGCCTGTGCGTTGCATCTCTCCGCAGACCCGGCAGGCCAGGTGTCCTCGAGCTAATATCCCAGGTGCATGTGGGTGCAGCCTGGTGTCCGGGTCCTGTACACAGGTTTCATCTCCGTCTGAATTTGTGTAGTTCCCAGACTCTGTCTTCTGGGGCCCTTTTACAAGACTGTCCTCAGGCAGGGGCCGTCATGTGGGAGTGCAGACAGACCGCCAGGGTGCAGGAGTTGGGGGATGGCCTCAAACAGGGGGCTGGGCGGGGCTGGGCAGCGAAGGCCTCTTCCTCAGTACTAAACCCGGTGTGTGTGTGCAGGGGCCGACATGCCGAGCGCCAAGCAGCTGGCTGACATTGGCTACAAGACCTTCTCCGTCTCCATGATGCTGCTCACTGTGTACGGGGGCTACCTCTGCAGCGTCCGGGCCTACCACTACCTGCAGCTGCGCAGCCTGCGGCGCCGGGCTGCGGAAGAACAGAAGCCCTCGGGAGCCCTGTAGAGCTGCGGGCCCGTCTCCCGAGCAGGCAGGCCTGAGGTGTGCTGTGGGAAGACCTCCCTTGCAGGCATCGCCAGATCGAGAGACCCATGGCCTGCTTGGTTTTCCACTCGGGCTAGAAGGAGGAGCTGTGCTTTCTTTGGAACTGCTCGCTTGTGCCGGTTTCACCAGGCCTGTGGGAGCTGTGAGGGTGAAGTACACTTGCAGACATTAAATGGTTGGTCGTGGTTGTGTCTTTTTTTTTTTTCTTTTAAAGCAATTAGAGAGAGGGAGACCGTCCATATGCTGGTTCACTCCCCAAGTAGCCACAATGGATGAGGCTGGACCAAGCCAAAGCTGGGAACCTGGAAATCCCATTCAGGTCTTACATGGGTGGCAGGGCCAAGCACTTGGGCCATCCTCTGCTGCCTTCCCAGGCACATTGACAGGGAGCTGGGTCGGAAGTGGAGCAGCCAAGTCTCAAACTGGTGCTCTCACACGGGATGCTGGCAGTGCTGGCAGCGCTTGACTGCAGTGCGGGCCCCTGTCTTGGCGCCGTTCTGCCAGTTTCTAGTCACAAACCAGGGTAGCCTCTGTTGAGCTTTTAAGTGCCCACGAAGTTGAGATGGATACACCAGGAGGGACATCAGCTTCTCTTGATCTCAGAGAAGAGACTGCCCAGCGTTTGTCTAAATCCCCCGAGAAGGAAAAACTGCAAAGCTCTTCTTCCGGCAGTGACTGTGCCTGGCCCAGTTGCTGTGGCTAGAGAGTGGGGTCCTCTGCTGGGGGCGGGGGGCCACACAGACACTTGTCAAGGAAGGCAGAAGCCTTGTTGGACAGCCCTGAGGAAGCTGTAGGAAGTGGAGGGGCAGTTCCTGAAAGGGAGGGCTCTAGGGCAGTGTGTATGGTAAAGTAGTTCACCCCCTTAAGCCCACTGGGGGTGGTCTTAGCATAAGGGTTGATATCTCACTGTGCTACCACACAGGGAATCCGCCTGTAGGTCTTACTGCAGGTATATGCAGAGAATTTGAAAGAACACACAGTGTGTTCAATAAAACCTCACTATAGTGGCCGGTGTTGTAGCATAGCAGTTAACACCACCGTCTGTGACACCAGCATTCCAAATGGGCGCCGCCTCATGTCCCGGCTGCTCTGCTTCCAATCCAGCTCCCTGCTAATGGCCTGGGAAAAGCAACGGAAGATGGCCCAAGTGTTTGAGCCCCTGCCACCAGCACTCCTGGCTCCCGGCTTCAGTCTGGCCCAGCGCTTGGCCGTTGCTGCCGTCTGGGTCGGGAACCAGTGGTTGGAAGATCTCTGTAACTCTGACTTTGCAAATAAATATTTGGAAAAAAAGAAAAATTTACTATAAACAGAGATGCTCTTGCCACCCACCATTCCACTTGGGGCTGTAAAGCCGCTTGGTTCATATTCTTGGTGATTTTTCACAATGGCGGCTCCCTTGAATCCCTGTTCTCTCCCAGGCACTCCTGTGCGTGTTCGGAAACCTGTTCCATGATTAGAAAGACCAACTTCCCCATATCCTTGACCCCTCTACTCCCTCTCCTGTTGTTGACTGAGAATACTGCCACCTCTCCTTTCTCACTTGCTGTAGGGCAGGGTCACCGTTCTCCCACATCCCCAGTGCCACCTTCCAATAGTGACTCCACTATTCAGTAATAGAGTGATTTTGTAGGAAGTACAAGGATACTTCAGAAATTTCATGCAAAAATGCACTTAAAGGTGTCTTTGTATTCTTATGTGGAAAATGCCTGGGATGAAAAAGCTGTACATGAATTTCTAAACTTGTTAGTTTTTATTTGAAAAGTAGAGCTGGTTCACTCCCCCAAGGACATGCAACAGCACATCCAACTATTGCCAAAACTGGAAACTGGAATTCAATCCGGGTCTCCCATGTGGGCAGCAAGGGACCCAAGCACTTGAGCCATCGATGCTGCCTCCCAAGGGTGCACATTAGCAGGGAGCTGGAATGAGGAGCCCGAGCAGCCTGCACTCCCACAGGGTGGGCCAGCGTGGCAAGTGACCGCTCAGCGTGCTGGGCCCAGTGCAGACCTGAGATCCCAGAGCTCCTAACCCGGGTTGTAACTGCTGGGCCACACACCTACCTCAGGCTCATTTAATTCCATTTTCCAAAAACTAATCCCGTTTGTACTGTTTCAGAACTTTGAGACTTCAGCTCTTCTGATTCCCAGTGTCTTCTCCCAGTGGTTCAGTTCCCTCTGCGTCAGCTGCTTCTTTGTCCCGCCTCTGTCCGTAGCTGATACCCTGAAACTGCGGGTTCTGCCTTCAGCTTTAGCCTGATCAACTCCATACCTTGGTGTGTGTGTGTGTGTGTGTAAGATGTATTTATGGCCGGTGCTGTGGCTCACTAGGCTAATCCTCCGCCTGCGGCACCGGCACCCCAGGTTCTAATCCCGGTCAGGGCGCCAGATTCTGTCCTGGTTGCCCCTCTTCCAGGCCAGCTCTCTGCTGTGGCTCGGGAGTGCAGTGGAAGATGGCCCAGGTCCTTGGGCCCTGCACCCACATGGGAGACCAGGAGAAACATCTGGCTCCTGGCTTCGGATCAGTGCGGTGCGCCAGCCGCAGCGCGCCAGCTGCAGTGGCCATTGGGGGGTGACCCAATGGCAAAGGAAGACCTTTCTCTCTCTCTCTCTCACTGTCCACTCTGCCTGTCCAAAAAAAAAGATAAAAAAAAAGATGTATTTATTTGAACAGCAGAAGATAAAAATCTTCCACTTGCTGGCTCACTCCCCAATGGCTGCAACCGCCAGAGAGCTGGGCTGATCAGGAGCCAGGAGCTAGGAGCTGCTTCCAGGTCTCCCACACCAGTGCAGGGGCCCAAGCATTTAGCCATCCTCCACTCCTTTCTCAGACCATAGCAGAGAGCTGGATCAGGAATAGGAAGAGGAAAGCTGAGACACAAACTGGTGCCTGTGTGGGATGCCAGTGCCACAGGCCACAGCGCTGGCCCCCCACACCTTGTTCTTTAGTTTTTGTCTTTAGCTCTTTTGCATGCTTTGATCCAGCTTCCTGCTAATGCATCAGGCAGTGTAGCAGATGACAGCCCAAGTACTTGGGCTCCTGCTACCCACAGAGGAGACCTGGATCAAGTTTGGGGCTCTTGGCTTTAGGCTGGCCCAGCCCTGGCTGTTGGGGGTATTTGAAGAGTCAGCCAATAGATGAAAGATCAGCTGTTTCTGCCTCTCCCTCTCTGTCACACTACCTTTCAAGTAACTAAAAATAAGTAAACATTAAAAGGGGGGGAGCTGGCATATTGGATAAAGCTGCCACTGGCATCCTTTATGGGCACCAGTGCAAGTCCCGGCTGCTCCACCTCTGATCCAGCTCCCTGCTAATGAGCTTAGGAAAACAGCAGAGGATGGCCCAAGTGCTTAGGCCCCTATACTCTTGTGGAAAACCCAGAAGAAGCTCCTGGCTTTAGCTTGGCCCAGCCCTGGCTGCTGGGGCCATTTGGGGAGTGAATCAGTAGATGAAAGGCCTCTTTCCTTGCTCCCTCTGTAACTGCCTTTCAAAGAAATCTTAAACAGCTTGGGTTGGCATTGTGGCACAGTAGGTTAAAGTTGCTGCCTGTGACACTGCATCCCACATGAGCACCACTTGGAGTCCCTGGTGCTCCATTTCCAATCCAGCTCCCTGCTACACCTGGGAAGGCAGGGGAGGCTGGCCCAGGTGCTTGGGTCCCTCCACCCACATGCTTCTGATCCAGCTGCCTGCCAAGTCTGTTTCTCCGAGGTTTACCCTTGAGCTTCTGATAGATCCACTTGCTTGATATACCCACTTGGGTATCCTGCAGTCCTAACTTGAAATTTCCGTGCCTGACAGCATGTCTTCTCTTCGGCATTGCCTTGCATTTTCCTCGTAATTTAGTTCATGGAACTGTCATCCACCTTACCACTCAAGTCAGAAACAGGGGAATTTGACTAGATTATTACCTGCACTCTGCTCCCACAAGTAATTGTCTTTTTATCACTGAAACATCTACTTACTTTTAATCTATGTCATTTCTTGCAGAAGTCTTTTCATGGTCTTGGTTCCAGTTTTCTTTCTCTCTTTTTTTTTTTCTATTGACAGAGAGCTCACATCTGCTGTGTCACTCCCCAGATGGCTGCAGTGGCTGGTACACTGCCAGAAGGCCAGAAGCTACATGAGTAGCAGGAACCTAATTATCGGAGCTGTCACTGCTGCCTCCCAGGGTGTTCATTAGTAGGAAGATGCTTTCATGAGCAGAGCCAAGTGTGAAACCCACGTCACCTGATACTCAACGGGAGCCCCCATCACGAGGCTAACCCCCTGCTCCCATTCCAGTCTTGCTCTCATTACGTTTGTTACACTGCCTTCAAAGACATGTATTTGGAACGGCTTTGAGTATGGCACTCACTCTCCTGCTCCAGATGCACTGTGAAGTTTAACACAGGCAGTCAGCTGAGAATCCCGGCCTCCGGGCTGACGTCTTGCCTGTTTAAGTTCCAGCTGCTCTGCTTCTGATCCAGCTCCCTGCTAATGCACCTGGGAAGGCAGCAGAGGATGGCCCAAGCGCTCAGGCCCGTGCACTCACGTTGGAGACCAGGATGGAGTTCCCGGCTCCTGGTATCAGCCTGGCCCAACCAGGCTGAGCATTTGGGGAGTAAATAACAGATGGAAGATCTCTCTGTACCCCCCACCCCCTTTTCCTCTGACCTTAAGGTAAGTAAATAAATCTTAAAGAATCCCTGGCCTACAGAGTTATATTCTAGTAAGATCTGCCTGCCTGTATGGTTGGACCACACTGTCTGTTTTCTCTGAAAAGAACAGCCTGTCTACTCCCACCTCTGACCTTTCACCCTCCCACACTGGGCCAAATGTCTGTAGAAGACACAACTTTTTCCTCCTAAAAATCTCTACCTAAGTAGCCAAGACAATTTTGAAAATGAACAAAGAAGATATTTTGGGCCTACCAGATATCAAGACACAGCCAACAGCTAATAGTAATCTAAATGGTGTGGTATCACTGCCAGTGTAGACAAAGAGGCCAGTGTGTAGACAAACTCAGAAACAGATCAGTGTATGCATGAGAACCTGGGATATAATAGAGGGTAACATCACCAAACCACAGGGGGAAAGCAGGGTTGGAATAAATTCGGACTCGCACTCTCTGTTTAATGACACTTACATGGGGGCTGGTATTGTGGTACAGCAGGAAAAGCCACAGCCTGTAATGCAGACATTGCATTTACTCCACTCCTGATCCAGCTCCCTGCTAATGTGCCTGAGAAGGCAGCAGCAGATGGCCCTAGTTTGCCGTGGGCCTCTGACACCCATGTGGGAGACCTGGATGTAGTTCCTGGCTCCTGGCCCAACCATGGCTGTTGTGACTACTTGGGGAGTGAACCACAGATGGAAGATTTCTTTCTCTCTCTAGACCTTTGGGGAATGGTATGCTCTTTTCTCAGACCACTTAGGAAATATACATTTATGTTCTCAAATTAACATGGAGAGCAGGCCTGGGGCTTAATTCTCAAGTCTCCTATCCCACAAGATCAGGCTCAAATTTCCTTTTGCCGCATGCACACACACACACACACACACATACATACATACACTGAAAAGGTTTTTAAAAAATTTGAGGGGCCGGTACTGGGTTAAGCTGCCGCCTGCAGCACTGGCATCCATGTGATTACTGGTTCAAGTCCTGGCCATTCCACTTCTGATCCAGCTTCCTGCTAATGAGCCTGGGAAAGCAGCTGAGAATAGCCCAAGTGCTTGAGCCCCTGCATTCACATGGGAGACCAGGATGAAGCTCCTGGTTCCTGACTTTGGCCCAGCCCTGGCCGTTGTGGCCATTCGGGGAGTGAACCAGTAGATGGAAGACTACTTTCTCTTTCTGCCTTTCAAATAAATAAATACATCTTTGAAACAATTTAAAAAAAAATGTATTTGAGAGGCAGCAAGAAAAAGAGAAATAGAGCATGAAAGAGCTCCTTTCTGCTGGTTTATTCCTAAAGTGGTGTGTCTGGTCAAACTAGCAAACTCAACCCAGGTGTCCCGTTAAATGGCAGGAACCCCAATCGAGCCATTTCCATTGCCTCCCAGGGTCTGCACTGGCAGGAAGCTGGAGTAGGAGCCGGAGCTGTTAAACAAGCCCAGGTACTGAAATGTTGGACAGAGCAACCTAACTAGTAGCCCTGTAGTCCTGTCTCCTGTTGTTGGTACTAAAACTCAAGTCCTTGTTAGGATTCTCTCATTCCTGTGCGAACTCAACCAGCTGTTCTGCCATCTGCTCTTTTTATCTTTTTGTCTCTTTATTGGGAGCTCAGCTAGACATAGAAAAAAAAATCACCCACCATTTCCGGATGTTTATTTTATTCTGCATTAAGCCACAACTGGCATCTTTCATATATTTTATTATGTCTCTTCTAAAATGCTTATATTTTTATTTGAAAGGCAGAGCATTTTTCTTCCACTGGTTCACTCCCTAAATGGCCATTAACAGCTGGGGCTGGTCCAAGATGGGAGTTGGAAGGCCAGAACTCAATGCAGGTCTCCTGTGTGGCTGGCAGGAACCCAGTCACTTGAACCATCAGCACTGCGTCCCAGGGTGCACATTAGCAGGAAGCTGGGATCAGCAGCGACTTGAACCAAGGCACAGGTAGAGTTAAAGACAGAGAGACAGAAAGTTCTTCCTTCCTTTGGTTCACTCCCCAAATGGCCGCCAAGGCTGGCGCTGCGCCAATCCGAAGCCAGGAACCAGGTGCTTCTGGTCTCCATCACATGGCATCTTAACTGCTGTGCCAGAAGCCTGTCTCCGTTTGTTAAAAAAAAAAAAAAAAAAAAAAAAAAAATTATTTGAAAGGTGAAGATACAGAGACACAACAGGGAATGAGATATTGAGGTCTCCCGTCTGCTGGTTCACTAAACACCCACAGTGGCTGGGGGCTGCCTCCCAAGGTGTGCATTAGCAGAAAGCTAGGGTTGAGAGCAGAGCCAGGACCTGAACCAGGCATTGCAATATAAGATGGGCCTTATTATCTTTAATGGCCCTGTTCCGTTTTAAAGTTCTCTTTACTTTGCCAAGAACAATTTAAAGTAGTTCTCACTGCACTGTATTTTTTTTTTTTTTTTAAACTTACTGGAGTGTGAGCCCTTTAACAGAAACCTGGTCTTGTTCACCTTTTTTTTTTTTTTTTTAAAAAAAAAGACATTTATGGCCAGCGCCGCGGCTCAATAGGCTAATCCTCCACCTAGCGGCGCCGGCACACCGGGTTCTAGTCCTGGTCAGGGCACCGGATTCTGTCCTGGTTGCCCTTCTTCCAGTCCAGCTCTCTGCTGTGGCCAGGGAGTGCAGTGGAGGATGGCCCAAGTGCTTGGGCCCTGCACCCCATGGGAGACCAGGAGAAGCACCTGGCTCCTGCCTTTGGATCAGCGCAGTGCGCCAGCTGCGGCGGCCATTGGAGGGTGAACCAATGGCAAAAAGGAAGACCTTTCTCTCTCTCTCTCTCACTGTCCACTCTATCAAAAAAAAAAAAAAGATTTATTTATTTGAAAGTCAGAGTTATACAGAGAGGAGAGGCAGGGAGAGAGGGAGAGGGGAGAGAGGGGAGGGGGAAGGAGAGAGAAGGGAGGGGGAGAGGAGGGAGGGGAGGGGGAGAGAGGGAGAGAGAGGGAGAGGGAGAGAGAACGAGTGCGCAAGGCCTTCCATCTGCTGGTCCACTCCCTAATTGGCCGCAGTGGCTGGAGCTGTGCCGATCAGGAGCCAGGAGCTTCCTCTGGGTCTCCCACACAGGTGCAGGGGCCCAAGGACTTGGGCCATCTTCCACTGCTTTCCCAGACCATAGTAGAGACCTGGATCAGAAGTGGAGCAGCCTGGACTTGAAACGGCGCCCATATGGGATGCTGGCACCACAGGTGGCAGCCTAACCGCTATGCCACAGTGCCGGCCTCCATCTTTGTCTTCTTAGCTTCTCTCACAGTGCCTACCACAAAGCAGGCACACAGTGTGTTATTGAACTGAAAATATGTCCCTGCATGAATACTTGGATCTGAATTTTAAAGAACTTGCTTTAAATTCAGAGAACAGGGGTGGATATTTGGCCTAGTGGTCAAGATGCCTGCATCCCGAGTGGGATCTTGACCGCTGCCAAATGCCCGCCCCAAAGACACTTGTTTTTGAAACTTCAGAGAGTTGCTCATTGAGGCAAGATTAGATGTCTCAAACATGCTACAATACATCCCATTTCACATGTTCTTCTTCAGTGACCCTACCGCTTGCCAGTCAAGAGGCAGAGTCTATCTTGGATCTGCGCATTCCCTGTGACAACTTTGGTCAGGAAGATACAGTGGAAGGGATATGTACCAATTCTAGACAACCCTGTCAAATGGCCTAGTAGCTTCTGCTTCCTGCCTCTTAGAACCCAGCTCCCTGTGCAAAGTGCAAGACAGCGGAGGGGTCCCGTGGAGGCACTCAGTCGACAGCTCCCGAGGTAGAGCCGATAGCCAGGCAAAGTGCATCCACCCCAGTTGAGTCTTCAAATGCTGCCACTCCCAGCTAGCTGCCTTCTGACTGCGACACCTGCTACTCCCAACTAAGCTTAAGCAGCCAACCAATCATGACCAATAATAAGCTATCCTTTTAAGCCAGTGTGTTTTAGGGTATGTTTTGATTAGTGTGATAGATAAGTGTAACACTCACTTATGGAGTGGGGATAATAGTTCCTGCTTTTCCATATGTGTTTTAAAATTCAGTTATTGATGTGAAATCACTTTCATAGAATAAAGCACTACATAACATTTCTTTTTTAAAAAAATTTATTTATTGGAAAGGCAGAGTTATAGAGAGAAAGGGAAAAAGAGTGAGAATCTTCCATTTGTTGGTGGATTCTCCAAATGGTCACAACAGCAGGGGCTGGGCCAGGCTGAAGCCAGGAGCCTGGAACTCCATCTGGGTCTCCCATGTGGGTGCAGGGGCCCAAGCACTTGGGCCATCTATCTGCTGCTTTCCTAGGCACATTAGCAGGGAGCTGGATTGGAAGTGGAGCAGCCAGGATTCCACAACCAATGCTCATATGGGATGTCAATGTAGGCAGCAGCTTCATTTGCTGCACCACAATGCCAGCCCCTATTTTGCAATTAAGTTAAAACCCTTTTACATTCAACAGAGGAAAGGTCATGCCTTGTTTCTCTTAAAGATATACCTTGTTCTCTGGTAGGGAGGGTGTGAGTATCTTACTCTCCACTAATTTGGGTCTTTCTTTGCAGGCATGAAAACTTCTCAGGGTATCTACAAAATTGGTGTTATGACAGTCTCACTGTGCCAAGAACACAATTATCTCCTCACTCTGTACTCAAACTCCCTAGCACCCCAGCTTTCACTCCCACTCCAACCGTACGCACTTAGTTTCTTCACAGAACAAAATCCTGTTCCTGTAACCGATCTTTGTTCGTCCAAGGCAAACTGTGATGACTGTGCCTCTGGATAAATGTTCCTTTAACATCCATTCTTCCTTATTATGAGGTGTTGGAAGTGGTAGTACAGGCATCACTATGGTGAATATAGAGGATATACTGGTTAACAATACAGACCACGGGGCACAGGTGTTCTGGCGCAACGGTGAAGCCCCACTCGGAACACCCATATCCCATGTCAAGAGTGCCTCCTCCAAGTCCTGGCCCCTCCACTTCTGAACCAGCTTCCTGCTGATGTGCATCCTGGGAGGCGGCAGGTAATGGCTCAAGTGCTTGAGTCCCTACTACCTGTGTGGTGACACCCAGATGGAGTTCTGGGATCCTGGCTTCTGCTTGGTTCAGTCCTGGCTGTTGCAGACATTTGGGGAGTGAACCTATGTGGAAGAGTCTCTCTCTGCCTTTAAAATAAAGTAGAAATGGGAAAAAAAGAATAGAGACATTGGGTTTGACTTTTTAAAAATATTTATTTATTTATTTGAAAGAGAGAGAGAGAGAGAGAGCTTCCATTCACTGGTTCACTTCCCAGATGACCACAACAGCCAGTTGGGCCAGGCTGAAGCCAGGAGCTTTATCCAGATCTCCCACTTGGGCCATTTTCTGTTGCTTTGCCCAGGCCATTAGCAGGGAGCTGGATCTGTAGTGGGGCAGCCGGGACACCAACTGGCACCCATGTGGGATGCTGGTGTTGCAGGAGGTGGCTTTACCCACTATGCCACAGTGCTAGAGTTCTTACTGGTTGTTTGACCTTTATCGTATGTGTTTAATACATTGCCTGACATGCATGCAGTAAGAGCCATGGACTAGCTATTATTATACCACTTGGTTGCACAGTTTGATTAGTTAGGCCAACCAACCAAGATTCTATTAACCAAGCAATTGTTCAGATTTCAAAAGGGAAATATTTTGTCTGATGTTCGAAAGCATTTTCAAAATTATGCTTCTATTTAACAGTATGGGAAGCTGAACAAATGACTACTTAGAACTCAACTTTCCCAGGCTCTACAGGAAGTCGTTTTAAAATCCAGTCTCTCAGTAAGCTAAGTTTAGGAGGACCAACGTTCCTAAAATGTAGTGAACATCAAGGCAGTGTCTGAAACTTGGAACAAAAGGCTATTTCTTTCTATTTGTAGCGTTTCCCCGACATGATGCGTCCATATATCTTAATGTACGTAGAGCGTTCCTAAGTATTTTGATAACTGGAATGTTCACTAAATGGAAAGTTATTCTGAAGAATGAAAACCAGACCTAAACTAGAGAAAAATCTGGATTAGCATGAGTACTCTAGTGGCTACAAGGGAAAACATCGACTTAGACCCACTTAACAAAATTTTACAATGCTGTCTCTGAGAAATGCATATATATAACCAAAGGTAACCCCACTTTTAAACCAAAGCCTCCGTTGTTTTATTTTTCGTCAGTATTGTTCCCGTGACCCATTGGGCATGTTTACTCTTTCTTTAAATATTAAGCCCTAAATGTAGGCACACCCTGGGAGAAAGAAAAAAATTTGGTGTCCAGGGCCTTTTGAGTCAGACCTGAAAAACATTTGGGATAGAATCACTGAGCAGGGTGAGACAGGAGAGGAGGGTTGAAGCACTTTTAATCACGAGAGAGTAAACAACAGTATCAAATCAGGAACAGCTCACCCAGTGGCTGCTGTCCTCCGGCCCTCGGCTCAGCCTCCGCCACCCCCCTGCCTGCGTACCATGAGCAAAGTGCAGGGAATCAGCAGCTGTCCCTGTCGTCACCAGGTGGTAGGAAGGGGATCTAGTTAGAGGCCACGGCAGTCTGGCCATCCGCCCAGGTCTGTGTTTCTATACAAAGTCTTCAGTGGGGATTCCAGCTCCAAAAGAGGAACCGTGCAGGAGCCGGGAGCTGAGCCGGCTTGCTCCATTCAGGTGGTCCGGGTTTAGAGCCTCAGGGCCAGGGCAGTAAGGGAGGACAGTCCAGAGCCAGCAGAATTCACATGCAGCCAGATCCGGGTTGGAGGTGGGTGCAGAGAGGGCCAGGAGAGGCCTTGTGGCCCCGTCCCGAGTTGTGCCCCAACCCAGACAATGAAACGCATGCATTTACACACACATACACGCATGCACGCATACACACACACACACACACACACACACACACACACAAATAACATTATTTAAAGGACCTGGAGGCTATTAAATACAAAATGGCAGAGTTTTTTTAAAAAAAAAAAGTGAAAATATTTGCTTCTTTGATTCTCCTCAGTGCCTTGCAGTCCCCTAGTCACAGGTGTGTAGATGTGGGGTGGCCCAATGGGCGCAGGTCACCAGTGGCCCTACAAGTCCATGTGTACTCGAGTTCCCATACCAACCACTTCACTCTTCAGCCCAGTGGCTGCCTCCCATGTGGCCGTTCACACAGCTGGCCCCGTTGCTGGGGCAGCTGCCCTGCGGGCCCTTTGTGTAGGCCGCCACGTCTTCTTCCTCTGAGCTGCTCTCCACGTCGCTGCGGTCATCCTTGGACACCTGGGCGGCACGAAACCAAAGGCAGCAGAGTGAGGATAGGGTTTTCTGGAGAGGATCAGAGGCAGATTAAGCGCACAGAGCCCACATCCGAGCCCTGTTCCCAGTCTGGCCTACTTTCTGGCGACATCTGACTCCCGAGTATTATCTGGAGCACGTTGTCAATGTGCTTTGCCTGCTTTCTGTTTTCCTCTCTTGTCAGCTCTGATTCTGTTCTCTACGGAGTAGAAGATGCTTTGGGAGAGGGAGTGGACCTCTTGGCTGTGAGAACTGACATCATTCATGGAAGCTCCAGTTACCCCTTTTCCTTCTACACCTCAAAGAACAAGAAAGTCCAAGTCAAACAACACATATGACAGTCACCACTGCTTCCGCCTTCTGGTGCTGTGGATACTGCTTTATGCCTATTGGTTACCCTGAGTTTGATCTCCAAACCTGATCCCTAACAGCTCTAGCAGAAGTCCTACTATTCCTGGGCTCAAGCATCACTATTTCATGATACCACACCCCCATCTTCTCTCCTCTCCGATCATCAAGGTCACTTCTCTTGTGACACTCAGTACCCACAAGGTACGTGGTACAGTGGGGAAAAAAATGGATGGGCAGTTAGTGAAGAGGATGTCATCGGCCAACCTACACCTCCAAGTGAGCTTTTTTTTTTTGCAATTTCAAATGAGGAGTTTGGATAAGAATAGTGTTTCCGAATTCAAGCTACCCTGCAAGTCAAAGGTATTTAAAGTCCCATGGATCTTAAATGTGAAGAAGAAAAACCCAGGGAGACCATTGGCAGACTTCTGACCTCTGAACTCAAGGATAATAAATGTATGCTCAAAACCAAAACCGAAAAGTGAGTGAGAGGAAGGAATCAAAAAGAAGCAAGCCACAAATGCTGCTCCCAGGAAGTGGCCATTTATTTTGGGTCAGTTCTGTGCTCAGTGGTTTATTACAGCTGTGGACTTCTGATCGTTAGAAAATATTCATCAGAGGGCAGAACGTCTCCACACATGAGGGAAAAGGAGCTTCAAAAGCAAAACAAAATAGACTCAATTCTTGCTTCCAGTTAGGAAGGGAACCCGGCAACCCCAGCTCCAGTCACGCACAGCCCCCCAAGGTCAGGAGAGAGGGGACGCTGGAGACAGATCCGGGGAACAGAAGTGAGCAGGAGGAGCACCACGGTCCGGCAGGCACGCTTCCCCCGATACTAGAAGCACAGATACACTTACATGCAAGAGATGAAACTGTCCAGCTCCCACCAGGCATAGAGAAAAGGAAGGAGGTGAGAAAAGAGTGGAGAGTACAGAGTCTGGATCTAGTCCTTCCTGGACAGGCCACCTGGTCAGGAAAGAGAAGCAGAGGAGAAGAGAGACGTCCAGTAGCCACAGCAAGCTGCACGCTCTGAAACCCATTACGGTCTTGGAGAACAATGACACAGGAGAGCGTAAACACCCAGGCCCCATTCTGCCCAGCTGTCCTGGAGCCCGCGCCCTTCTGGCAGAGCCCCGCCACCTGGGATTCTGTGTCCCGGAGGCTGAAAGGCCTGGCTGCCCGGCCAGCAGGCTGACTGCTTCCCAGCTTGCAGGACCCAGGGGTGCGTTTCTTACTGATGGCATCTTTCTTTGTGCTCGTAGTCTTTTACACCAAATGCTTAGGGTCCCTGCCTCGTACCAGCAAGGGGTGAGGCAGGTAAACAGTTCTTCACGTAGACTACATCATGAGTATCACAGCATGATCATCTTGGTGTAGCTTAGAAACCTCAACACCCCACTCCAAAGCACTCTAACGATCGGCCTCTACGCAGTTTATATCTGGGTGCTCTGCCTGTGGTTGCCTTTGAGAAAAGGCCCTCATGCGGAAAAGAAAAATGCGAAATCCCTGGAAGTAGGGCAGCTAAGGGGCAGGACATGGTGAACGCCACCTCTCAAATTCTTTAACAACAGCCATTTTTTTTTAAAGATTTATTTATTTTACTTGAAAATCACAGTCACACACACATACACATACACACACACACACACACACAGAGAGAGAGAGAGAGAGAGAGAGAGAGAGAGAGAGGTCTTCCATCCTCTGGTTCACTGGTTCACTCCCCAGATGGCCGCAACAGCCGGAGTTGCACCGATCCGAAGCCAGGAGCCAGGAGATTCTTCCAAGTCACCTATGTGGGTGCAGGGGCCCAAGGACTTGGGCCATCTTCCACTGCTTTCCCAGGCCACAGCAGAGAAAAGGGTCGGAAGTGGAGTAGCCGGGTCTCCAGCCGGCGTCTGGCGCCCACATGGGATGCCGGCACTGCAGGTGGTGGCTTTACCTGCTACGGCACAGCGCCAGCCCCATGACAGCCATTCTTAAGAGACAGGAAGATGGTAGATCTTGCTTCTTGCATCTGTCAGGCCTCAAGGGCTAAACATTCATGCTGACAGAAAAGTTAAAAATTCTGGAGCCCTGGGGCTGGTGCTGTGGTGTAGCAAGTAAAGCCACTGCCTATGGTGCTGGCATCCCATATGGGTGCCAGTTTGAGTCCTGGCTGCTCCACTTCCTGTCCAGCTCTTTGCTATGGCCTGGGAAAGTAGCAGAAGACGGCCCAACTCATTGGGCCCCTGCAACCATGTGGGAGACCCAAAAGAAGGTCCTGGCTCCTGGCTTCGGATTGGCCCAGCTCCAGATGTTGCGGCCAGTTGGGGAGTGAACCAGTGGATGGAAAACTTCTCTCTCTCTCTGCCTCTCTGTAACTGTGTTTCAAATAAATAAATAAATCTTAAAAAAAAAAAAAAAAAAAAAAAATTCTGGAGCCCTAGGCTTTGTGCTTGGTGAGCTTGAACAGATGGGACTCCCCAGGCTACAGAGCAAGAGATGGCCTGCGGGCTAATGCCCATGTTCCCACACAGCCCAAAGAAACCATCTCGCATCCTCACCTTTCCTCGGATCAAGGCTTTGAAAGCAATTCGTGCAATAAGGTAGGACCAGATGACATGTAGGACCTGTAGGATCAGGAGAAGGCCATTGAAGAGCCACCAGGAAGGATAGGGCCCGATCATCTCCCAACTCTCAAAGAGGGTCGTGTTCAGAATCCTGGAAGAGGAGTCAATTGTCAGATTCTAGAGTTAAAGCCGGGCAGAGCCCTGTGTGCTTCTTCCCCATACCTTACATCAGCTGAAGTTCCAGGGACAGGATAAAGGAGAGGAGGGGACTACAGGGTATTCTACTTTTTTTTTTAAAGATTTATTTGAAAGGCAGAGTTAGAGAGAGAGACGGCGATCTTCCATCTGCTGGTTCACTTCCCAAATGGCAGCAATGGCTGGTGGTAGGCCACAACAAACCAGGAGCCCAGAGTTGCTTCTGGGAACCCCATGGGGGTATGCAGGGGCCCAAGCACTTAGGCCATCTTCTGCTGCTTTCTCAGGTGCATTAGCAGGGAACTGGAAGGGAAGTGTAGGGGGATGGTCTTGAACCAGTGCCCATTTGGAATGCCGACATTGCAGGTAGCAGCTTAACCAGCTATGCCACAGTGCCAGCCCTCAGGGTTTTCTTTCTTAAAGATAGTAGAGATGTAAATCTTATGAATGGATATAAGGCACATTGTTAAGCATGTCAGATATGCAGAGGTTCAAAAAACTGGATCAGTAGTAGGTGCATCCAAGATAGTACATAGATGATTCCCCCAGAAGAAGCAAAATTTCCATTCCAGAGAGTCATCGACTTTGCACCATAAACTGGTGAATGTAGAATTGTGTGTGTCTGGGGCTGGTTTTGTGACAGTGGATTAAGCTGCCACTTAACACACCTACATTCCACATCGGGGAGCTGGTGTGAGTTTTGGCTACTCTGCTTCTGATCCAATTGCCTGCAAATGTACCTGGGAAGGCAGTAGAAGATGACCCAAGTATTCGGGACCCTGCTACCCACGTGGAAGACCTGGATGGAGTTCCAGGCTCCTGTCTTCGGCCTGGTCCAGCCCTGGCTGCTGCAGAGGGAGTTCTATGGAGAGTCAGCTTAGGTCAAGGAAAAAGCAGGACCCCAGGGTTCTTGGTGTTCTCTATTAGCTGAAGGGTATCACTACTAAGATACCTACCACAGCTCCACAGCCCTGGCACCTACCAGAATGGATAGATTCCTAGACGAGTGACCACGAACACAGCACTGAAGATCACAAAAAGGGTGTCACAGAGCCTCTGATACTTGGCATAATTTGCTAGCTTGGCCGCCTGGAGAAGGGAAGATAAGAATTGAGTCGGGGGAATCAGTTCTTGCATAGGAAGAAAAGGACAGAAAAGGATGACGACCAAAGAGAAGCCGGATTCTCACCTCCAGCAGGAAGTCTGAGGCATCATGAAGACACATGACCAGAGTCCCCACCCGGACCATGTTGTTGATGTAAGAGAAGGTGATCAGCCCGATGGTGGCCAAGTGATGCACAAACATAATCAGGAAGTCCTAGGAAGGAAAGGAAATAGGTGAGGTGCGGGCAAGGTTGTAGCAGTGCTAGTCAAACCATCACCTTGCATTATTCTCTGAGCATCTGAGCCTGCCTCTTGTAGGTTCCATTCTGGTTAGAGTCTCCCTGAGGAAGCTGCCTAGCATTTGACCCAGAACGCCTCCCCCATCAGTGACTGACCCAGAGCCTATGTTAATGTAGCCCAAAGCACAAAACACAGCAATTTTCTTTGATGATCTTGCAAGTACATAGTCTATTATGTTTTAAAATTCATATACATATTTCAAATTATATTAAAATTTTAACAGGAGGATCTGTGTGCCCTGATCATAGGTAATGAGAGGCATCAAAACTGATTATTAAATTTCTATGTTAACAAAACTAACAGATTAGTTTCAAACCCATAAATGCTAACCCTGGTTACCCTCACCCAATACCACATTTAGAGATGCTGCAACCACATTAGGTCAGGTAGACATCACTGAGAACATGAAGACTTTGACCCTTCTGTCTAGTTGTATGAAACTTAAGTCACTTCTAGGGGCAGACACTGGCTCAGCAGGTTAAACCACTGCCAGTGAGGACAGCTTCCCACATGAGCCCTGGTTTGAGTTCCAGCTGCTCTACTTCTGATCCAGCTCCCTGTTAATGCATCTGGGGGAACAGCAGAAAATGGCCTGAGTACTTGGGCCCCTGCCATCTGTAGGGGAGACCTGGACCAAGCTCCTGGCTTCGGCCTGGCCTAGCAGCAGCCATTGTAGCCATTTGGGAAGTGAACCAGTAGATGAAAATTACCTCTTTCTCTCTTTCCCTCTCTCCCTTTTTCCCTCTTCCTGTAACTTTACATCCAAATAAATAAATAAATCTTAGAAAAAAAAGTCATTTCTGTATGGGCAAGTCAATTCACTTCTTTGAGTCTTTGTTTCTGAAACAAATCATAAAATCCCTTCTGGTTGACATTCTTTGAATAAGTGAAGTAAGTAAAATGGGAGGGAAAGAAAAGAGATTGGGGTGGTGGTGTCCTGGTGTCACACAAAAGCCAGAAGCAACTTTTCTAGAAATCAGGCCTTGATATCCTCAAGTCCTGATCATCTTCTGAGTCTTGTAAAGTATAAGAAGCACAGGCAGCACTCCTCTTAGCTGGTTCACGGTCCTCATCCTGGACAGCCCTGAATGTCTTCAACAGACGCGATTCTTAATCAAGTCTCCTTTCTGGGAGCGTTACCAAGAGCTAAAAGTTCTATCACACCTACTTTCCCCCTCTTTGGTGGGCCTGTTAAGGAGGAGAACCCCATGGCAATGATGGTAGCTGTTAGAAAGGAAGATTTAGTAAGTTAAGGAGTTGAGCGAGTCCATGTCCTCACCTTTCTTTTAATGTCTATAAATTGAGAAAACATGAGAGACCAGTAGAAGGCCAATTCCATGACATAATAGTAGTAAAGTCCACTTGAAAGAGGCTGGAAGAGAGAAAGCAATAGTTAGAATACCAGCTAGTCAAAGATATATTCCATCTACACCACTTTCTCCTTCTCAGAGGACCAATATGCCCCCAATTATAAGACATCTTTCCTCTCCATCACCTCCCAAGATCTGCAGCAGCTAATAGATTTTTGGACTGGCATGAAGATTATTAAATCTCTTTTCTCCGCTCCTACACACACACACACACACACACACACACACACACACCCTTAGTACTCAACTTTTGGAGATGAGACATAGTTACTTTATACTATAGCCATCAATCAATACGTCTAGAATTCTGGACAATTAGTGCTTTTCAAGGAATTAAATTTACTCATGCTTTCCTCTCCCAACCCTCCAACAGTTCTCTCACATTTCTCCGGTATAGATTAGAACCAAGATGAACTGAAGGGAAGTCTACATTGTCCTTGATATAGACAGGACACCTGACCAGAAAGTACCTCACTACGTACAGGAAAATTACTTCTTTTCCCCGCCCTGGAGGGGAACCTGGAACAAAAAGCTCACTGGATTTCACTGCCACGGGGGCTCCAGAAACACCCAGATTATCCTCTCAGTCTCCCTAAAAAAATACTAGGGCAAATGCCATCTGTCCTGGGACTAACAATGCATTCTCACCCACCCTACTTTGTACACATACAACGGGACTTCAAAAAGTTTGTGGAAAATGGAATTAAAGTTTATCTTGGTAGAAAAAAACTTTGGAAATCCATGCATAGGTTTTGTGGTTAGCATACATTTCCCATGAACTTTCTGGTCCCTATCTCGAAATGGCTCAGGTCCTACCTGATATGGATAGCTGTGCCAGCACTGTCGGGTGTCCCAGAACCAAGGGGACTGAAAAGATAAAACACATCATCCAAGTTAGTCCCGGGACTCTCAAACATCTTGCTTCAAGATCTCCCCGGTGTATTCCCCTTCTTTCCATGCTATGGGCTAAAGAGGAACACAACAAAGAATTGTCCTTGACAGATTCTTTTTTTTTTTTTTTTTTTTTTGGACAGGCAGAGTGGACAGTGAGAGAGAGAGACGGAGAGAAAGGTCTTCCTTTGCCGTTGGTTCACCCCCCCAGTGGCCGCCACAGCCGGCGCGCTACAGCTGGCATACCGCGCTGATCCGAAGCCAGGAGCCAGGTGCTTCTCCTGGTCTCCCATGAGGGTGTAGGGCCCAAGTACTTGGGCCATCCTCCACTGCACTCCCTGGCCACAGCAGAGAGCTGGACAGGAAGGGGAGTGACCGGAACAGAATCCGGCGCCCCGACCGGGACTAGAACCCAGTGTGCTGGCACCGCAGGCGGAGGATTAGCCTAGTGAGCCGCGGTGCCAGCCTCGACAGATTCTTTATGAATCTCTAAAGGATTGAAAAATGGCTAGGTTATTCTTCTACAAGGAAGTGTTATAAACACAAAACTATGCTATGAGATAAATAAGGACAGGAAGAACTCGAGGGTAGTTCTGGGAAAACTATTACTACCTGGGATATAAAAACCTGGGAAGCAGGAAGACAGTGACACCATGCAGCAGTCAACAGAGGGGTTGATTCCGTGGTGCATCAGCATAAACTGCTGCTTGCGCCGT